>NC_139349.1:110797390-111156163 GCF_055883805.1 Amblyomma maculatum | reverse complement strand
GAATCATGCATGATTGCATTCTTAGCCAGCCAAGGTAAGCCAGCGTCTGAAAGTGTTGCTGCCTTTCTATGCTGCCTTCTTTGCCAGTAACGTTCACTGGGTTCCGAATTGCACATTAGCAAGGCCATAACTAGCAGGAACTCGAGCACATTCGACTGGCAAAGGTTGGTGCGCACTGAAAGGCAGCCTGCATGAGATACCGGCTTGAAAAGGCGGGTTTTATAAAAAGACCACTTTAAAATTCGCGCTTAAAACATACGTATGCGTGACGTCATTCAACGTCACTCATACGTAGTTGCCCCCCAATATGGCGGTGCCCATGAGCCGCCATTTTTTGGACCAATGGGCGTCTATGGAACCTTCGCTACCATTGTATATCTACCTTGTATTTAGGAGGGTTGCATGCGGTAGCCCTGCAACACAGTACAGTAGTACAGTCTAGCGCGATTTGAAGCTTATCGCGCGAGCGTCGACCGAGAACATGAACAGCGTCATAGCCTACAATTCGCTGCCGTGGCGAGGGAGATATCAGGTCAGCTTCCCTCATTCTCATTACTGTTCCTTAGACAGCCGCCACTTCCTTCTGGGCGAGTAGCTATTTTTTTTTCTTTTGCTTCACCGAACAGTCAGTGGTCGTATTGCGCGTGACGTACTTACAGCGATATTTGTTATCTGTGAAGATAAGACGTAACCAAGTCCGCACTTTATCGCAAAGAATGGAAAGCATGAAGAAATGGGGCTGAAGAAAGGGTGGTGACTTCGTCGCGGGGTGATGGCTGCAGCATGGAACAGCGAATGAGGGAGAGAAGAACGCGAAATCATAATTTTTCCCTGTTCCGGCACCGGCCGCTAGGCGCCAGGAACGCTAGGTTGGTCGACGCTCGCGCGATAACCTTCGAATCGCGCTAGACTATACGTGTCCGATATGCCTAAAAGCCTCCGTTTTTCTCCATTCTCTCTCAGCCTTAGGCGAGGGATTCGGTTTATCGCACAACGACCAGGAACTACACAGCAAAAGGGACGCTCGGTGCAGTGGAAACGAAAACAGGGCATTAAAACCGCCTTGTTACACCCATGTGAAAACAAACTTGAAGAAGAGCAAACTTGCACCGCACCGCCGTCATGACGAGAATGGCCAAATCAGCAAGAGCACCCTTCTCCTTCTCATTCCCGCAGTGTAAAGGTCGGCGTTTAATTCACTTTTACGGCGCCTATAAGCGAAGCCGCAACGCAAAGTCTTCACTAGCCTGACACACAGACAAACGTCATAAAAATGATAAAAAAGTGTGTGTGTGTGTGTGTGGGGGGGGGGGGGGGGGGTACCAAGCAGCAGCGCTCGCAACCGTCCCGCAGGAATAACGTCAAAGGAAAGACGAGCGAGGCAGTCTTCCGCCGTCTTTGCCGACGCTTTACATCTACGCAGACCGCTGTCGATCGCAAAAAGGGACGTCGAGACGACGCATTATACGAAAAATAAAAGTAAACGGCTGGCTGCGAAGCGAGGGGGGGGGGGGGGGGGGGTACAAGGGGGCTTAATACGCCCGAATTCCCCGGCCAAGCAGAAAAAAGGGGAAAAACGCTCTATGTGTCTCCGTTCTTCTGTGACCCCGCTAAGACATTCGCCACTTCAGCCATACATACGTGTAGCCGAGCCTATCTATGCTTCATATTTTTTTAACCTTTCGCATCACCGCCAAACCGCAACGTTTTTTTTTTCTTTAACCCCCCCACCCCCCACCCCCCACCCCCGTTCTCTCTCTCTCTCTCTTTCCGTTATTTTCCCCATGCGTCCGAGACTGGCAAGTCATGTGGTACAGTGCAGGCCAGCGGATGAGTGTCACTTTGTGAACGAGCCCTTCTCGACTTTTCTTTTTTTTTTCGTTCCAGAACGACACCTTCGATTGCAACTTTCTCTTTTCTTTCCTCCCACCTTGCCGGCGCATTATACGCATTCTCACGTATAAACGCATTTCTCCACCTCCTCGCCCGACGCTAAACCACCGCCCCTTCGCCCCGGCTTCTTGGAAAGCGCTGCCTCTTCCCATGGCAGCGCGGCAAAAGACGGTACCTAAGAGAGCGCCACGACAAAGGAGGCAAAGCAAAACCAACGCCAGCGACGACGGCGACAGACTACCCACGATTACATTTGCATAAGCCTCTCGGTGTATAGGGCGAGACGGCGCCGGCAGAACGGGAGCCTTAGCTCAGCGCGATAGCACGTGCCGGGCGGCTTTTCGCGCGCTCTACTTTCGCTTTTCGCGCCTGGCTGCGCGGTTTCTCTTCATCTCCCGCTTATAAGACTCTTTCGTGCAGAAGTCCTCTCGGTGCTGAGCGCGGATGTTCTTTTCGAGCGAACCGCATCTATATTCGAGCAAGCACAGTAGGCAAGCGAGAAACGGAGACCCTGCGAATGTACACGACGTAAAAATAGGAGGCTACGAAAAGGCCGGGCTCTGGGAGCAGGTCTGTGCGTGGCTATGCCGTTAAGAATGTTGGTCAAGAAAACGCCTGCTTAAAAGGTGAGAAGAAAAAACAAACACCCACATAAAAAAGAAAAAACTCAATTCTACGCGCGCGATTCAGCAAATCACACTGTTGTCAGAACCGTCGCATGTCACTAGTGAGCAAGCTAAAAGAAAAGTAATTCGCACACGTAAGGGGAGTAATTAATAAGGGTCGTTAAAACTCGGTCGGCTAAAATTGAGCGGCGTCAAAGGCGCTGATGAATAGCTGGAAAATCTAGAGTCTTCAAGCCAACTCCAATGACACCAGCAATACAAGCCCAGTTTACATTTCGTCATGTTGGCGTCCGATATTTCCACGTTCTGGATGCCATAGGTGGCAATAACCTCAATGTCTCCTGAGGTCCCAGTCACGCAGCATTCTCTTAGCCTCTTCCGGGACAACTACCGCTAAAACATGCGCATAACGAGCGACGAAGGCGACGTCAAGACGGTATCGCGCCGAGAAACACGCGGATTTTCTGGCAGCACAGTTAATAGTGTACTATAATCAACCCACACAGCTGAGGCGAAGCAAGCGATCACATCACGTTTCTGGAACGCAATGAAAACGTGGAGGCACGAAACCAAAGGGGAGGAACTAAACGATCCGCTGATGATGACTTCACCGTATCATAACAGTGCACCATGGCGATTAGTCTGGCATGAAGTCAACAGACGCGTGACGGAAAACTGACATGGGTCGGCGACGCTCGCTATCACTCGGTCGGCAAACCGAAGGCCACGGGGTACCTGGTTCACTTCGTGCTGTGCGCGCGGTGAGCAACAAGTATACGACCAGACGACACTAGCGCATAATACATTCTCAGCTCACGCAGATTCAGAAGGCCGTCTCGCTCTTGCTGAGGGACGTAAAATAAGAAAAAAAAAAAAAAAACGTAAGCAGGGCCTATGAGGTACGAGAAAGCAACGTCACAACTTCACGCGCCAGACAGACGAGACCCGCAGGGGGAAAACGCGCCAGGAGAGAAGCAACACTTGTGTCAAAACCCTCGCCCTATTAAGATATAACATTCTGCTTCGGCATCCCCCCCTGCTCTTCTTCTAGTCTTTCAGCAAAGAAAAAAAGAAGAAAACATGAAAAAGAAGGCGCGGCGAAGAAACCGCGGCGGATTGGGCGGGAGACAAACGACTATAAAGTGGGTAATTATCCCCTCCGCAAGCCACCCGCGCACGCACTCGCTCTTCTCGCAAAAGTGCTCCATGCACGCGCGCGCCCCGAGGCACTCTCCTCGTCTTCTCGGCTAACGAACGAGCGAAGCCTGCGCGCACTTTATGGAATCACTCGCCGGCAGCGGCGACGTTGTCTCTCGGCCGCAGCGAGACACCCCGGTCCAGATGCAGAACAGGGGAGAAGGGGCAACCGTGGAAAAAGGGCTCCGAGGATTCAAAAAAGCACCTCGGGCGGTGCCGAGGAGAAGACGAACGAGGGGGCGCGGAGATGAACGCACGGAGCGGCGGTGGCGGCTGCCGGGGAGAAAATGGGCTCTTCTCCGGACCAAGTGGCAACTGGCACTCCACTACGAACGCGACGCCGCGAGCACAGGGAGAGAGGATGGGGGGCGGAAATTAGAGCAAGGCGGAGCCGGCGCGTGGCTCGGGTCAGTAATTAAAGAAGTCGGTAGCCCGGCGGCGGCCTCTCCGCCCGAGGGGACCCGAATGAAGACGATTCCCCGAAGAAAACCTCTCGGGAGGGCCAATTAGGCCGGCTCCACCCCCTGCCGAAGCTCTCTCTTCTCCGGCGGAACCCCCACTCGAGTCGTCGTCGACGTAGCTGCCGACGCGCACAGCCGCGTTGTCGTTACGTTGCCACGACGCTTCTCTCCCTGGCGCGCGCATCTCCTCCCCTCGTCTACGCTGACTATCTTCCCTGTTCTGAGTGCACCGTGATGCGGAGCAAGAGTGGCTTCGCTGCGTCGGCTATGTTCGGTGGACAAACTTCTGCTCGACTTTCGGGCCTCCCTGAAGAGCATCAACGGATTCCGTCCTCTTTGGAGTGTTTATTTTTATTGATTAACGCCGGCGTACGCACGCCACAGCGATGCGCGAGCGCGGCCTAACAACGGAGACCTCATTTGCCAGCGTGCTAATTACTGGATCCGGCCAGTATTCACGATCTAATCTCTTTAGGTCTAACTGTGACTTCTTAAGTGCCCACACTCCCAGTCGCCTAAAAAACTTATACGGAGAAACGCTATTCGGCTCGAGCTCTAGTTCACTACTAGACGTTTTCCAAGCAACGCGGTATGTCTCCATTCCTTCGTTTTGTGCTCTGCAGCATCGCGGAATAAAAATCCGGCGTCAAGTGCACTCCCCGGGGGCTTCGAGGAGAGACGAAGCGGCAGGTTACAAAAAAAAAAAAAAAAAATAAATAAAAAAAAAAATAAAACCGGAAGCCAATCCGAACAACCGGAAACAACGGCGAGTCCCCCGCTACGGAGCCCGCGCTTCCCACTCTGGAGCTAGAACGTCGGGCTTAGCGCTATAAGGACCATCGTCCGTCCAACAGCAGCCAAAGAGGTCCGGGTGGAGGGCGCATCGCATGGCGATTACCTGTCTCTGTCCGGGACAGCGGCCAAGATACGCGGGCTCCATGCAGCCGCACTGGCAGTGCAAGCACGGGGCCGAAGGGGGGAATCGAGAGAAGAAAGAAAAAAAGGGGGGCCGACACTGCTCGAGAGAGAGCGCACCCGGGTCGGGCCGAACAAAGGCGGCGGCTCATTTCGGGAGCGTGCCAACGACGCCGCCGCCAGGCACCGGCGGGGATAAAAGAGTTCGGCCTCTAATGAAGCCCCGTCTCTGGGGCTCGCCGCGACGAACGAATAACAAATGAGATAACGTCGGAGAGAAACAGCGACAGAGAAGGCACGGAGGAGGAAGGGGGAGGAGTAGAGAAAGATGCGAGGCCTCCAAGGTATCAACACTGCGGCAGCCCCACGTACACCGCTCCACAAGCTATACACGGGAAGAAGGGGGCGTTTTCCCTTATTTTTGAACGCGAACAACAAAGCAAGAAAAGAACATCCAGATGAGAACAGCAGCCAGAAAGGAGAAGCGGAAGGGCAGACTTGTGACGGCCGGCGCGCGCCACTAGACGAAGAGAAATGACCAGCGCCCCGGCGGGAATGCGCGGCCCAGCGACGCTCACTGGTCTCGCGCGATCGAGTACGTAGAATAGAGGAGGGTGGGGGATGCCGGCAATGTAAAAGGGTGTTGCAGCAACGCAGGGGTCGTCCCTCAGCGCGGACGACAAGATGCTCGGCGTCGTCCCGGAGTCAGCGGATTCCGCCGCGCTCTTCATCCCCTTTGTCGAAAATCGCGTGCGCGCGTGACGAGGAGCGGCGGCCCAGTACTCCCTCCTCCTGGCCGTTAGCCGGCGCGGAAAAAGGGTCTGCCGGCGAGCCGAGCAACGGCGCGCACGCCGGTGCCGGCCTTTTCGTTTTCACGCTTTTAATCGGAGCCCGGAATAGCGCTGGCCTCCCCAACCTCGGTCTCAACCTCCCTCGCTACTTCTCCCCCGCTTCTCTCTAAAAGATGCGTGCGCGAGTCGGGAGCAACGTGTTTCTGAAGAGTAATCTTTTTTTTTTTTTTCTATCTCTCTCTCTCCGGACCACTGGCTTCAACCTGAACCTTTCTTTGGACGTAGGTACGGCACGCCATGCCAGGATGGTTCGTGCAGAGACCGCATTTTCGGAGCTCTGGGAAAGCAGCCGGGGCGGTATCGATTCTTCGTTCGAGAGTGGAGAAGCCTCTTTCACAACTGACAGAGACAATCAGCTTCACATCCGAAATAAAAATAATTAAAAAAAAGCTCGAGGCTTGAAGTTGTTGCCAAAGGCATGGAGAGAGAGACCGAAGATACTTGCAACATTAGTGGTGCGTAAGTGAGTGCCTATCGAATTTCATGAACATCCACTTTCTTTCAACACGTTCCCTTTTTACGTCCGAGCCCATTCTCCTCCCAGAGGCGCACTCTCCCAAGCCCATCCACTCTCCGACGCAGGGCATGCAGGAACACGACTCGGGCGAAAATACCATCTCCTCGCTTTTTCCTCCCCCATCCCTCCCGTTATGATTGCACGTTCAGCACTCGGTTCAAGATTGGAGTTAACGTCGCTAGTCGGTTCAGGCTATGAGGGAGGGCGCCGTACTAGAAAGCTCTAGACATTTCGACGACCTGTGGTATTTTAGCGTACGCTGACATCGCCCAGCAGGGCCAGCGCACACGGGCGCCTCGCTCTTCGCCTCCATCGAAATGCGAACTCCGCGGCCAAGGATCGAACCCGCGTCCTCGCACATCAGCAGTCATGTATCCTAGCCACTGAGTCATCGCGGCGAGGTAGTCTAAAACAGGGGACAACGCTTAAGAAAAAAAAAACGCGCAAAAAAAAAAAGTCGAGAAAAGAGAAAAGTCCTGAAAGGCACGTTCTCTGGTGCTCCTAAATTTTGTCTTACTCTACGTCTCCTTTCAACCTCTCGAAGAACTTCCCCAAGGCACAACATCAGCGATATCTGTCAGGATTCGACACAAGAAGACACTTGAAAACAAGCTGCGACGCAGTAATCTGTGCAGCACTATAGGTATGACAGGTACAAACTAGCACAAACCAGTTTTGGAGTAACGGAGAGGCTGGATAAAATCTTGATTGGACGAAACCTCGATGGAAAAGATAATAATTGTCGTAGAGAAGCACTCACGCGGATCATCTCCGAGTCCCGAGCCTCGTATACTTTGCTTCAGTTCCGTATAGTTAAAAGGCATTTTTCATTATTGTGCCGCTTTACCCGTAAAAAAAAAAAAAAAAAAAAAACACGAACCTTGCACCACTTGGGGATAAGAACCTCTATTTACGAGTGAAGGAAATAAAGCAGAGTAAGATAGGCAAAACAAGACCAGCTTATTCTTCGTAGCAAACAAGAGGATGCAATAAAAATTATTGAACTTTATGAAACTCTCAGGAATTGAAAAAGACACGTATGAAGCCGGGAGGTAAAGTAAATTAATTGACGGCACAACGGAAGTACCGTTGGAGGTTGCGCAGAAATAGAAAATAAAGCTGCAAACCGTGGAACGAAAACAACAAAAAAAGATGGCACAGAGAAGAAGAGTTGAACAATGGCTGCAGGCCATCGGTTAGTAATGTTCCACTGCTCCTAGACGCCGCCCGATGCGTATAATGATTTCCGCTGCGAGGCCAAAGAAAGGTCACCGCCCGGACGCGCTGGAAGATCTTGGGCGGACTGGGGCCCGCTTCAGCTCTCTAGTCTGATGACGGCCGACGTGCTCAGGATACCGCGGGCGCCGGCGAGGCGTATTTTCGAAGCACGGGATAGCTTCAAGCCAATCTCGAAACTCGGAGGCGCAGGTATAGCCGTGTGCGCGAGCAGTGGCCTATTCTTAGCCGGCGTAGTAGACGAAATACGTCAGGGAGATGTAGAGAGAAAAACGAAAGATATGCTCTTTCCCAATGAAGAAGGTGCGTACATGCAAAATCGGCAGAGAGGATCGCGTGGAAGACAACAGCTAGGAGGCCCGATGAGGGCGCGCTACGAGTTAGATTTCATGACCAGTGGTAAGATCAGTGTCCGTGCGATGTCAGCGCCCTTTATAGAGAACTCCAGGTAATTAAAATTTCCGGAACCCTCCACTACGGTATAGTGTGAGTCGCTTCGGGACATTAAACTCTACAGACCAAACAAAACAAAACCAAACTACACCGGAAGTACTCGCCAAAGAGTGCACGCGAACACCAGCGAAGACGGTGTCCAAAGTGGAGAAAGTCATTCGTTTTAGTGCCACCGGTCCGAAAAACTGGCTCATGCGCGATACGCAAAGCGGCGGTCAGAAGCGTGCGTTAATTCAGCTTGATGCGGATAGCGAGGCCTACATCGCGGTGTGGGGCTTCGGATCGAAGCGTAAAAGGTATGTGCAGTATTTAATGGTGGACAGGGCTTCGGATAAAGAAGTATTACAAGGCTGCTTATAGAGGATGCGGGCGTTAGAAGAAATAAGAGAAGCGAGCAAATCAAGATCCTCAAACGAAAACTGGGTGAAATGGTGAGTTATTACGATAGAAAAAGGGCAACGGTGGCTTGGACCGTGCGTTAGAACAGTGGGGCTCCCTCTTTCACTTCTTGGGCGCACTTGAAACATTGTACCGTAGATGCGGAGCGCCCGAATCTGTTCTTACGGCGCGGCATGCAGATTCGCGGACAAATCGATTGCCTATAAAAGCGCTGCCGGATTGCGTCAGGCGGGCCTTCGGCACGCCTGACGCATCAGTGGCAGAACATGCGTATCTTGTTTAAAAGAAAAAAGAGAAAAGTCGGCGACTTAAAACAAAGTGTAGATATAACAGCCAGCATATTTTACCGCCCCTCTAAACAAGGGATAACAGTGCGAATAAACAAAATGTCCAGAATCTCGGCCTCCCGCAGGGAAATGTGATTCGCTATGCCTACGCCTTGCTCAATTTCTTCCACAGCCCTACGACACGCGGCGAGTTATACCGGCTTCCGTTGCCCGGGTCGTCTCTTACCTGCGCAGTCCTTGGCAAGCTCCAAATGCAAAATGCCAGCCTGCCGCTGCCTCGAGCTCAGAGCAACGGCAAAACAAAAGGAAAGCGAGCGACCCCGAATGTATACACGAGTCGGGCGGCAAAACCTACAGAGCGTGCTCGGGGCTCAACGAGAACGAATCCGAGAACACGTGTATTATGTGCGCTGTACGGCGACGATGGCAGGCAGCACGACTGAGAGAATGGACATGAGAAGAAAAAGAAACAAAGGTCTATCAGAGCACCCGAGAAGAGCGAGAGAAGACGCGAATGAAAGATAGGAATGGCCGCATTTTGCCGAGAGAAGCCATTTCCAAGCGACCGACAACCGGGCTCACCGAGAAAGAGCTCGGGAACGAGCGAGCCGGCTCCGTCGCTGAGCACGCAAGCACAACGCAGCAGCAGCAGCAGGCAAGCGGTTGTGCAGAGATGCCACCGGCACGGGAGTCGATTTGCGGCGGCCGCCGTCACCGCAAGACTAGATCCGCGCGCAGTTAGCACTCTCTGGCAGCATGCTTACCTGAAGGAGCTTTGAAAAAAAGAAGAAAAAAAAAAAAAGAAACACACAGATACAAAACAGGAAAGGAAAACAAACCGACTCGGTGACAGCGAAAGCGGGAAAGGAGTACACGAAGAAGAAGAAGAAGCCCGGAGGCAGCCGGAATGCGCACGCATGCATGTATGCATGCATCTCCTCCTCACTCGCGGATGAACGGGCGCGCAGCCGCGCTCGGTGGCGCCGGCGACAGCGTCGAGACACATCCCGGCAGCGGCGGACGCTGCCGCCGCGACAGAGCTCATCCGCACCTTAGCTCCTCTTGAATTGTAAAAGAGTGCTCGGCATAGTGGGAAGAGGGGCTAGAAGGAAGAGTTGGAGGAGCCAACTTCTCCCCGAGACGACTTCTCTCGCGTGACGCAGCAGCAAAAAAGAAACAAACAAAGGCAAGCACACAAGAGGCCTCGCGGCCAAGAAAACGTACGCGGGGCACAGCGAGAGAGAAAACTGGAATGTACGACCGACGCAGTTAAGCCATCTGCATTTCACTCCCCCGTTACGAAAATTGTGGAGACGGAGAAGCAAATTTTAAAGGATAGTGCGAAAGAAACAACGAGGTGAAAACAGAGGAGACTGTACGAAACGGCGGCGACAACGACACGGGGGAGGCACGGAGAATGGACACTGCGGAGATAACGAAAGAACAAGAGAAAAGAAGAAGGGGAGCAAACAGATCGCAGTCGCACATCGCTGCATATATGGGTGCATAAAAACTTGTGAAATGGCAAAGAAGCAAAACGGAACCGGGAAAATGGAAGGCGGCAGCCCAAGCTGTTAAGCGCCCGCGCCAGGGACGGGATAAGGAAAACGGCCGCCCACGCCTTGTTTCTCGATTTGCGAGCAGACTTCTCGCCGCGCGGTGTGGCGCGCGATGTTCGTTCTCTCGCTTGCTCACTCCCGGTACTCTATGCAAAACAAGGAGGAGGGGGACAACGTAGAGCACAGCAGTCACTGGAACTGAGATGAAACAGCGCACGAGAGAGCCGGCGAGACAACAAGAACGAACGGGGCGCGTGGGAGTCAGCCGCGTGCGGAATAAGAGCGCGCTTGCCCACTCGCGCAACTTGTGGATGGAGTTCCTCCTCCTCGTCTTCCTTCGAAGAAGAGGAGGACCATGGGAAATCGCAACGAGAATGCAGGAGCGAGTTGCCTGAAACGAATACCCTGCGCGCTCTACTACATTCTTCTATTTTAGTCAATGCATTTGGCGCGCCCTTTCGCACCTCACTCTATTTGTTATTTGTTTGTTTTTGATCACTGTCTGTCTAGCAGGCTGCTCTCGCCGACTACGCGTCCAATGCTTCGCGATACTTTCCAGACCCGACGATGCCCCAGGAGCGCATTTTGGCACCCTAGCCCCACCTCCTTCCCGGATCCTCCCCAAACGATATGCGACTCCGAACGGAGCTTTCCTGTAATCTGGAAGAGAGGCGGCGAGTCGTTTCAACCGACCTCCTCGGAGGCCTGCATAGCTGTTGCTTCCTACACTTCTTTACTTATGCATTCCTGCGCTTTCTCTCTCTTTTTTTTTATCCAGACGCTTAATGCCTCCGGCCTCCCGTCAGCTTTCGTGAATTCGGTTCTTACAACTCTTTTTTTTTTTCCTCTCCTTTGTTCCTAACTAGAGGCCAGGGGCAGCGGCTGGCCAGGGACTTATGGTAAGGAAAGAAGCAGCGAGCAGGTCAAAGGGAAGGCAGGGGAGCAACAAGCACCGTTGCCGCGCTTCGGGCCCCGCAAAAAAAAGCAAGCAGCTGCAGCTTCTGCTGAGCCTGGCGGCAAAGGCATCACTAAAGACGCGCGATGCTAAAGTTTGAACAGGGTCAGGAAGGTGCACACGCGCGAGCGCCCTTGCAAGGGCGCTGTTTGCAGTACGCGCGGCGTTTTGTGCTCGGGGACACAGCTTTCCTCCCAGCGCCGCAGGAGCCACGCAGCGGTCGATGAAAAAGCTTAGCTACAAAAGCATGCCGTCGCACCATGCAACAGGAACGAGCAAATAAGGATGCATTGCCTGAACAAAATAAAAGAATAAAAATAAGGGCCAGACACGTGCGCTCAGGGGGTCTGGAGGCGATACACGACATTTCGAAAGAGGTACGGGATCGTTAGGAGACGCGCGGGATAGGCTCGCGCGCGGCCAAGTCAAACTCGCAGTTTTCAGTTGCGGACAAGGCGCTTTGGGAAGAGATGCCGGGGGTGGGGAGGAGTCTGTCGCAGTCAGCGCTCCGGATAACGAGCCAGCCCGTTTCGTCTCCAGGGCAGGCGGGCCGAGGCAGGACCCGCGGATCAAGTTCGCCACCGATCTGACGAGGACGCCCAGCTATGGAACCCCTGCTGTCCTCCGGAGAACTTGTTTGCCGCACGCGGACGCCATTCGCGGGTCAGACTCCAGGCAGTAAAGTACACATATATAACAGCACGAGCGCACGACGACAATGGACACGACAACACAGCGAAGAGCATTGTCGAAGTATTCTGAGCGATACGTGCCCTCGAACTAACGGAGAGCTATTTTGTTTTTTATTCCAAGAAACCTCCGAGAAAGCACGCGGGCCAATCGCGACAAGTAAGCAACGCGCAAACAACACGGCGCCATAGGCGTAGTTTCGTTCGCGCGATTCACGACAGAGCCCCAAGGCGAAGAAAAAACCGGAGCACTTTGAATTCAACTTCCCTTTTCCTATTAACTTTTATGCAGATAGCACTGACCTAGGACGTAGCTACAGGAGACAGAAAATAAAACAAGAAAAGGAGACTTCACGGAAGTGTAGTATGAAAAGATCCTCTGAGACTACCGTGTTACCGTTACCGAAGTACCAAGAGTGAGCCCGCACGCCGCCAGTGCGTGCGCGATGACTGCCTCTGAGGGCGGCAGGAGAGCAAGCAGGGCAGGTGGCGCCATCTGACGCCCTGAAGGCGATATGCGCACGCGCATTGATGGCTCGCGGGCTCCCGATACTAGGGTAACAGTAACACGGTATACTAAATGTGCTTAATCAAGAAACAATAGTCAAGCCACCATGGCCAAGGCGCATGGTAGGGCGTCGATTGATTTAAACACGCCAATATCAGGGCCGGCTTGCACGATAAAGTCCGAGCTAAGACCAGACTTAAGCGGTGTCTTTAATAAGATCAGACTTCTTTAAGACCGGACGCTTCGGTTCGGCTCTTCACCAGAGTGGCTTCCCTGAACGCCCTCAGCAACCACTTGGGACCTTTCACCTCGTAACACAATCTTAAGCAGCAAAAAGCAGTGGCACAAATTGTATACACAGCGCAAGACTGACGGAATGTTTACATCTTACAGTGGGGACAGGGCAAGCGCATCTCTACATTTCCCTAATTTCTCTACTCAGGTACCTGGCGTCCTTGTGTTCTAACTAAGACGGCACTAGAATCGACTTATTCAAGTCAGGACTGCAGCCCAGTCTCGACTCCAGTCTTTCCTTTAGACTCAGTTAGGTCTGGACTTAGCTAAGACAGGGCCTGCTTGCACGAAATACAGATATGCAGATATACGAACGAGGTATGAACGATGAAACTATAGTAATCTGACCAAATGGGGCAGCTAGAAACCACAAAGGAACGCAAGCATGCGCAAAGCCGCGGCTCTCGGCGATGGCCTCTTGTTTACCGCTCTTGCCACGATAACGGTAGCGAAACAAGAGCCAACAGAACTGCGAAATAAACAAAAATAAAAATATGGGAGCTCGACGCACTAATACATAACATGGAATGAACGCTTGAGCTAAGCGAAGGCGGGAATAAAGGAAAACCAAAAGGGGGAAAGAAGAGCTGCTATACGCAACTGCGACGAAGCTGTCGGTGGGCGAACCAGGCCAAGGCTGCGGGCAAGTGCGCCGAAATTGATGCTCCGCAATGAATACTTTCCAAGCGGGTGGGATATATATATATATATATATATATATATATATATATATATATATATATATATATATATATATATATATATATATATATATATATATATATTCTTCACCGGCCGCACTCCATACACTTGGTCGCGAGGGAAGGCGGGGACAATAAAACCAGGAGAGGCTTCAGCGGGAACCTATTGTTTCTGCAGCGAGCACTCTTTCTGCTGCGTGAGCGAGCGAGCGAGCGAGGCTGGTCAGATGCGCTGTTGCTGCTGCTGTTCGCAGCGTGTCTTGTGCTTTGCCCAGCGATGAACGATGCCGCGGCGCCGTTCGAACAAGCACTCGCCGGGAAGGAAGGCGATCGACGCCGCCAGACGCCACTACCTGTTCTCACCAACGACGCCGACGGCGAATCCTCGCTGAGTAGCAGAAGGGGTTAGAAAAGCAAAAACAGCAAGCAGCAGAACAGTTCAGACGGCAAAAAAAAAAAAGAAAGGGAAAAAAGAGAAAAAAAGGACAGAGATAAAGTAGTCTTCTTCACAGAACCACACTTGTATCGAAAAAGGCTCGAAGCCGCAGAGCATTCGAGAAATAAATGCTTCCGTTCCCGTTCACTCGCAATCCAGCTGCACTGTAGCCAACGGGTGCAATAACAGGTGGAGAGGGGTGAACTGCGCGGGGATAAAAAAAAAAAAAAAAGAAAACAGAAGGGAAGGGGAAAGAGGCGGGGAGTTGCCACAAGAACAAAAATTGTAGCCAGGAAACTGGCTAATACAAAACAAACCAGGACGAACTGCATGTCCCTTCAGGGAATCCTGTTCCTGACTTCCTGTCATACCTTATGCCCTCTAAACAACTTCTCCGTTTGTCCTCCGTTCGTTCTGTCTGCATTACATTGTCTTGTAGGCGTGAAGCCTGCCTGCCTCTTTCTCATTTGAGCGTACGCGATGTGAGCGCAAACACTCCGACGAGTGTGTGTGCTGCTACGCGCAGCAGCAGCGTCGACCTCACTAATTTTTACTTCGCCAGCAGGAATAAAAAGCGACCGTCGGTATTTCTTTCTGCATAAAGTTGTTCCGATCCCCGGCATCTTCCAACACGGAAGCAACCCGTATGGCATGCAGAGGGTGAGTAAACAAACACGCGCACTGCGGGGGATAAACGACTCGGCAAGTGCAGCCGACGACGAAACGCCGAAACGAGATGCGTGATCGGAACTTTGACGAAAAGGGGGCCCGGAGAAAAAAAAAAGAAACCGCGAAAGTACGACTCGGAAATCAGCTAAAACGAAACAAAAATAACGTAAGCAGATATTCAAGCGGAGCTGGCGTTATCTGTTGGGAAAATCCAGTCCAACGCTGCTATCGGCGTCCGGACACCGGTCACGCATGGTCGCAGCCGTCGCCTGTGAACAACGCAAGCGTGGTTAACCTTTCTTCTTGCATACCGGACATGCAGACCAGTCGTAAGCCATGAATGACCCTTAAAGGGGTGGTGTTTGGTTGGTTTGGTTTGGTCTGTGGGGTTTAACGTCCCAAAGCAACTCAGGCTATGAGAGACGCCGTAGTGGAGGACTCCGGGAATTTCGACCACCTGGGGTTCTTTAACGTGCCCTGACATCGCACAGCACACGAGCGCCTTGCTTTTCGCCTCCATCGAAAAGCGGCCGCCGAGGCCGGGATTCGATCCCGCGTCTTTGGGAACAGTGATCGAGCGCCGTAACCACTGCGCCACCCCGGCGGGGTAAAGGAGTGGTGCTTAACGTGGTAGATGCAAGTTCTGCACTGCAGTCGCAAAAAGTATGACAACGGAAACATGTGAAAGTTGTTGAATCTATTCATTACTGCAATAAAGAAAGATGGCAGGCCCTTCGCGACACACGGAGGACTTCGCTCGGCCTTTGCAGGAAAGTCATCACTCATGGAATTATCGCGACGCGTCCCTGAGACAAGCGATCGAGGCACTCGAATAATTTCACAGTAAACCGAGCGTCGCAGAGGCCCAGAACGCATTTAAAGGACGGCGCTGGCAGTCCGTATTCGTGCGCGGCGCCTCGCACGGCGAGGACAGAAGCTGCCACTGAACTAAGACCGTCGAAATGGATCGACTAAAGCGAAGATGGCGTGAATTCCTCGCGGTAGAGAGCTCCTGGCTGGTCGAAACAGCCGGCACAAAAACTCGCCGGGTAGCAATCATACGTTTAAGCGCACGAAGCAACAGTTCGCTACTGCTATCGAGCCTTCGTTCGGAACGCGAAAGATGTAATCAACAACACATGCCCTAAAGATACAGCGACACGTAATCAATAAATAAACGGTATGGATGCCAAATAGTCCTCCAAGAACAACGAACAGCACGCAATGGACAGTCTGTTGTTCTATTCTGCATAAAAGAAAACTCGGTCACGTAACAAAATAGAACTAAATATAGAATAAAACAGGAAGCATCGGGCACAAAGGGGCGGCTATTGGCGATGGGGGCACGAAACAAACTACGCGAGGGGCAGGAGACAATCATGGGCATGCCTGAAGGACAAAACAAGAGAAAGGACACGGACAGCTGCAGCCTGATATTTTAAAGCTTTCTTTATATTCGAGAATGAAGATTAAAAGATGCGACAGAGCACGCGCGGTGGGAGCGTTAAATATTAACTTTGTTTTCCGCGAGCGACCGACGAACTCAAAAAAACTTATTTCCGGTATTACCAACAGTAGGCTGCTCACGCAAAGCTGATTCTGTAGAGTGTCTCAGCCTGGAAAGTAAGCATTGAAACTATACCTACCGATTAAACATTTGTGACAATAGTGTATGGCTTATAGGGTTCGACGTACAGCCGTCAACACGCTCACTCGAATGCTCGAACGCGTGGCCTCGACGAACTTATACCCTTTGACTATTTTTGCCGTACGGGTACTGCCGCCGCATTCTGTCCTGCGGCGTTTTTACCGTACGGGTACTGCGCTAAACGCATAACATTTAAAAAAAATTTTGACACCGGGGGTGAATCTTTTTTTCGGAATATTCGACAGTCAAAAGGTCAAGAGCCGCTCAGCACTGGCCGATGGGTCCGACAGCCTGCCAAAGTGGCTAAAGGGGGGCTCCGGCGATCTCCACCGAACACAAACATACTGTGCAGCATGAATTAAGACCTAGCTCCCAGCGATGAGCGATGCAAATATCCGTTCAGGCCACGCGTTCGAGCATTTGTGGTAAGTATGATGACGGCTGTACATCGCAAAGTGACTCAGGCTACGAGGGACGGCACCGAGAAGGGCTCCGGGTAATTTCGACTACCTGTGGTTCTTGATCATTTACTGATATTACGCAGTACACACGAGCGCATTTCATTTTTAGCTTTCATCGAAACGCGGCCGGGATCGAAACAAGGTCTCTGTAATAAGTAGTCTAGCGCCGCAACCATCTCAGCCACCGTGGGGCGCTGAAACACAGTACGATCAGAGCCGGACCAAATGAGCCAGACGACTTGCAAACTCTTTCCGGTAGGCAGCAGAGTGGGACGCTGTGCAAAAAAAAAAAAAAAAAAAAAAAAAAAAGACAAAAAGAACCGGGACAAGTCTATTTAATCTAAGGAGAAAGCTTTTGAGTGCGCAAGTCAAGGAATATATATGCGACAGCGCAGAACACCTATCAGCGCGCGCGCGTGCGCGAATAAGAGTGCATGCATGTGCTCGCCCCTGTAACGGATGTCGCGAAAACAGCGCTCTATCAATTTCTGCAAAAACATATACATGCATTAGCTGCTCCGCCCCTGAAATTCGTGCGCACTTCCCTCACTGAGATTAGCTCAGTTATAGAGCAAAACTAATACGAAATAGAATTAAACTTATCCACTTTAAAACACATATCAAGGTCGCCCGGTGACTGTAAAAGTTTCCGCGCATTATGGTCACATATCCTCAACATGCGAGACTCAACCGTCGATCTGGCGAAGAAAGCGCGCGGTAATAACGCTCGCACCGCCGCCACCCAAGCACTGTTTCACAAGCGCAGCCCCAGTCGCGACCATCGGGGTAGAGACTGGACAGCGATGAGCACGGCCCCCATACGGCGGTAAAGAAAAGTAATGCACGTCTGCTGGTCTGCGCGGACGCTTGAGTTCCGACAGGAACAAACGGCGGCCGTGCATCGCAGAGGTCACGTACTCGTACACCGCGCCGCCGGCAAGCGCGTCGGCGTCGGGAGTGTGTCCGCTCTAGCCACCGGCTCGTTTGTATTCGGGAAAATTAATACGCCCGTCGGCACGCAGTGCGCCGCCGCATTTTCAGGGAGCCCGGGTGCACGGGTGTCTGCAGTAATAACTGAACGCACGCTTGCCCGCAATGGAGCGCGGTCGCTTATAGTGCGGGAGTGCGAGATGAATTCGGGGCTTAAAAACTGCCCGGACCGGCGCCTTTCGCAGCGGTTATATACAGGCAGCGGCGCATTGAAACTGTTTTTTTTTTTTTCGGGCTGCACAAACAAACGACCCTACTCGTTGCGGTGATCATCCCGACTAGAGCCGTTTTGAAGCGCGACAAGGTTGCCTTGACGCAGTTCGCTGTGCACGGCACAGAGTTATGCCCAGCCTCGCATTACAACATTCCAGCAGCGTAGTCGGGAGTGTTCGCGCGAAACGGCGCTACTGATCGAGGCAACTGAGGACTTAAAATGCAAAAGAAGAAGCGAATGGAGACAAATACAAAACCGGATAACGAACTACAGCTATACCACTCAGGCCTCTCAGCAAACGACTGAAAAAATGGCGGGCGGTTTAGCGCGGTTACGCCGAATGCCGATTAGGTGCACTAGAGTTTCAGTTCACTTCGGTGTCAGCTAGGTTCGAGCCACACACAGTCGTCAGCACAAAGTCGTAATCTACCATATAATAGGGCATTTTTCTTGACCTACACCAGCTACACTAGTGCAGCAAAAAGCCATTGGAGGTATTGCAGGCTTCTACTTTAGTGTATCTGGTGTAGGTTAATGAAAACGGTTCTAATGAGGAAGACCACCCGAGCAGATACGAAGCCCTCCCCGCTTTACCAAAGCCGTATATACGAACATGCGTGCATGGCCAAAGAGCAACGAGTTCGACTGAGGATCCAGCTAAGTGTCCTGGTGGGTTCAATTCTCATTTCAACACTGCCGTACAACTGCTGCCAACCGTTTCAAGGCTGCAGAAAGACTTCCGCGAATTATGAATGGGGGCAGTCTCGGTGGCTTATCTCAAGATTACTGCCCAAGTTGGCAACAGCTTCAAATCAGTGAATACGCATGGGCACAAGTGACCAGAGTGTCGGATATCCTTGCCTTCCTTCCCGCGTGAATATCGAAAAGTGCGAACTTCACGGTAAGATTACTGACGCCCAGTTAGGCCACGCCCTAGTGCACACTGCGTTACTCTCGCTCGAGGGTTAAGTGCTCTCATCGAAGCAGCAACGAACACTCGACTCTGCGCCTGAGAAAGGGAATACAAAAAAAAAAAAAAAACGAGCAGCGAAAGAAAGAGAGAGAGAGAGAGAGAGAGAGAGAGAGGGAGGGAGAGAGAGAGAGAGAGAGAGAGAGAGAGAGAGAGAGAGAGAGAGAGAGAGAGAGAGAGAGAGAGAGAGAGAGATGAAAAAGGAAAGTACCGAAAATGGCAAATTGACACGGCTGCAATTCGAAATGGCCACAACGACAGCCAGCGAGTTGACTACATATACTCTCTCAGGAGTAGACTATACTTTCGAACTAGGACGCATTACGTGTGATAAGTGGCCGCGGTCGTCTGCAGGCTGAGAGAAACCAGACGCGGTCACTAAGTCCTCCCAGTTTTCCGCTACTGTAACGCAAAACAACTAAAGCGAGGTCCAAAAGAGTCGACTCGGCGACGAACCCGGAAAGGCCGCCAGGAAAGTTCCCGAAACCAAACGTTCGGCACCAAAGGCGCCACATCTATGAGCACGACTAAGAGCGCACTTAGTTAATTTCGCTACAGCCGGTAATTAAATCACAACTTTTAGTGCATCGGCCCGCCGGCACCATTTGCTGACGGCAAGCCCTACTATTCCACGACTTTGGCGGCACTTTTGAAAGCGAAATTTCTCCGCGCACGTAGTTCTTTTGTAAAAGCAAGCATGATAAAAAGATGGCATCCTTTGTAGTTCTGGCGACGGCTAGCGAAGTTAAAAGCGCCAGTTATTAGTGAACATTCCAAAAGTGCTCTCACCAGAAGACACGCGTCAGTAACGAGCGAAAACTCGAATTTGGCGACACGAACATCATTCTGACTGTCTCATTAAGTTCTCAAGACCGAATGTGTTCAGTAGCCGTTTCGCTGCAAGGGTTCAAAGTTGTGTTAAATCAATTACAGCACTCTCAGCTATAAATGTAACTAAGCAACCCAGTGATTATTTAAAAACCTCGCGTCTTTCACAGTCTACGTGTAAAGCAATATATAAAAAAAAACAAAAAAAACGACGCATATTGAGCAGTGCGTCAGAGATGTTTAACAATCATTCGGTCGCACAGTTCGTGAGCCAGTACATCTTTATATGCGTGGATGGCTCTTAGGCACAACCGGAAAGTAATGTCGTGCAGTCGAAAAATTAGGAGGACAGAGCTTTCCAAAGTGTTAAACGTCTTTAAATTGATTTAGTTTTGGGGAACAGGAAGGCGCAGTATGTATATCTCTTCTCGGTGGATAGACACCTACACTTCTAATGAACGGCATACAATTCGAGGTACAAATGCGCATTTTCGATCCGAAATCACGTGATCATTTTTTTTCTTTTCCTACACGTTTTTCTCAATTCTGGTAACGGCGACGGCGATGCCTTTTGGAGCACGAGCTGCATACGCTGTCAGGTTGGATTACAACACTTGCGGGAAGACACTACGCAGTTTATACCGCACCAAAACGCGAGAGAACTTTCACTCTGCATCAGGAGCAAGCCCACTTCATTACCGGTTTAATTCAATGATCGCGGAGGAGGACGAAAGTGCCCCCCTCATTGGAACCTAAAGCGCTCTTTTCTTTCCACTCACTGCCTAAGTCGTTACGCCGCGATATCAGAAGAATATACAACTTCATTACTTAAAACTTCTACGCAAATCAACTGAACATCATTCGGGATCTCACTCGTTCTATTTGAAACCACAGTTTCACTTTCAAGGCTTTCGTCTGAAGCCCTGAGAAGCCCCGATTTCTGAGAAGCACACTGTAGCGGACACGCGCGGTAAACTGGAAGTCGCTGATTTGGGGGTCCCCAGTAGCGACAAAGCGTGCACGTTGGCACTCCACACATAAGTGTCTCAAATGCGCTGCCCTATGCCTCCCGCAGTGCGCGTAACCGCTATTATACTGATCGGCGCTTCACGTATTTCGTACACGCTTCAATGGAGCTCCTCTACTTTGCCTACGAGTAGTTCCGCTCAATAAGCCTCGGAGCTGTACCTGGTTTTACTTTTAACTCTAAAAGGCAGCGAAATGCGCATAACGCATTTCTATTGACTATTAGCGCGGTCGATTTCCACCTTTATGCTCCGAAGGCTGCTGCGTACGAGCGTTGTTGGATTACTCGTGTACCTCCTTGCCAGCAACTACCTAGTTTTACATAGCTGTTTTTTCTGCGGCGGATGGTTGGGCGGATGGTTGTGCACTAGCGCCCCCAAGAGCTGCAGCGAAGATTTAACCTCGGGCCTCAACCAAGGAAAAATATAACAAAAACTCATTGCGGGAGACTCTTGTTTGAAAGCCAAATCCGGGAAGCTGGCGAATATAGACTACAGAGGCGTTTCCAACCAAGCACAATATAAGCAAGGGACAGAAGTGTTTGCGAGGTAGGGCAGGTACGGGACACGTCGAGACAAGGTTAAGCCCGGCAATTAGCCGGCAGACCCTCTGAAGCCGTGCTCCAGAAATAAAAGGGGTTCGCAAAGACGTCAACGGAACGAGGGTCAGAGAAGCTGCGAGCTCTCCGATACAATGAGAAACGGAAATAGCTGAAACCGAAGAACCGCGGAGTGAAAAAAAGAACAAGATTTTAAACAGGGAACGGCAAAGATCAGCAGTCTTCCGGCGCCGCCAATTAAAACGAGCTGCGGTAAGGTAAACAGCGGTAAACGACAGCAAAGGTCGGAGCTCCGCCCGAGCTAGCATGCAGGAGGGGGGGCAAGCCAAGCTATAGCGAGAGCGCCCGCTCGGAAAGGTATACACACGCAAGTCGCGCAGGTTCGCGCCCTGCCTTGTTCAGCACAAGTCCCGCTGCACTGCCAGCGACGGTTTTAGCTACCCGCGCGCGACCTGGCCGGGACCGCCTCCCATCTTTCTCTGCCCGGGACCCCGTTTGTGACACACGAGAGATCCCATTGTAGTTCGCACGCACATTCCACCCCCATGCTCCTCTTGCTCTCCAACGCATAGCCGCTACCGACGCGCCACCCTTCGAAGCGCGGGCGCGTCTGCGTGCTGACTGCTTGCCAAAGCGAGCAGTTCGCGCGCTTGTGGAAACAGAACAAAAGCTCGCAAGGGGTCTTAATGCCTCTCTTTATCTTTCTCCCTCTTTGTTTCTCTTTTACGCGTGCGCACCGGGCCTAAAAGCAGAAAGATTGCGCAACGCTGAGCCTCTCTATCCGTGGCAGCGTTACTAAACGCGACTTGACTCCCCTCAAGCGCAATTCTTAGTTTTGCAAGCATCAGGGCAGCCACCTTTTGCATATTGGAGTATTTTCCACGACCACCCGGGACAACTATGACAAATGGTGCAAAAAAGAAAAAAATATTAGAAAATAAATTCTTAATCGTTACAGAAAAACCCTCTGTGCCGAAGCATGTCTTACGGAAAGGGCAGGTTTTATTTAGACAACTGCACCGCGGGAACTAAATGCAACCAAATCACTGCTAAAAAACGTGACAACAGAAAAGAAACGATGACCATCCATGACCTTGAGCGAGAGGCCCGCACTCTTTAACCACAAATAAAAAATATAGAGTAAAACGGAAGCTTTCAACACTGCACGCCTATTCAGCGCTGCCACTGGCATCTGGTTAAGACATGGACCGGTTTCAACTCAGAATCGCGCACACCGCTAGCACAGCTGCGCCGAGATAAACGCATAACACGCTCTATGGAACGCTCCACTGACACTGCATCCGCACGACGCTTGAACAGGGAAAACAATCGCGCGTGTTCTGAGACCTCGGCACGTGCCAGAGAACGCGACATTTCTCATGCTGCACAGTGTTCGGGCACTGGCGCGCGCAGTAAACACTCGCGTGTTATGCTACGACGAATGCCGCATCGCTAGCTGTGCGAGCACTGTCAGCGACTAACGAAACGCGAACGAGACAACTGCACCGGGAAGAGCAAAGATGTGGTATTAGTTAACGACGACTGACTATTAGCGCGGTCGATTTCCACCTTTATGCTTCGAAGGCTGCTGCGTACAAGCGTTGATGAAGCCCTCGTGTACCTCCTTGCCAGCAACTACGAGTTTTACGTAGCTGCTTTTTTTCGCGGTTTCACCGGTTCTCGTCTCATTCGACGCATACGTGGCCGTCGGTGCGCTCTTCCGTGTTTTCTTAAACGACCGAAGCAGCCACAGCAGCCCTCTTCGCGGAAGAAACGGTTGAAAACAGCCGTAAGTGCGCTGTTATGACTACACGGAAAAGTACTATATACGTTCCCTTACCAATAAGAAGCACGAATACCCACAACAAAGTACAACATACCATCTTCCTCGTTAAACACATTGTAGGAGGCAAGAGCTTTATGGGCGAAGGGCGAAGAAAGAGGAGCAGCAGGCAGTTTCGCAGGGTTATCAAGGACGCAATTAGACAACAAAAAATAAATAGAGAGGTACAGAAATGGCGACAGCGAATTCGGCGGGTGCGGGCATTCGCGCTTATGGACACATTACAAAAGGCGTAATGAAGAAGGCAAAATATACGGCCGCGATATCGCGCCCGACTAGATTTTCGGCGCATCAATGTCGCTTACGCGGCGGCGCGAGTTATGGGGCCGCATTTACGGAGGCGGCAATGAAAGCGCGCGCAAGGGCCTTTATCTGCCACCGGCGAGCTTAAAAACGACGGCCAACACGCGCGCGCACTGTTGGCATTGTTCGAGGCCCCGCGCGAAACAAACGGCCGTAAAATGCAAGGAACAAGGAGGAGGGGAGTAGAGCAGCGGCGCGGCGCGCCTGCAATTTTCGAAAACGAGATTATAAAGCGCGGCAGGAAGAGGTACGGCATGAATGAGAAAGAAGAAAATAAAAATATGCGGTGGGACACAAAGAACGATGCTGCCAATTCTCGAAGGCGCCCTCGTACGCCGGGCTCGGCCGCAGCAAACGGCCGGAAGGAGAGCACAAAAAGAAGCTGAAAGGCACGTGGATTATAATATATATATATATATATATATATATATATATATATATATATATATATATATATATATATATATATATATATATATATATGCGGTGCGTATCCCTGTATGTATTTCGGTTGTGAAGAAAGGGAGGAGTGGGCGGGAGGAAAGGGCTGAGTAGGACTCTCCTTTTATGATGCACGGTGCCGAAGCGACAGGAAGGAAGAGAGCGACAGAGAAGGAGCACGCGAGCTGCGGATTGTATTAGAGCGCTCACTCGTAAAAAGTAATCATCGTCAACGAATACACGCGCGGCGTGCACGACTTTACGGCCGAGAAGCACGCCCTGTTGAAAAGAAAAGCTGAGAGAGAGAGAGACCAAAGTCCAGAATGCCGGCAGGTGCCTCATAAAAGAAAATGGAAAAATATGTGTGATACAGCAGGAAGTCAGCTTATACAGAAATTAGAGACAAGAGCGGATGTGATAAAGAGAACACAAACAAGACGAGGTATAAAGAGATGGAGGAGAAAGATGGAAGCAGCGCTTTCGCGACTCCTACTAGAACAACTATAGCCGCGGTGTGCCGCGCTCCGCAATAATGAAAGTTGAGGATGGCGGCTCGGCGCGGGACGAAGCGCGCAGAGCTCCTCCGCGGTTCGCACGCGCTCGGCCGCTTATCCACGCACGAACGAACACCAGCCAGTGGGTGCATTAGCTAAAGCGCCACCGCCGGCCTCCACGCGAGAGCGAGCTGCAAAAATGACGGTAATAGCTAATAATAAGCGTTTTACAGCCCCGGCGGATTCTCGCGCTTTCTCTTTCTCCCTTTCATTCTCTCGCTGCATCCAAGAGCGGGAGAAGAGAGGGAGAAAGCGCCAGCGACAGGTAGACAAGTGCGAAGTGGGGAGGAACAAAGGAGAACAGCGCGAGCGCAGAGGTAAAAATAACAAAAAAGGACATGTAAGAAAAAAAAAAGTAACACCCGGTGGAAAGCAAACAAGAGGGTTAGACAAAGAGCCGTTGAAGGAACAAAAATCCTTGCGCGAAGACGAAGAAGACCCATCCATTGTCCGGAAAAGTCGAAGAGAAAAGTAATAACGGCGCGCTGTACATACATGCCGTTTGAAAGTCGCAATAATTTAGGAACCATCAGAAGCGATGTGCACACGCCCGCGATTTCGCAGAACGGAGCAGGCGCTCAGCGCTGGCAGCACTGAGGCGGCGAGTGTGCAGTGACGAGCGTTTGTATCTTCCATTCCCCTTTCGAGCGTAATGCATTTATTTTTCTCCCGCCATGCAGCCAGCTCCTTCGCACCCAGTTTTTTTAATTACTCGTTTTGCTTTAACCCATCCTCCGTGTTCCTGTCCCTGACCACCGCGTAGCAAGTTATTAGGGCACGCGCACCCTACCCTAAGCCACGGAGCGGAGGAAAGGGACGCAAGCTCGTGTGCCTGTATCATGTACCGAGGCATCCGGAAGTGTTATATTTGTTCTACTTACTCTTTTCCCAGCCTGCGTCGCCATTCGTAACAACTTCGTACACTTTCCGGCACTTCCCTTGTCCTCCCTTCGTCTTATACCCACCCTCCATCGCTCGGTCGGCGAGAAAACGAGATTGCCTTACTCGCATTATTTAACTCTGACCGTTACACACGCGCCCGCTTCGTTGCGAACGCCTTAATTATTAACGAAAACTGCAATGGCGCGGAAGAAAGGAGCGGAGTGCTGCTGCTGCCGTCGCGCTTGGCCGCGGTTCGGGGAAGAAAAAAAAAAAAAAAAAAAAAAAAAAAAAAAAAAGAGCCCAGAGAGAAATACGCGCCGCAAGCCTGCCTCTATAAATTCGCCAAGATACGGCCACACCGCAAGGTCCGCGGTCTCATCTCTCCGGGAGTTGCTGTTGCTAACCCAGAAACGTTCGAGTGAGGAGCTTGGAGAGCAGCGGTGTGTAGTATATATATATACGCCGCTGAAAAAACCGCAACACCTTTCGCTTCACTTTGCACAGTGAGAGAGAGAGAGAAAAAAAAAGGCGAAATGAAAGAGAAAACTAAGGAGTTGCCAATAGTTACCAGGAAAGAAGGCGCACTCGCGTTAAGGCGGAAAAAGTGCGCGACAGTCGGAGGATCTGTGCAGTTGCGAGGAAGCGGGAATTACTTGCGCAACAGGTTTTTCTCACCGGCGCTAAACGTGAGAGAGAGGGATATCCAAGTTACCACACTTACGCGATCGCCCTCCTAAAGTTTTGCCGGCGATGGAGGAAGGTGAATATAACATAGGAGTATAGGGAGGAAAAAGAAGCAAGAGGTGAAATAAAAGAAGAAGAAGAAAAAAAAAAATGTCAGTGAAGGAAAAACGCGAGAAAGCGCCCGTGTGGGGCGAGGTTAGGCCTCTGTTTCGCGCAACAGAGGGAAGATCTAATGCAGCATTGCTACACGGAGGAGGCGGCGTAATAACGTTCGCGCTAATCGGATCCGGGACGCTGGCTTCCCACCACTTCTTTTGCGCCACTCCAGCCCCTCCTTTCCGTTTTTGCTTGCTCGCTTCCTGGCCTACCTTTTTTTTTTTTTTCTTTATTGCCGCCAAGGCTCAGCGGTAAAGTGACTGCGGGAGCTCACGAGCGGCTCTAATTACGCTTTTATTTTTTTTTTTTTGTTTTTTTTTTCCGAGAAACTCTGCAGGCGGCGAAGCATTCTTTTTCTTTCGTCATGAGGTTTTTGTTTAGTTCCTCGATGCGTATACTATTTTTATTCGGTACGCATATTTTGTTTCTGTTTTGCATTTAAAGCCAGCAAAAGATGTTCCATGACTGAGAGGCACTCGACTACTCCTAAAGACTTCTAAGAGATGACGAGTCTTCCACAAGAGAATCTTGTTTGGAAGCCTCGGCAACGGTCGGCAATCATCTGCCTGTCCGTTTCACCTCGACTATCAGTCCTTTTTACTTTCACCGGCAACTGTTGAGGAGGCCCGAGTTGCTGGTGGCAGCTTTTGCGGGGCCGCACACCCTTCTTGCTTATTTCTGTTTTCCTTTTCAGACAATCCTGCTGCTAGCGCCTGAACGAACACGAACGCGCGCGCGACCGAATGCCTGAACGTCAGTGTGACGCACCATCATCCAGGCCACCGCCACGCGGATGACTGAAGGCCGTTGCCACGGAAACCGGGCTGCATCTCCATCGCTTCCACTCCGCACCGATCTGCGCGTGGGTGGCGGGGAGTTCGCAGAATTACCGCGAGCGGGCGTGACCTTCTCACTGTTCGCGCACGAACCAAGTACATACGCGCTATGCAGCCGCGAGGTTTTTGTCACGGACGCAGCACGATTCCCCGAGAGGCCGGCGAAACGCGAGGAGCTCGATCGGACAAGCGCGTTTCCCCGCACACGCGAGTCGGCGAAGGCCTCGACCCGATTGCGTACAACGCTTTCCGGTTCTCGTGTGGCGCAACGCGATTCGCTCGCTAACAGTCGTCGGCACGACGAGTGGTGAACTGCGCAAGTGATATCCCGCGCGAAATTAGAAGGCGGTACAGAATAAAAGGGCGTATTGTGGCGAAACATAAGTCATACGCATTAGCGGGAGGTACTTTGGCCATGCAATCTCCCGCTTTGGACGAAAAACCCGAGTGCGCGAGCGCCGTTCAACGGATTTCAAAAAAAGAAAAAAAACTAGAAAAACGTGTAAAATTGTCAGCTAGTCTCAGAAGTCCCTTTCCACTACGAACTGAGCAAAACCGCAGCGACGAGACGGCAGCACGAACTACTGGCTCAATATTGGACTGTCTGGAAGGGAGGGGGTGGACGAGGAGAGGGGAGAGGGGGAGGGAGGGGAAAATCACCTGGGAACAAAATTAAGGGGTGGGGGGTCTCTAATCTAATCTGTATTAAGAATTCACTTTAGAATTCACAAGTACTCAAGCCATCCACCAACCGTCTCCGCAAGGAACAACATCCGGACAATACAAGCCCAGTACCACCAGCCCCCTCCACACGGCAAAAGCTTGGCCTCTTCAACGGACCCTTCCCCGACCCGGAAAACCATCTAAACAAAATGTTACCAGCAAGAAACATGTAGAATGCGCCACAACCGCAGTGAAACCATCTAATGGAATAAATCCGCTATGACTGGCCCGTTCCCGTGGCGGCAGCTGGGCTGGATAGTAGATGTTCTTTTTTTTTTTTTATTTTTTTAAAGCAAATTTTTTTATTGGAGCAATCCCTATTCATTTTTCTTACTATTGGTTTAAACCCGTTATACCTACTGGCACGGGCAGAGGCATATTATTTTATATTTTTCTTTGGTAGCCTCACCATAATATATGTCCATATGTCTGTCACATGTAAGGGCAGACATTGCCAGCACAGTGCCATCATCGTGGGCCATCATGGTTCATGCTGCCTGGGAACAGCATTGAAACCACTGCAGAGCGACTCCGTGATCGGCTCGTGGCCGGACAGCGGAAGCTTTCAGCTACGCGCACCGTGGACAGCCAAATGCACTTCACTCACCTCAGCGGCAGCGTAGAAAGTGACGTAGCACGAGGGAACCAGCGTTGAGGTGAGGGAAGAAAGAGAGTGAGAAAGAGTGTTCAGCCTTCACGGTTCACGCGGTCATCCCTGCAACAGTGAAGGACAAAGGGAAGGAGAGAGATAGAGAAGGGCGAGAGGGAAAAGGGAGGCAAACGACACGTGAGTACCAGAGAACATAACCATTCAACTAATGTCGCGCAAACACATGCTGACACACAGCGCATGCCTATATATATGGTGCACCAAGCCGCGAAGCGCGTCGGCTGTAAACAGGTAACAAATACCAAATTTTCCGCCGAAATGCAGGCAATCTGTTGATGGAAATATTCACTAGCAATTTTTCTCCCGATACTACAGAAAACCAGCATCTAAGCATCGCCCGAAGTGCAGTTAAAAGGATGTCCTTTTTTTTTTTCTTTTTAACCGACACCGCGGCTACAATAGTATAGCAAAACACCAATGGAGAACGAATGGATAGAAACAGCGCTACCAAGACGAGACAGGAAAGCAGACAAACACATGAGCAGCTCCAATGGAGGAGTTCTGCTACACAGATGTATCTGGTGCAAGTTAAAAAAATATATATGGCACTAAAATTACCTCCCTACGGAAACGCGCAAAAACAAAATAAAAGGAGAAAACAATGGCGTCGAATGGCAGGGCAAAGTATATATCCTGCACAGCATAAATCCGCATACGAAGAACTGGCACACGTTGCCGGAAATAGGCGCCGCTAGTGCACAGCATCGACTGCGAATTTTTGTCCCCGTCATCCCGGAGCACAAAAAGAGAGCAAAGTAAGAACCATAATAGCAGAGGATAAAGAGAGTTGCTGCACGTCACATTTCAGCTAAACAGGGGCAGGACCGCCATTAGAGAATGATGAATCGCTTCAAGCAGGGGGGGAGGAGGCGTTGGCGATAGTGCGAGAAGCCGACGGGGGCGCGGGCAAAGACTCCCGCGCGTGTTTCGCCTGCATGCACTGGAGGCAGAATTTTGCGCGAACTGCTTGTTTTTAAACGCCGTCGCAGCACAAGACGCAACAGTGGAAGTGTTGTGCGTCGGAATAAAAAAAAGAGAGACGCAAAAAAGGAAGAACAAGAGGAACCTGCGCTAATGACCAGTCACGCACCCGCATGCAGCGCCTGGCGTGCACACTTGGTGGCCTCGCTTTGTGCGGAACGCGTCCGCCAGTAAGCAACAAGGCTAGCTGAGTGGTGAACTGTCGTTTGGATATTTGATCAGTCGACATACGAGGACGCTCTCGAAGACTCGCAGCGTGGCAAGTCTAGTGCGTGTTTTCCGGTGTCCAGGTCATTAGCGCAAGTCAGAATGATCAAATTTGTGCGACGCATAAGCGACGTTCTAGAAGAGTTACCAATATTTCGCTCCATGCCGCCAGTACGTTTTTCTCTGTTTTCGTTACCTTATGCAATGGATGGACGAACCAATGTAGCTCGCTCTCCTCCACTGACAGCCGCTGAAGCATGGTACATGGCTACATCGTCCAATAAGAAGTCGGAGAGCAAAATGAAGGATGCAAAATCACGCGTGACACATGCACCTAGAATTCGGCCCGCAAGCGCTGGCGATGCGATAACGCTATGTCACTGCCGAGACCAGACTACGGCACGGGGCAGAAGGCCGAATCGGGAACAGCAAAATCCTATCCCAAACGCGTCGCTTGTTAGCACATACGGTATGACCTGCATCCGCAAACTCGAAAAGCCTGCGGGCACAGTTTCACGTATACATCGCGTCGGTTACTGAGCAAAAGTGTGAAGCCAGACCAGCCACCTGACACAGAAACCCATGCGCACGTGCGGTGTGCGAGGTGCAAAAAGGAAGAACGGTAAGTAGGAGGAGAGCGGACTGGGCGAATGCAAAAAGAGTCATTGTCTGCAGAATACATGAATTATCTTGCTTGAATACAACCAAGGGATATTTTTTTTTTTCTTCTCACTAATACTCAGCTTTGTCCCCATGTGATCTATTCGCTCTTATTCGAAAGCTAAGGTTTAAATTTGCAGTATCGTTTTTCAGTTCTTCGACAGATCTCACGCGCTTCGCCCTTCTTTCAAGAAGAATCAAAAGGCTACTTTCCTTTTCTTTTTCGTAGCCTTGGAAGCGTTTGTCGCTTCATAACCTCTCGGCATTTGAAGATTTTGCGCCGTCATGTGACAGGAGTCGCACGTCCAGATACCTACATCAGACATAACGGCCTGTCACGCAAGCAGAGGAGCGCAAGCAGCTCGTCGAGCGTTTTTCTTTTCTTTTTTTTTATGTTTCGCAGGCTTCCTTTAGAACGCCGAAAAAAAAAAAAAGGACCACGCGAGATATATCGTGTAGGAAACAAGTTACTGAGAGGTTTCCGAAGGCACACTACAACTTTGCCTATCACACTTGGAGCCTACAGACATCCCACTTACTTAGACATCCCATAGTTGCGCGAAAGAAGACACACGACAGAATACCGGACGATTTGCGCTCGTACTGTAGTATCCTGTCGTGTGTCTTCTTTCGCACAACTATAGGACGTCTGAAGTACTGCACCAACTAGGCCGACAACACATCTTACCGAGAAGATACTTAAAAAGGTGGTTTGGTTTGGTTTGGTTTGTTGGGTTTAACGTCCTAAATCCACTCGGGATATGAGAGGCAGCGTAGTGGAGAACTCTGGAAATTTCGACCACCTCGGATTCTTTAACGTGCGCTGACATCGCACAGCACATGGGCGCCTTGCTTTTCGCCCCCACCGAAAAGCGGCCGCCGAGGCTGGGATTCCACTGCGCGACCCCGGCGGGGCTTAAAATGTTGGTTAATTAAACATATTTAATCAGTTACACAAGGAAGAAAAATACCGAGTGACTCCAGGCTACAGGCCAGCATTATGCACTGGGTTCAATTCGCGCCCGGAGTGCTATTCATTTTTAGAACCTTGGCTCAAGTTATGAGGGACAACCCTGTATATGGTTACACATTGTGGGTAACGCCCTTAAATATTACGATGATATAGAAGACAGAGCGTTAAGCAGCTCTACTTGCCTGCAGTTCACGTCGTGGGGTCGACTGCAGCTATACGCAAGATGCCACTTAAACGCACCCGTAAAAGGCGGCGTTAGGAAGGACGATTTTCAGCGCGGTTAATGCGACAAATTCGCGACAACATCCAAAAGGAAGCAGCATCATTTTCCGCACTAGACAGTATGCTAAATTTGTAACACGATTTCAGAACAAAAGCAGCTTCACAAACGACGAACACCGGACAGGACATGCGCCGACTGACGCATTTTAATACAATAACTGAGCACGCTGAAATAATAGCGAGGAAAGGGAGAGGGGGAGAACTTTTCTCCACATTTCTCACAACTGTTAGATGTGCTAACACAAAGACACATCCCGATGATTCGGTCAAAATCTCGCGTGAGTCTCCGCTTCGCCCCTTGTTTTGTTTATAGCACGGTTTATTTTGTTCGGAATTCTTAATCACCATCTCGTGCGCCTATATACATATAACCAGACATGGCAGTAATTGAACTGCAATAATAAAATTACTGTGATTTAATTACGTTTTTGGTAATTTGTAATGTAATGAATTACTTTTCTGCGATTTTCAGCAAAGTAAGTATAATGCAATTTAATTCCTTTTCAAAAGTAATTTTGCCATGTATGGTATACACTGGAGTGAAAATTGCGCTGCATCGAGTGTCTCCATAGGAACGCGGCAAAGAGCTCCAAAATTCCCCGTGACGTGCGTCGGCGCGAAGACGCAAACCAAGAGACACCGATAACAGCGTAATCCTCTGCCACTGCATCTTTTACAGTCTCCAATGTCGCGGAGCGGAGTGCGTAGCGACGGTGCAACCGACAAGAAAAAGGCCGCGTAAAACTAGAGCGCCGAAGTATTCGGGAGAAGTTTTGGAGTGCCGCCGGATTACTTGTTTCGCCGGGAGCCGATCGCACCTGCCGCCAATGCGTGAAAGAAAGCGAACAGCCGAAGAGAGGCAGCAAGAAGGGACGCTGCGCGGATCCGCTCTCCCGGGACACCGCGCGCGGGGCTCAATTAGCCCAAAGGCGCACAGGTGTAACACGTAACGGCAGGCATCGGCGCTGCAGCCGTACGAGATCCGACTCGGCCAAATCCGGCCGGTGAACTGAATCCCGGAGGTCGTCGAAGAGCACGACTTCGCTTTTCGACCAATTCCTCCCCCGTCTTCTCCGTCAGAAAAACAAAAAGAAAAGCAACAGCAGAAAAGATGGGGTGGCGGAACGGAATGGATCGACGGACGGAGTGAGGCAGCAACTCCGCTATCACCGCCAATGAGGCAAGCGCAAAATAATAGAAACCGCCGAGGGGGGCGCGCTCTCGCGGCCCTCGACATGTCGCGTACGCTGTACGCAAACGCGAGCCCTGATGGCCTAACGAGCTTCAACCTAATAATGCATGCCGGCCGCCTCCGCGTATCGGGAATACAATACGCGTGCTGGTCGCTGGCTCAAGGCTGCGGGAAATGAAGACGAATTACCAATTGAAACGGCAGACCTTTTTTCCCTCCTCTCCTCAGACCATTTTGCCGCTTCCTTCGCTCCCTGTCGTCACCGTCGTCGTCGGTTCTGCTCGCTGCTGCCGGGTTAAACAGAGAGGAGAGAAGACGGGGTACCCGTGCTACGCGTTCTCTCTCTCTTCTGACGCCCGGACGCTTTTTCTCGCCCGCTTGTTTCAACGGCGGTAATTAAAGGCCGCCGCGCTAATGCGGCTCTCTGAGGAGTCGTTTCCTAAACACGCAAATTAAGATCGCCACCGCTGATCGGTTCCAGGCAGGGCATTTTGTGCGCCTCTGCCACCTCTTTTCTTTCTTCTTTTTTTTCATCTATCTTTCGCTTCGTTTTTACCCAAGCTTTCGTGCCTCCCTCCTTTATTTTTCCTTAACCTCCAAGTTGTGGGGCCGCCAGCTCATGCCACTCCCCCTCTTTTCCCGCTCGCCGCTCCAGCGAGGCGCGCGCGCGTACTTGACGCTGTTTGGGACCGTCCTTCCCTAATTCGTCTCGAGGTTTCCCAACAGCGCTAATGACTCATTTGATCCGTAAACGACGTTTTCTCCTTCCGCTGCCGCCGTCCAGCTGTCTCGGAGGAGAACACGAGCGAGAAGAAGAAGAAGACGGAGGAGGCAGCCAATGAACGGAGAAGGAACGAGCACTGCTGCTCTCTCGTTAGCGGGGGCCCCCTCGGTGAGAACAGCCAAATAGGAGCGTAGAGGTCGCGCAGAAACCGCGCGAGAAAGAAAAAAAAAAAGCGAGAGACTGGAACCACGAGAGTTCGAGCGGGCCGACGACGGGAGGAAGAGCTCCAAAGCCGTGAGCCGAGAAAAAGCAGAGCCCGCAGCGCGACCACCATCCGAGTTACGCGTTCGCTCACTCGCGAGCGCCCGCAATTGGGCGAACACAGTGAGCCCGCATCGCGCGCCAGATTCGCGGAATGATTCCAAATGCCCGCCGCAGATGACGCCAAACTGTGAGAAGCGAGCGAACCAGCCGCTCCGGAGCACCGCGCTGAAAGAGCGCGAGACGGAGAGAAAAAAAAAAGACAGCTTTCATGCATGCGTTCGCTCGGCAAAAGTGCCACCAGAGCCAAATGCGCGAGACGGAGTGGAATGGGGGGCGGTAGATTGGAAGGCGGCAGGCACGAACAGGTGGGGTGCTGGCGACGCTAATAGCCACCACGCGCACCTTGAGCCTGCGCCGATTAGGTCACCTTAAGGTTATACTTATGAGCCGGTTATCAGCGACACATAATACATATAGCCTAGCTAAAGGACGCGTTATAGGGCGCACGTCGAGGTGTCATCAAGGCGTGCCCGAATCCAACGAAGTGCTCCTTGCTGGCTGTTTTCCCAAGCGCATAGAGACGCGAACACTTTTTTAGAAGTACGCCCCTTTTCCAGCTTTTTTTTTTTTTTCGTCGCAACTTTCTTCTATCTTTATAGCCGAAAGAGCGGGGCGGAAGGCAGCAAAGTCAGAGGAGGACGAAGAGGAAAGACGCTGATGACGAGCAGCGCTCCTTCAGTTTGACAAAAGTAGGTTCGCGAGCCGGAAAGAGAGCGAGATTAAAAGAGATAAATGAAAAAAAAAAAAAAATCAGGAACACGGCCCATCGGGCTTCATTTGACAGCTTGCATAATGAAATCGCTTCGTTACTAGGGGGCGCCCATCTTGTTATCGGAGATATTTTCGGAAGAAAGTGGAGGGGGGCGCGGTTTGCTCTACGAACGCTGCGGCAGTGTTTCGATCACGAAAAGAAGAAGAACAGAGAGGGCAAAATAGAAATCCAGCGCTGCTCTTCAGATGACGAGCGGTCGAGGGACTCCGCAGACTTGGAGCTCGTTAAATCTTGAACGCTGTGATATGAAGTGCCGTCCCTCTCCCCTCGTACTGGCCACACAAAAGGACCAAATATAAGCAGAAAAAAAAAAAAAAAAGACCAAAGAAGTGGGTAAACTGCTACGTTTTAAACTGACCAAAATAAAAGGGCCGAGATCGAACAACGGAAAAAAGGAAAAGAAACAGTTCTTCAACGAGACGTCCGACGTACGTCGCAATCTCGTTTCGTCATTTCTGCTTTCTTTGTACTGCCGTTTCGGCTGCTCCGTGAGCTATCTCATTTTCGTCCCGTTTCGAAGCAATCTCTTTAAAACGCATCGCCGGCATGAGTGACGCGCCCAGAGGACTGTCTTTCGGCGGACAGAGTGGCCGACGTGCTCCCCGCTTTGTCAACTAGGCCAGTCGTAGTGATACAGACGAAGGCCACGGTTTGCAGTAAGAGAAACAGTATGTTTGCATTTATTTTCTATTCGAAAAGACAGATTCGAAGCCAAGGTGCTGCCTTCTACTCATGAGACCAAGAGCGCGAGAAGCTCAATAAAGACGGTTACACAAACCAGTATTTTGAGAGCCGTCAATGTGAAAAGGAAGATAACAGGCTGCCTCGCTCTGAGAGCTACCACTAACCATTTTGAAACCAATATATGGACACGGCGAGCTGTAAGCCAAGCGGGACTGACACGCTGATGAAGGGATTAATGTTTCAGGCTTTCTGCGTCGCCACAACCATTAACTGCTCAAAGGAAACGCCACTGAGACTACTCCTCAAAGAGTTAGCATCAGTCCTTACGAGGCTCGTTCTTATGGGGCGTCTTCCAAATTTGGCTTAAAGTGTAGCCTCAACTAAGAGAATATGCAAAGCTTCAAGTACACAGCACGAGCACAAGCATGCGTGGACATAGACGCACGCGAGAATGTAAGGGCATGTTCCCTGCGTGAAGGGGCCGTATGAAACACTTTGCTTAAAGGTGCAAGAAATAAAAAGCAGGAAGAAGCATCTTTAGGAAATGGCGAGATAAGCACTCAACCAAGCCCAACGAACGGAGTCACGCTTGGCATAGCCAGAAGGAAAACGCAGCACATGCCAGGAATAAAAGTTATCGAGTGACAAAATAAGCGACCACTGCAGATGGTACGCATCAAATGAAATACAGTTCTTCCAGAATTCACCGGCGTATAAGATAACACCGCGAGGCAGGACTGTCAACACCAGCTCCGATCGGATAAAACCCAGCGGCGGCCTCTTGAAGCAGTGCCACACGAAAAACTGGGGAAGGGGGGGAGGGGACACGGCGAGAAGCAAGGGAAGGCAGGAGGCTGCGAACGGGACGCAGTGTGGCGCTTCCCTCGAGCGTCGTTTTAACGAAGGGACTGACGGAGTCGAAACAAAGCGACGTGGCTGAAACGCGCAATGCGCGGCAGCGGTGCTTATACGGTTAGAAAGTCAAACGAACGCAATGAAAAAAAAAAAAAAAAAACAGGAAAGGAGAACAGTGTGACTTGCTGGCAGCAAAAAAAGAGGAGGGAAGGGACCGGGAGCCTTAGGACGTTAGGCCATGGCCCCTCCTCCTCCTTCACCCCCCCTTCACCCCCCCTTCCCCCCCTTGCTCAAGGACAGTGCCCGGAGTCGGAAATTTGAAATTAGATTCCAAAGTTTCCCTTAATTAGGAACAGCTAGCGTGGCGGTGCCGCTGCCGCCTGCTAGAGGGAGACATAAAAAAAAAAAAAAAAAAAAAAAAAAAAAAAAAAAAAAACAAGAAAGGTAACGAGAGCAGAGGACAACCGAGACGGGGGAAGCGACGGACACGGGTCTGGGTAAACACGAGGCGACGACAGGGATGAGATTTCCCCGTGCAGAGGGGGAGGGGGTATACCCAGACAGCGAGAAGGGAAAAGAAACGGAAACATAACAAAGGCGGAACGAAAAACGGGAGGAGCCGAAGCTAAACAAGGATATAAAGACAAGCTAGCAGAGCATCGGGGATAGGAAACACGGATCGCAAGGCCGTCGAAGGAAGGGCAAAAGACGGCATAATACCGCCAAGCCAGTTTTTCCGAGCCCAAAAGAAACACGCGGCGTAGCGCGCGCGCATGGGAGAGAATCGATAAATGAACCCACGAACGCGGCCCAGAAGGGGCGAGAGAGAAAGCGATTAAAGAAAGAGGTAGCGATGTCGGCATCAATAATAATTAGGAAGTCAAGCAGAGGAAGGAACCCGCTCGCACTGCCTGCTTGCTTGCTTGTGCGCGTTCTCGCCGCCGCTTCCAGTTGCCCCTTCAATTTCCTCCTCTTCCATCCCGCTGGCTTTCCTGTCGTTCCTGTTTTACTTCTTTTGACGCCATTCTTTTCCCACCATTCACACCGCGTTCCCTCTCCCCGCTCTCCTCGGCGCTCAACTGGGCTTCAGCTAGCCGTTTTCTCCTCTCCTCCATCACGTGTAGCCCTCACTCCTCCTACACACCCGCTATTTCATTGTACACTGTGCCCTTTGCCACGCTGCAGAAACTAGATCGCACCGGAGTTTGCTCACTGTCGTTCTGGCCTCTCGCCCCCCCCCCCCCCCCCCACCCCCTTTTTTTTTTCCCCGTTTCCGTTCTTGCTGCCTTCTTTTGCCGGCTGCGCCGCCGCGCAAGTTTTCTTCTCTTGGTTTTTGCTCGTTACGCGACAAGGCAACGCGCTAATTTGTGACTAGTTCGGGACAAGGGTCCCTGATTAGGTTTGCTCCTCCTCTCGAGTGGGAGCCCAGCTGCGCGTTTTCACTCGGTGCTTTTCCATTCTTTATCTCCCTGGTTCTTGCCGCTGTGCTCCCGCGCGGCGAACACGTTACTTCGCTTTGCATCGCAGCGGGCCTTTCTTGTTCTTCTCCTGCTGCCCGAAAATAGCGCAGCCACGTTAATTGTACCAGGCTGCCTTTTTCTTTTTTTTCTTTTTTTTTTTGTTCTCTTACGTCTGCCCCGTTCCGACAAGTTTCCGTGCGGGTATATAAGTTCCACGTACAGAGTCCACGGAGTCCCGACAGTGAGCCTAGCACAGAATCCGCGGAGCAATTAGGGATAGGAGAATAAAGTTTGCGCCAAAATTTCGCTGCAATTAGGCTGCATCTCGAAATCAGCTTATGGGGGGGCCTAGTATACTTCGAAAGCGTATACTTCGAAAACCGATTTCTGCTCTGAGTAGATGCATCTCAAGCAATGTTGGAGTGCGGATGGTCCATCGGGCCAATGTGTGCCAGGAAAGAGTATCGATAAAGCAGCACTGCACATACCTAATACTCCGTTGTCGAAGCGAGTTGGGTAAACACCGACAGTAGTTATTACCGGCGATTCCGCCGGCCAGAAGACCTTGCATTCAGAAGATTACATTCAGAAGACCGTGCTTTATTAACATACTATTGTGGAAACCACACCGCGAACCGCCGGTAAATTCGTTGCGTGCTTCCGACAATGCTAAGGACGCGATAGCCTTCTGCGCTTGCCCACTTCCTCTTACAGCCAAGATTAATGGCACGCGAATGTCAAAAGCAAATCCGAAAATTAACTTTAAACCATAAGAGAAGTTGGCACTGAACACCAAACGATAAGTCGTCAGCGCAGTGCGCAGCTCCCTGTAAAGGATGCAGCACCACATTAAGAGGTGCGAAGCGGTGAAGCCGCCTCACTTTCTTTAAGATACCTCTAGTCTGAAGAGAGCAGTACACGCAACAATACAACTGCCACAAAGTGCACTTCGGTTGGCCGATGTGTCACACAAGAAGAGAGAGGGAAAAATGTGAAATCCAATAAGGAAAAGGAGGGCCAGACAGCTGTGGCGCCCAACGCATCCAGTCCTAGGCAGACACATACAATGCTATGCACCGACCTAGAAAATCAAACGAACGTCATTGAAACGCACCACTCCGCCTCTATCTCACTGCCGCTTCTGCCCCAAAACAGGCTCAAACTCATTAAGCTAAGTCACAGCATATAGAAAATGCTTGCAAAGTAGGCGAATTCGCAATAATAACAAAACCAAAACTTCCTTCGAGAAGCTCTTCGTTCCCCGTAGCACACACACTAAAGTGTTTTTGTTTTTCTTTCGCTTTTTTCTTGGGGAAACAAATCGCGAATAACGTGCAGTGTTCGTTACTGAACATGTTTTCCGCAGGTGCTCGATGGCACCACGCGAGCATCGGTAAGCTCACCTGGTATCCAAGTCAAGCAATCTTGACTCGATGGAGAATATTCGATGGAGAATATCGGGTCCCGAATGCCCTCCGGCGCTTGCACAAGTAGCCAGGCGCAAAAAGTTCCCCCGCGGGGCGCGTGACCCCGCGCTAATTAGCGATCGCATTCCTTTCAGACCGCAATAAACGCCGAGCTGCTATCGGAACTGAAATTACTTGCTTCTTTCTCGTCGTTCGCTATTTCGTATGCGTCGTTCTTGGTTTCGCCGAAATTCGATAAATGTCAGCAGTCAAGTGCGATGCCTTTAGGAACAGTAAGAGAGATCCGCGCGAGCGCTCCAAAGCAAAATGGCCACGAAGCAAACGCAGACACAGGGCTAGACAAGGAGAAGGGAATAGAGAGGAGGGCGGCTAACAGGCCTGGAGAGCTGGGCAGAGATTGAGAGGCGCTCCGAGCGTCGCAGCGAGTGCCCTCTTGACGACGACGACGGTGCGCTGCAAAATGAAGCTCCGTGCACGAGATCGCTACACTCTCTCTTCTTGGCCGCCTTTCCGTCTTCCTCTCCCCACCTCTCAAATTTTTGCCCTTCACTTCGAGAGTGTTTGCATTTCAGAAAACCAATCTCGCTCGCCGCCTCGCGCAAGCGACCTCGCGAGTAGCCCCTCTCCCCACGACCCATCGCTCCCCGCCGTGCCGTGGCTGCCCTGCTGAGCGCAGCGCGCCGCTTCTCGGCGCTCCAGCGGCACCCGTCGCGTTGCTCTTCCTTCCCTTCTCGTTCTCTCTCGTTTTGTTCTTTCTTTCGCCCGTTTCCCTCCTTGTCTCAATTTGTATGACGCGAGCGGGCGCAGACGCCCGCGTGCTTGGTGCTCTCCTGCCGCGAACCCTGTGGCAACTAGTTACTTTATTGCGCTCTGGGAAAGCTCAACACCGAGTTTGTCATGTGCTTTTGTTTTTCCTCTCCCTATAGCGCGTAAGCAGCGTTCAGAGCTTCAAAGCACGAAATTGTTCTCTTTTTCGTGCGTGTTTCGCGAAGCTTAAACACGGTAAGAGAAGGGCGGTAGCTCCCGTCCTCTTGAGACATCGCCCTGGGGCGGGCTCTTCTTAGCGTCCTACAAGTGCCCGATGACGTCATGACTGCTCGCATCTGATGTAAGCAACATATAGGGAGAAAAAAGGGATATCATTTACGCAAGCGCGACTAAGGATAAAACCGGAGCGTACAATGAACGGGAAAGGCGAGAGAAGAACCGTATCGAGACGGCATCTACTGGAAAATCCGTGCGACCACGCACGCTTCAACTATACGCCACAAGATACAAAATCCCGCACCCAGAAAAAGGCGAAGGGAATAAAGAGTACTTTGCGATGCCACAAGAAACGATAATAAGGAAAAGTAGTTAAAAAGAAAAGCTCTAGCCACTTGACAAAGTGGTGGCCGTTCACTGTCACGAACCTGAATAGTCCCGACAGGATGGGGTCCGCCGCGACCGATAAAGGGCACTAAATTAACCATCGCGTTGGCGCCGATAAAAACAAACAAAAATGAAAATCAGGGGCACCTCGGTGAAGATGCACCCATTGCGAGCTGAGCATTGCCCCCTTTTTCCTTATTTTTTTTTCTTTTCCGGAAACGAAATAAACAGCAGCTACAACAAAACATGCGGCACGCGGAAATAAACTAGCCGAGCAAGCAAAGCACGACAGCACGCCCTGCAACCATGGGAACTTCATTAACAAGTCCTTCACATCAAGCAGTACGGCAGCATTCCTCGACCCCGCTTATTATTACGCGCAACCGCCACGGTGACTGTACGAGAAGCACTGCACATGGGAATCGATCAGGCCGGCGAGAGTATCAAACTGTAATTGCGCGCAAAAAAATAAAAAAAAAACGGAAAGAAAAACCGTCGTTGGAAGCAAGATAAACCAGAAATAAAACACACAGCGATCAGGGCACCATTCAGGGGCGGCTGGAAATAAACTGCAGTCGTTCCCGAGATAACAGCGCCTCTTATAAAAGAAAAAAATATATACATAGAACACATCGCCGCCCGAAGCGGAGCCGCTACGCTTTCCCGTAGATATATACAAACAGACACACATGGAAGAGCACGCGCTCCCGGTAGCGCAGCCCAGAGGGTCCGGCGGCGTGCACCTGGTCCGGGGCCCGCCGCCCGCTCGCGTTATCGTCAATGAGAGGCCGCTGCGCAACCACGGCGGCGGGCTCGGAGAAGAGGAGATGAGGGAGGAATAAGGCAATAAAGGAGAACCGCCGGGGGAAACAAGCCATATCATCTGCTTAGCTGAACAGCACGAGCAAGAAAGGCAACTCCCTCTCGCACACTCGCCGGACCGTGCTATCAAAAGCCGCATAGCGTATGCGTGCGGGGAAGCGGTACTGCATGTCCGGACGCACGCCGCCTATTAAAAAAAAAAAAAAAAACGAAAAAAAAACGAAGGTCCTTTGCTACTTGGAGCGCCTTTTTCTCTGAGCACTTCCTCCATTTCCTTTTTTTTTTTTCTTGTTTGTTTCTTCGCTATTTCGCGCTCCGCTTGCGCACCAGGGAGGAGGCGTGTATAGTTCACCGCGTCCAGACGCGACTACGCAACTCGAGCAGAAGCGGTCTGGCCGCTTCGGCCAACGCAGCAGAGATCTCCCCTCGTAAGGCTCTTCCCATGCACGTGTCCGCAATAAGGTACAGAGGAAGAGTACCCGGGACACGGTATATAACCGTTTCGCATTCGGCACACCGCCAGGCCCGTGGGCTTATCGAGACACCTGCCACGCCGCCGCTTCGGGCACCAGAGCACGGATGGCTTCCCCCTTACTTCCCCGAGCACCGCAACACTTTTCGAAGCAGAGCAGGCCAGCCCGACGTCCTCCCTCGCTCCATTACATTCTTCCTTCCGCCGCCTGTATGAGCCACGCCATGAGCTTTGTTTGCTTCGTTTCATTTTGTACTTTACTTTTCTTCGTGCGCCACTAGGACCCACATTACGTGGAGCTTTCGTTGCCAAAATTGCGTGGGTGTGGGCATCTGGCAGCGGAAGATGTTTTCCCTGAGCGACGGCGAATTGCTGCAGGACAGTGTATATACGGACGTCGGGGCACTGGTGCAGGAAGCACGACTAGACGTACTGCAGCGAAAAGAAACGCAGCTTTCTTCCTCGATTCTGCTTGTGAGCGTGCGCTTACAGATTTATTGCTGACACCTGTGAGCTCAATCTGTCTCTTTGCAACCTCCGAACATGTTCACAACTTTCCGCTAATTGTAGTACAGTATTCACGAGGCACGGAGAAAATTAGGCCGGCTGTGTGGAATAAAAAGCACTGAATACCAAATAAAGCGAGCCATAGAAGATCATGAAAAAAAATCTCAATACAGGTACTGTAAGCTGCGACGAAGTAGCCAGCCGAAGATTATGCGGTACATTGCAAGATTTGATGGCGTGGGGCACAAAATCCCTCACAGAAACGACAGGCAGACCCCTTAGGTCGATAGACAAACATACACCCAGTTGACGAGTTCAAACTATTCACAAGTGTAGTCAGGTCCCGGCGAACAAAAAGTATCCACACCGGCGCTGAAAACGAAGGCCCTCTACGATTACCCCTTCCACGCACGAAACGCAGGCCCCAATTTCGTACAAGGACAGTACAGGCGGCGGAAATAATTATTCGGTCAACGCCTCCGATGTATTTCCTCTCTACTACAAAACCACACAACGCGCTGAAAAAAAAAAAAAAAAAAAAAAGGGATACCACAGTTCGACCCAGACGTGCGCAAGTGAAAGGAGGTGACAACAACAGCAACAAAAAAATAAAGACGGTCAAGTAGAGTGTCTGTGTGTCCGGTGTACAGTACCGCGGACTTGACGCCTCAACACAGCGCACGATTATAGTTCAGGCCGCAAGTGCTATCACCCTTACATCGCCAGACGTGTCATTTCCCCCGCGACCATCTTCCTACATATATATATTTTTTTCTGCGCGCGTTTGCTTTACCGCGGCGCTGAAGCTTCACTGTACAGTTCATTACTTGCTATCTCGATTTCGAGATTTTCCCGCCCATCTTTTGTTCTCAGACATACAGCGCAAAGCCGAGACTGAAAGATACAGCGAGAGAAACGAGACACGGAGAGGAAACAAAAAATAAAAAATACAAAGAGGGAAGTGGGAGGGGGGGGGGGGGGGGGCAAAAGTAAGAAAGCTGCGAAGTCTCCTCGTGGATCCAGAGCCGGGGAGCATCGCGGATCCATCGCCTCCCGCGAGGCGACAAAGGGGATGAGAAGACTGTCTCCCGCGCTTCAAAGCTGTCAAGCCGGCAGATCCGCCACCGCCGCCGGCTGCTACTTTGTTCGCCCCCGACCGAGCGTCTTTCCTCTCTTTCTTTTCTTTCTTCGATCTTAGCTAGATTTTGTCGTTTCTTTCCCTGGGCCCTTTTGTTTTGCGGGCTGAGCAGACGAGGAGCGCTGGGGATGCCGAAGACAACACCGGTTGTTCGCTCTTCGCTTCTCATTCCCTTCCTTCCATTCATCTTTGTTCGTCTTCCCTACGCCTATCCCATCTTGCTGCGTCCGCCATGATCGAAGTTTATCCGATGCCCACACGTCAACTGCAGGCCGTGTATATTTTCTAGAAATTCACTAGGTTTAGGTGAACCACGGATCAAGAGCGCCGAAAAGAAAAAAAATAAGACCAAGAAAAAAAAAAAAAAAGAAGCCAACTATCCTGGTCAATAAAGGTAGCCCAGACTCAACGGAGTAAGTAAAAACACGCCACGAGCTTCGAGTTTCATAAAATCGCGAACAGGAAATAGAAATAGAACAGCACGGGTGAGACTGCGGGCTGCAAACCGAGACGGTATTTTACATAGGCGCGCACAGAAGGTCGGTCGGCCCCTCAGACGGGCGATCGAAGCCTGTCGAGCCGGCACTTATTTCTGCGCTCCTTTTATTTATAGGCGGACGCAGGCTTGCTTCTTCACGTCTTGCGATTTCGAGTCCTCCGTAAAAGACAGGAGCGTAAGAAAATCGGAGAAAAGTCCAGACTGCCGCTGCGCAGCTCGCATAAAAAAAAAAAAAAAAGAAAAAAGAAAAAAAAAAACGAAAGAATAAGATTATCCGTGTTGTCAACGACCGTCAAGGAACCAAGCGTAGGTCGCTTGGAGTATAGCCCTTATGCGCTCGGCGCGGCGGGCGGATGAACTCCGCGGACTTTTTTAGGACACGGGCTACGGTCGCGCCACTGGCCACCAAAGGCTCCGATCCACTTGGCTGTTCTCGCACAGGATGTCAGCTTCGCCTCTCCGAGTGAACGAGCGCTTTAGGACGAAATTATCAGTTTTCACGTGCGGTACAGTGAAATGGCCAAATTAGTGATTTCCATGAGAGAAAATCCTATGCAAGGGTCAGAGTGGGGGGGGGGAAGAAACAGAAACAGATTCTCGTGATTGGAATGGTTGTTTCCGTCCTTCCGAGGTCACGCATTGGCTTTTCATGCGCGCATCGCGTCCTTTTCCCTCGCAACCTGCCGTAGGATGCAGGACGCAAGAAAGCTGACAAGTACTCGAACGCTGGCGACTCTCTCTACTGCATCCAATGGTTTGAACACAAGTGACGGCAGCAACACTATGTCAGAGCTGAACGCATTAGGATAGTCAATACAGTGGTTAATCAAGGACAACGTGCCAGAAAGAGAATGTCTGCATGCAGTGTGCACCCTTTCAGCTAGCGGACCCGTGCGTGACAAACAGTACTGACGGCAGTGGGTACTGGCTAAGAAACTTCGCAGTTTCAAGCACGAAGGCAGCAACAAGGATCAAAGGTAGAAAGAGCACCGACCATGTAGAAAAACTTCTACTATGCGCCAATCACACAGATCTCGTCCGCTCGCTTCCAAGGTCCCAGTTTTTTATTAAACCTTCTCGATTAATGTTAGACATTGTGAAATATAATTGCGTGGATAGATATATATATTTATTTCACGTTCCCTCATGGCCTACACAGAATTAGAGAGGGTGTGGGCGGTACCAAATTGTACGCATGAATTACCAATGGACCTAAGGTTATTTACCATATTATAATAAATAATGTGAGTAGGAAATATTTTGCACCATCATTATATGGGATCGGCTTGCAGGTGAGGAAAATAGACACTACATAATATTAAAAAAAAAAAAACATGCAAGGAGCAATAAATTTCTCAATAAAAACAAAGATATGCAGGGCATGGTATAACGCATAGCTGTATGTAATAACAGAAGAATGCACAACTCTGGAAGAAGCAGAGCAGTAAAAGCAATTTTTCTCCGCCAATGAACGTAGCCCCATGTAAGAAAAATGAACCTCCAGCTCCAATCAAGAACCCCCGAGTTCATAGGAACCCGTCACACGTTGCAAAGCAGCAAGCGAATGGGAGTTTTTTGCCCAAAACGTCGCAAGCGAACTTTGAGAAAAAGGGAAAATGTGAGAAGGGTCCGCGCTTTGGTATGCCTAACGACCCGCCAAAATCTCAACGGTCCACTACGCTGTCAGTCGACCGCGCCTGACATCCTGACAGACACGTAGTGCGCAATAAATGATGAAGTACGTATTGCCGCAGCGGCACGACCCAAGAGTCAATGCATGCATGCACCTCCAGCAGAGATGGCGGAGAGACGACGCTCGACTGCACGCGGGTAAGGCAAGCAATCCCCCCGCGCCGACCGCGCTCTCAATAGGAGCGAAAAGCGAGATCGCGCGTCTTTTTCCACCTCCCTTCGAATCGCCGCGATAAAGGTAAACCGATCGATAACCACTCCGTTAACAGAAAACTCCCCCAGCCTTCTTTGTGTACCCCGACGAAGGCATTAGCCAGAAAGGCAACGGTCGCGTACGCCGCCTTGAAAGCGGACGAGACCGGCGCATAACTCGCACTCTCGGCCCGTCTTCTTTTCCACTTCAGCCCACCACCGCGGACGCACAGCGGGAAGCGTGTAGCCCTAATCTAACTGAATCCAGTGGCGGCACGGCGTATATTATAAACGGCCTGGTGGGCGGCCCCCGCCTGCAAGCACGCCGCGACGCGGGAGAGAGAAAGAGAGAGAGAGAAAATATTTTTTAACGCGCATTTCGAAATGAAGCCCCCGCGGGTACAGGAAACGCGCGTCATTGGATATTCCGGAATGAGAAATACGCTCGCGGCTCGAGGGAGAGCGCTCGCGATTATGCAGACAGCCTCCTAAGCGTCGTAATGAGCCGAGACAGAATTCATTTGCATACGGGAAGGAAACACCAGAAACGGTAGAAGATGGTGGGGGGAAAAATAGCAAGAAATAAACCCACATAGAGGGAAGGTCAAGAGAGGAAGGAACAGGGTGACGCGCAAAAGAGGGAAAGCGGACTGAAAATAGGGAAAAAGTGCGGAACATCCGAGGAATGTTTGCGGGTCTTCGGAAGGTTCTCTACAAGGGCCTACTTCGACAGACGAGGAGATGGAGGGGTTGAACGGAAGACTGCGCAGGGGCCGCATTTACGAAAAAGGTACAGGACCCAAATGCGGAGAATCCCCCAGAGGCACGATCAGAGTGCTTCTCCCTTTCCTTTTTATTACATATACGCACCGACCTTAACCGCACCCGAAAACTCCCTCTAAAAGAAAAAAAAAAAAATAGAACAGAAGCTAAATAACCGGCACGCGCTGCCGATACTTTTTCTTTATTCAACTCGACGAGGGCGACGCGCGCCTACGAATTACGGCAAAGGCACTTAAGCAGCAATGATAAAAGTCGTCAACCCGGAGCAGCTGTGTACATATATACCGCGCAGGTTCAAAGAGCAGGGCTAGAGAAGATACAGCGAGCTACCCTGAAAGTTCGTACAACTATTCCCGCATTTCCTTTCTATTTCGCTCGGGCCAGATTCTCCGCGACTCGCTTCAAGACCGCTAACACTACCAGGAAATTTCGAGCGAGAAAGTTAATTTCGATTTTTCAGATTCCTGTTATTTCGCCGACAGAACTATGTGGAAGAAAGCTTGCATTCGGTGAAAGTTTTTCTTTCGTGTCTTTTTTTTTTTTCTTTTAACGGAATACTGACTCAGACTGCCAAGTACGGAGAGAGAGAGAGAGCCCTAACGCTTCTCATGCCCTCAAATCAATTATTCTAAAATTGTTGCCCAACAGAGGAATTTTAGATTCGAAAAATATAAAATGCCCCCCCCCCCCCCCCTTCAATGCGTATTTTCTCATGAAATTTGATTAACAAACCACGTATGAAGCTAGAACAAATCAGCAGCGCAGCCCTGCACCTATACTGCTTGCATGCATTATCGATGAAGGGACTGCGTCAGTTGGGGATGAATAGTGCACGGCTTGAGCAAGTGCACAATCAGTCGATGACCAGCACAGAGATATGACAGAGAGGGACAAAATAAATATGTCATATAATTAAAATGTCCTGAAATAACATCATCGTCGCTATTTTGTCAACTAACGAACAGCGCACGAGCGATGGCAAAAAATGATGGCAAGGAAACTCAACGTCGCGCTGCTCACACAAGCCAGGGCCATTGCGAATCCCTTTCTGATATTCGCGGCAAAATAGAAGAGGAAACAAACACATCCGCCTAAATAACGGGCCAGCACATGCCACACGACAAACACGAGAACGGAGAGCAAAACGAACAAGCGATGGTTACAAACAGAACGAATCTGCGTCACCGAGCGCGTTCTCGGCGAACAATGAAACCTCGGGCGCCTCCCCGCTATTCAACTATAGGTAAGGAACTCGGAGCAAAAGAAATAGGCTCGTACGAGGAACAATGCGCACTTTAATTTGAACCGCGCTTCTTTCCCGTCGCTCTCCCTCTCGCCTCCCTACGGTTCGGTCTACGCGTGCGAGCACACTCGACAGCAACGCGTAATAAGCCACGGAGGCAACCCTTGGCGACGCAATTGTTCAACAGAATCCGAGAACACGAAACACGACGCAACAGAGGAATACGAGGTGGCTCACGCGTATCTTAGGCGCTCAACAATTCACCCTTTTCTTGTCGCTTCTGATGGCTTTCTGACTGCTCTGCTCTCTTTCAAATGGCATTTTCTGTATGTGCGCAGAAGAGCGCACTGCATCACTATTGCCTTCGAGCGATCCATATGTGTTAGAAACAAACGGAACGCCAAAAGTCTGGGAGCCGTATTTTTCAACGCTTCTAAAGCCAGTTTTTTTTTTTTTTTTTTTCCCTGTTTTACAAGAAGCTTTGAGGCACGCCCAGCAAGCCGGAAATGTAAACAGAGCAGACAAATAGCAAAAGAGATCCCAGCCCCAGAAAGAAAGGTTCTTAGATACACGGCAGTAGGGTGATAGTAATACCAAAAAATAGCCTGAGGAAGATAGAGGTTACTGCGGGAAGCCCACTCCCTACCTTCTGTTTTTTTCTCTCTCTCTCTTTCTTTCTTTCTTTTTCTCTCTACCTCTCTCTCACACACACACATACACACAAAGCAGGCAGGAGGCGACAACAAAACAAAACAGAGAGGAATTAGGGTCCTCCTCAGAAGCAATACACCCACAACAACGCTAAAGAATCGCAGGAAGACAGGACGCGATCAGGAGGAGGTTGCTAAGGCAATGACCAAGCGTCTCGCAAGCCGGAAAAGTGGAGAGCGAGACTCCGACCGTCGCACCCATCCGCGGCGGTCTGCGCTACGGGACGAGCACAAGGTGAGCCAAAGACGAGTGGGGAGCTTACACAGCCGCCCGGCATCGCCCGAAGCGAATGATGAGCCACTTTCGCCAAGTCCGGAGAAAGACCTCGGCCAAAGGGAGGGTCGCCGAGAGGAACCGAGGACGCCTTGCACAGTAGTAGTAGCAGGCAGCGGTAGTAGATCAGGCCCGAGGAGGAGGCTAGCGGTCGCTTCGGCCAGAGGAAGGGCAAAGAGCAAGACGAAAAGGAAGAGCCAGACACGACACGAGGCGGCGACCGGGCCGAGGGAAAGGCGTCGGTGGCTGCTCGATAAACTCTTCATTAGGGTCCCCGGTCCAGCCCATTCCATTACTCGGAGGCGGAAAGGGGCTCCCCCGTCGCCGGCCAACCACCCCCGCGGCCCAATGCGCCAATACATCAGGCCCCGTCGCGCGAGCCCCGATTTGCTTCATGCGTGACGCGCGCCCATTTGCCACATAGCCCGGCCGGCAGCCGCCGTTTAATAGGCGCACCAGCCCTTTTTTATCCCCCCCCCCCACCCCCCCCCCCTTTTTTTTCCTTTTTAAATTCTAGTTCTCACTCCTCCAACGCAGCTTTTCTCTTACAAGCGAACCGAGTCGAAAATGGCCGTGTAATACCTTTTGGTCTTAATAATAATCGCGCCGATGCCAGTCGTCTTCGCGGGTGATGAATACGCCCCGGGGAATCGGCGCGCGCCACGGACTTATATCTTCTCCGCACCCTTGCTGATGGCTTAGCGCGGAAGACGAAGAAAAACGCGCCGTTCGGCGCGAAATGTGCTATTACTGCAGCGGCTCGACGTCGCCAGCAAAGCTGAACGCTCGAACTAGGGACGGTAGCTCGTTCGACCTGCATTACGGGCCGCAATGAAGTGCACTACGCGCATGCAAAAAGGGCGTGTGCCTAGCAGCGCCGTCCGCGGACGGTGCTGCTAGGAAGCGATGATCGAGAAGCTACGTTTTTAAGCCCTGTATGCGGCGGCATACAACGAAATAGCCTTTCCTTAGAATAGTTTTCCGACTCCCGTGTTCATGCTCACAGCGTCCCACCGGTATCGTACATTACCGTGGCAAAGCCGCTCACACAACGCCACTTTCCCTAATAGTGGGAAAACCCATTTTCAGTCACTTGCTGTGTAGTGCACCAGGCACTTGTAAGCTGAGGGGTGGCAGCGTTTAAAGAGGAAGTCAAACCGGGCTGTACCAGCCGATCTACTTTTCTCTCAACAAATTGTCCTCAACTTAAGAGAATTCTACTTAAGTTGAGGACAACCCAGAGGGCTATGGAACGAAAAATGGTAGGGGTAACACTAAGAGATAGAAAGCGTGCAGAGTGGGTCAGAGAAATAACTCAAGTTAACGACATTCTAGTGGAAATTAAGAAGAAGAAATGGACATGGGCAGGACATGTAGTGCGAAGAGAGGATAACCGATGGTCGCTTAGGGTAACAAACTGGATTCCAAGGGAAGGAAAGCGGACCAGGGGGCGGCAGAAAGTTAGGTGGGCGGATGAGATTAAGAAGTTCGCAGGGGTCAAGTGGATGCAGCTAGCACAGAACCGGATTAAGTGGAGAAATATGGGAAAGGCTTTCGCCCTGCAGTGGGTATAATCAGGCTGCTGCTGATGATGATGATGATTATGATGAAATTGTAGCCACCGTGCCGCTTTCCTCACAACGTTTTCCTCTCAAAGAACCTCGCGTGAAGCCGCTATTTCGCTTCTTTTTCACGCACTGCTGAGGAGCCCTACGGTCAGTTCGAACACGGGGCAACCGAAATGTGCCACTGCTAAAATTAAGGACATCGGACACGAGGGCGCCAAACAATAATGAGTGACAGGTGCATTTTCCCCGCAGAGAGTTGTGCAACGCGCGCAACCGACAAGGACGCGTCCGTCCCTTCAGATCCGGAACACTCAGATCCCTCACACCAAATCCAACCAAACGAAGTGCTAACTGAGATTAAGCCGTGCGGTCGCCACAGTAGCAAAGCGAAAGAGAGGCAAACGCCTGCGCCCCGATCGGAATACCGCCGGGGACTCACCTGAGTAGGTATAGGTGCACGCGCGTTACGTGGCGTTGGTTCAGCGGAGTAGAAAGGGAGTCGCGCGACGGCTCAGGATCCCGAGGAGCCGCGCCAAGGCTCGCCCGTGCCAGCGACGACAGCGACAAGGAGGCGTTCCAGCGGAACGCTTTTCGTCGGCGCAATATGCGCGCACTCCTAATGGACGAGATGCCGGGCGATAAACATCCGGGTCGCGACTATGAGCGCACCACCTTGTTGGGCCGCAGGCACGCGCGGATCCCCGAATAACAGCGCGGCGGCGCGCGCTCGATTAATTGCCCCGGGAAGCAACGACGACGCAGCGCACGGCAGAGGGCCTTCGACGCCAGCAGCGCCGTCTCTTCCCGGGAACGCCAGGGCCAGAACAATGGTTCAAAATAGCAGCGCCGCGGCGAGAGTGAATCCCCCAATGCGTGTCTGCTTGGCAGCAGTGAATGCGGCGGGAGCCGACCGACCACAGTCATCTGCCCCCTCCCGAACCCGTTCCGTACCAATCTCCGGAACGCCCCCTCCCAGCTCTTCTTCCTCCCCATCCGCGGTCGCCGCGGGGAAACTATTTTAGACTCCCCAGTCGTGGCACCTGCGCGTCGCCACCGCTGCTCGGCCCGGAAGAAGGAGCCAAGAAATTTGCGAACCAGAGCGCCTGGGCGCGGGCTGCTCCGGAGCGCGGGTGCGAAGCGTGGCCTTCGTACGGATGGATCCCCGCGCGCAGCCGTCCGGAGTTGACAGAGCAAGAAACGAGAGCGGCTGCCACGTGGTTAGATGAGGTAATGCAGAGGAGGAGACTCCAGGACAAAACAGTCAGCCACGGCCAGGTGCTAACCCTTCCGTCACTGACACGACACGAAAGACTGAGTTCACCACCACACCGCATGGTGCGGGCGCCAAAAGGCTCGCGGAGAGTCTGTAAAACAACGTTCACTGTCACGAGTTTCCCGTCAGTAGTACATGTGGCCAGTGTCAACTGTTTTCTGTGTCCACTTCCAACAGTTTAGCCCACTTAGCGGTGCAAGCAAAGAACTGTTTGTACACTACCGAAGGTACCAACGTTTGTGATAAAAAAATAAAAGCACTATTATTAGCAGTAGTATTAGTAGTGCTGACCAGTTCTTGAACAAAGCTGGCTGACGCTAGTCGTGCTATGCGCTAATGGCCGCATGTACTGCTGCGCTAAAACATTTCGGTGGGTTAGTTGCAACAAGTTTACCGCTGTGAGGCGTCGGGACTACGGACGCAGCGGCAGCATCTAGCGCTGCTGGCAATTTTCTCCGTACGAATTTTTGTCAGGTCAAGTGCGGAGGATTGCCGATTCAAGAGAACAGCAGCGACCAGGTGAGGCACACTTCGATTAAAATGCTAACCTAATACCGCTTCAAGCGCACTATAGTGTCAATTTTCCCGTTGGAATGAGAAAGAAGGTCCCTTAAAATTGAATGAGACGCGACCTGTACCGTCGCAAGCATAGTAGAGAGATTTAGCATACCGTGATCCGCGATCCGCCACCGTGACCCTCTGCCGCTCGTGGGTGGGGTCCACAAGCTGATTGGTTCCGATGCGGCAGGTCAATGTGCCGACATCAAGCATGTAATCGGCATCAAAGTGATCTGGGCATGCGCAATGGAACGCGCGGTGGCGGATCACGGTAGCGGATCGCGGATCACGGTGTGCTAAATCTCTCTATTACTGAACACACCGTTGCAACGTATCCTTGACGACGAGCGAAGACGAATGTTGGCCCTATTCGTTTTCAAAACAACCCTACAGCGCGAGGCGTTCCTGGCCCGTACACGCGATGGCGCGATAAGGAAAAGCAAAATGCGTTGTCCCAGAAGAGAAAGGCGAGGCAGAAACTCTTCCGGGTCTTAATCTCTATAACGTACAATTTTGAACGGTGCGCAACGAGTCCTTTTTTCCCAAATTAGGCGTTTCAGCTTCGAGCAAAGCAACGAAAATAAGTGGCTTATACGAAGGCCGTTTTTGGGCTGCTGCTGAACTCATTTCCCTTCATGAGGAACGCATCGAAGGTCCCTCCCATATGGGGCTGCTCTCCTGTTCGCCAGGCAGCCCACGACGTCGACGAGGGGCCAAGCTTGAGCATGCAACCGGGAGGCATTTACGAAATTTCCTTCGCCAAAACCGAAGAAGCCGCCGTTCTTGTAGAGGCACCGAGGACGCTGCAAGGCGCATCTCGCGAAAAGCCCAGCCCACGCGAAATGCCTCAAGAGGAGCCTAGGCACTGAATCCCCCTGAGAGCTTCCCAGGGAAGAAAAGAAACCGCAGAGCTTGCCCGCTGAGCGCAATGCCGCTGCCCCCTCGCGAGCCTAGGCCGCAGCAACAGCATGTTTACCGCACGCGCCGCTGTAACTCGCAACGAGAAGGAGAGAAGAACATTCGCGAAGCAGGACAAGTGAAAAATAAAAAAAAAAAATTACGAGAAGACGCATAAAAATAGGACCGGTGAAAGTGGGATGGAAGTCGCGTGGAAGAGCGCTCGAGCGCGCTCTCGCGTGTTCGGATTTCGAGCTAAAAGCCATTCTTCAATCTTCCCTTTCGGTTTCCAGCGCTCCATCCACAGAATGCGGTGCCGCTACAGTGCCCCTCTCATTCCTTTTACCAGCAGGTTCCAGACAGAGCGAGAGAAGTAAAGGAATAAAGGGAGCGGCAGGTCAGCGCGCCCTTCGCAGCGGCAGGCATCCAATTCCTGCCACGCAGCACGCATTCCGACGCACTTAGGGAGATTCGGCAACACCGACTCGATAAGAGAAGGAGAGAGGGAGTAGGCGCGCGAGAGGCGACACAACCTAACAGTCAGGAGGAGGGAGGGGGGGGGGGGGGGGCAGTGGGAAGGCGTGCTCCGTGCGCACGGCAATAACGCCAGATCCCGCAACAAAGCCGCCGCTTCTCCTTCGTCTCAAACCTCGATGCAGGCCGGAGTCCGTGGCGTCGCCGCCACCTTCCCGCCTCCTGCCGCATCCCAGTCTGCGAAAGCGACACAAAAATCTGGAGCAGCGAGCGCGCGCACGCATGTATAATACATCGTTTCGGGACCGATAAGCATCTTTCATGCACGCCCGTTTAGGCCGCGGGCGGCGGCCAAAGAAGAGCGCGTGCCCAAGAACCCGAAGGCCGTCGCGCGAGGCAAATAAATAAAAGAAAAAAAAAAGAAAGTAAGGCGCACGGAAAGGTAATCCCGATGTAGTAATCCTCTCAGGCCGTTCTTGCTGCACCGCCAGTCCCCCTTTTATATACATTTCGTCCCTTTCTTTTCCCGCGGTCCGACGTCGCGCGTTTCGCCGCCATACGTTTCTCATCCACGCAGCCCAGCCGGCGGATTATTTATTGACGCACTCGTCGAACGGGGCAAAAAATGCGAGGCGTGCAAGCGAGCGCCTTCCGAAGCGCGCGCGTTCCGACTCTCCGCCGACCGCGCGGCGGGGATGCGCAAGAGCGCTATAACCCAACCCGCTATCTTTTTTGCCTCCTCCACGCCTGGAGTCCATATATTTCTCGTCGCTCTGTAGTTTCGAGCAGTGTGGCGGATGCAGGAGCTGGTCGGACGGACCTCTCGGTGCACCGCTATCGCAGCAGAGCGAGGGCACCCTCGATGCCGATGGCACGCGCACCAACAGCCCGGAGAACCAGCGTGAAGACAGCTGCGACTGCGTGGAACGGGCACAACTTACGCGCCACTGCGGAGGAGGAGGCTTCCAACGCCGCGAAATTCGCCGCCCACTCTGCCGCAGCACTCTGTGTCCTCGTCCGTGCCAGCAAAAATGCTACTCCAGTCCAGCTGCCAGGAACACCTGCCAAGCTTCGCTTCCGCATGCATTCATACCCCCAGCGCATCCCGCTGAGTCATATGACTTCTGGTGCAGCAGCGCCGTTTCAGCGGGCATCTTGCGCATGCGTCGTTGTTCACTGCGTGTCGGGCGCAGTAAGGATGAATTTAGACGTTCACAGCTGTCAGTCGAATACACATTTACGACTGTGCTTGCTGGACACCTATTAATGAACTTTACAGGTGCGGGGTCCATTCATGAGAAACTTTACGTGTAGCTGCATTTCAGTGCTAGCCCCGTCAACGCTCAAGGCGGCCGACGTCGCTACTTTCCGCCTTGTCCGTCATTGCGCCTCTCAAAAGTCGCCGCATTTTGCTTATAGCATGCGCCGCTTTTGGGGCGGCTCACAATATCCGCGACACTAGAACCTAACGCGAGTAGGAGACGTGGGACAGCCGCAGTGGACAGACCAGCAGTGAACTGGGCTCACGATGCGCGGAGGACACAGGTCCTTGGCGCTTCATCTTATCTTTTAGTTTTTATCTCCCGTCCTTCGCCACCGAATTTTATAGAAATAACAAAGAAAAGCAAAACGAGGTGCAATTAAAATCATCACGATTCATTCTGCGCACTTTGTTCGAAAAACTGACTGTTTTTTTGCGCGCGTGTTGATTGCATTTCGAGAGAGTGGAAGACACGCTTCGCGACTCAGCAAAAGAAGACCGCGTCCCACGCAGTAGACGGGCGCCCTGGTTTCTGCCCCCCCCCCCCCCCCCCCTCCTCCTCCTCCTTCACGTCACCGCAGTGCACAAGTATACAGCCGACGTCCAGCAGCGAATCGAAAGAGGGCTCTGCTGGAAGACAAAGGCTCGGGAAAATGTCGGGTTTTCAGCGCTCTGATCCGAAGCTCGAGCCGGGAAGGAGAGAAAAAGGGACAACGGTATGAAAAAAGAAAAAAGAGAGAGCAGATGCAGTGCCCCGTCTATGTCTAGCTCTCAGTCTCGACTATTGCTTCTTGCGCAGACATTTCCTTTTCTTCCTTCACGCCGGTCAGTACATTTGTTTACAATGGGCCGGGCACTGCAGGCATCGGCCGCCCGCCGGCGGCTGCTATCATTTGTCTGCGCGGCTATTTCGGAGTGCGGCGCGCGCGGGCCCGTTCATTGCTGCCGCGGCTAAAAGCGAGCATTAGTCAAGTCCCCTTCGCGCCGAACGGCCAGTCCATATCTCAGCGTGCGCCCCCCTACGTTCGAATTGGTGAAAGTAAGAGTCTGGGCCTGATTCCTCCGCTCCGGAAGAGAAGCGAGCGCGGAATCACACGCGGGAAACACGGAAAATAATAATAAAAAAAAAAGTCCGAAAGAACACAGCGCCGGCGCTTCTTATCAAACAGCGAGAGCCTATATACGCGACGGTGTGAAAGTTCTCATCGATAAGCACGGCCTTACGGGCAAAGTCCGAACTTTCCGTCTCTTTCTCTCTCTCTCTCTTTTCAACTAGCCGTTCAGGGCGCTTTCTCAAGTACACGGCTGAGGTGTTCCGGAGAGAGCTTTTTCACGATTCTGCGTCGTTAGTCAAGGAATTTCTCCTCAAAAGGTTCACGCTCCCGTAATTAATGACGACTTCCCGCCGTCTTCGGGAAGATGTTCCTCGCCCTATGAGGTCATCTTTCACCGCACGGAATATACGAACGCACCACGGCCGCCTATCGAAAACGCTCTTTGGTATGTCGGAACATTCGCGTCGCGCCGGAACCACGTTCAAGTCAAAGGGTAGAAAGGCCGCCTCTACTACGGTGAATCTCAAGAAGAAGCTTTTCCTCGCCTTGGGACCCGTCAAAACTGTTATACACTGGCGCCTACCGCTCTCTTCACAGTGTCTCACGCGTTTGGGAAATGCGTGAAGCATGATAAATTCGCGAAGTAATCCTAAATGTTTCCGTGCCCGCGGGAAAACTCTCATTACTCTCCTCGTCGATCTCTCTCACGCACAAATGATGAGCGGGGAGGGGTAGGGGGATAAACGTTTTCACAACAGCGTACGCCCAGGCCAGTCCATGCTTGCTGCTTGTGTCACACGATGCCAGTGGCTCGAGTCACGTGAGGATCTTCGTGGCCGCTAAAGCAAGCAACTCATCCAACAGTGACCTGCGTGCTCCTCCATGCTTCGTTTTCCTCGTACACGCACCCATATTCCAGCTGCCAAGTCCCATTACAATCACCCTGGTCGGACGTAATCAGAGACTCGTCGGATGTCAACAGACTTCTTTCCGTCTTTCCTCGCGGTTACCGACGTCCCCTGTCAAATGATCGAAGCGGCAGCCCTACATATATGGTTTCAGCATTCGCACCGAACGTGAGAGATACGGGGCTCGGCTCAGAGTTACGTGGGAAGCCCGCCGCAGGGTTTAGAGCCGTTCCCCAGGTAAGGTATGATCGACCTGAAACAGTTGAAAAAAATGCGCCTTCGACCCAATCTGGCCGAGACCAAAAACACCCTGTACCATGGCCCTCCTAAACCACAGCTCTACCCTTCACCATCGGAATCAAATTATCATCATCATCATCATCAATACCTGACAGCTGCCAAAAATGTGCAGCCCAACGAGTTCGCGGTCTCTCGATTGTGATAGTCCCCGCCTCAAGAATGGCTGGCGACTGAGCAGGGCGAGGTAAAACGTGCAACTCTGAAGCATTGGCTCGCCATCAGGAGCGGCAGCGCCACGCCGCAAGAGCGTCACTCCGCTCCCTAAGAGGCACCTCAAGGAAGGCAAGGGTGCCATGCCATCGCGGATATCAGCGGCGGCAGCCGGCCGGGTCTCGAAAGACGAGAGGGCGACCGAGACCCGCGCTTGGCCGCTGAAGCACGCCACGACAGCTGACACAGTGAGAAGAGGCGAGAAGCCAGAGCTCAGTGTGCGGACGACAGAGCAGACGGTGGGAGAAGGGTGGGGGGAGCAACCATGCAGTGAGGCCGTGAATGGCGACACGAACCGTTTAGTTTCCCTCATTTCCCGCCCTGTTGCGCTGCTGTCGCACCTAACATGGGGTGCCTAACCGAAAAGAGACCGAAACGCTACGTGGTTGAGCCGCTCCGTTCGCTCAGCTCAAGGTCCGACGCAGCAAAGAAATAGTATTTTTAGCTGACGCCGATGCTATAGAAGGGAGGGCAGGAAAGACGATATATTAGAGGGGAAGGCGTGAGAGTAATGATACCACACGTGAGTAGGCCAACACATTACTGTATAAGGATATATACGGCGCCAACGTGAATGTCATCAGAAAAAAGTCTATATGAATAAGCGCCTTTCGCGTAACACACACACACACACACACACACGCACACGCACACACACACACACACACACACACACACACACACACACACACACACACACACACACACACACACACACACACACACACACACACACTTTCTGGGCGCGTACTATAAAGAACAAGAGCGACGCTCGACTCACGTGTGCCTTGCGGATCAGGCCCACCTGGAGAGGATTTCTTTGGCTTCAGAACCCATGAATATAATGCATCCACTCCTTTACTCACGCGGTTTTGCTCATGTGCATGTGCACTGCACAGCAGGATATGATAGTCTTCGGTTACAATAAATGCCGTTCAACGCGACATCGCTCATCGCAAAAATACTATCGTACAGCGAGCGGCCGTGGTACAACTGGCAGTACAAGAAAAAACCGAGCGTTCCATCAGTAAGCTCCACTGAACCCAGACCGGCCTGCTAGCACGGTGACTCTTACCCCATCGAAACATCGCTACGGGTGACGCCACTCAGCCTACTGAAGCTGCCGCGCTTAATTTTTACTGTAAGCGACATCCTTTCTTGTACGGCAGACGGCTAATTCGGACGGACCGCACTGCACACTGGGAAACGGACACGCCGCGCACCTCCCCCGCCCACGCAGGAGAGAGAGAGAGAGAGAGAGAGAGAGAGAGAGAGAGAGAGAGAGAGAGAGAGAGAGAGAGAGAGAAATAACATTTATTGCACCCGTCAAAAGGTTGGTGAGGATCCGAGAACATACTTTTGAAAAGCCCATTCCCTGCCTGATCGGACTGAATTGCAGCCGGAAATGACGGCTCAGAAATGGGACTTGTAACGACGAGGCAACAACAAGAACAAGTATCTAGCGTCTTTCCAGTAACCTTACTTGGCGTAAGCTGCACAAAACGGTAACCGGAGCAGGCCTACATTAATAAGACGCAACGTCCTCCAGCAGCCAGCCCCAGCTCTGCTTCAACCTCTTATCCGGCTCGAGGAACCGAGAGCAAAAACAGTCGGCGACCTACGGAGAACAATAACCGTGGGCGTGTGCGCAGAGAAGAAAGGCAAGAGAGGAAGAAAAAAACAAAACAGATTCGCTCGCCAAATTCAAACATTGCTCGAAGTAGGGATCGCAAGGATCACGACTCGATGGCAGCCAGGAATTTCCCTCTCAAAACAGAATTAAATTCCGCAATCTCTCAGGCGAGAGCGGAAAAAAAAAAAAAAAAAAAGGAGAGGGAGACAAGATAAAGGGGGACGTGGGTTCAAGGAAAGCACGCGCAGGATGGCTGCATGAATTCCTCTCGCTCTGCTTCACACGCCGTGCCTCTTGCCCACTGAAGAGAACAATCCATCGGGTTAGAAGAATGCTTTTGATTATAAGCGCATCCCCTTCCGCCCGCAATCCCGTTTCCGTTGTGACCCGGTGGTGGTCGTCTTGCGAGAGACAGCAAAGCCCCCCGGCCTCCCAGCGTAAACAAAACATGGGGTCACATGTCGGCAACGAGTATCGAGTCGGTGCAGCGCAGTGTAAGAACGCCCGCCAGGGGTGATGCGCTACTTTCTTTCTGGCTTGACTTACGTCTATTTTGATTTGTTTACCTCTAAATTCATTTTTTCATTATTGATTCCACTCAAAAGTTGCACACCGCCTCATACTCCAAGCGCGATGCTCTTATGAGAAGCCCCGGGAGAGAGCGCGAATTTTTGCCCACTCGAGTGTTAAAGAACCTGGACAGCGTAAAAAACACGCAAAATATAAATGACAAAAAAAGAGAGAGAAAAACAACGAGAAAGTTTCGCGCTCTGACGAGAGGAAAATTCAGCATTTTAGGTTATATGAACAGAAAGCTAATGCAAAGATCTCCAGAACAAAAGAGACATGCGGTATGCACAAAGTTCTCTGGCATGAACGACCTGTATAATAGTTCAGAAAAGTGTTTACGCTCGAGAGCTCAAGGACGCTGCGCGGACAAAGGAGACATGGAACGAGACGCCAACAGCTCGAGCCGTTTCACTCTTTACAAACTCTTTTTTTTTTTTTCCCGAGTAGGCGTAGACCGCCAAAGGATGTGTCAGTGAAAGGATACTAAAAACAAACCATGAAGTTTTTAGAGATAAACTATACAGAGCGGCGATAAGGTAAGCCATACTCTGCAGATGCATGCTCTATTTTTGAAAGGGGAAACAAAGTGTTTAAAATTACGGGGCGCTTAATTATCATTATGCGATGACTAAGTCATCAGCTTGTTTTAACTGCATTTTTTTTTTAATTTTGCTTACTCCAGTCTGAATCATCATCTGAATTTTCGTTGAGCAAACCAGTCGCCCCAGGAAGCGGAAAGGGCAGTTTCCCTTTTACAACATCTCGAGTCGTCATTCGCCTAAGAGGCAGGCAGCTCTTACGTGCCCACAAGTGGGTGAAAAAGAACATATCGTTTTTTCCCACAAGCCGCCTAAAGGATGTTCAACAGCCTCAGAAGCGAATAACATTCTACGATAGGGAGCCAAGCAGGCAATACAAGTGGCAAGGGAATACGTCCACTTGGAACAAGTAGTGACTGCGCGTCCGAACCACGAAAGTGAAATAATTAAGTGAGTGAAACTGGGATGGAGCGCGTTTGGCAAGTACTCGCAGATCATATGACTTATCATTATCCCTCAAGAAAATGTGCAAAAAGTACATCACCCCGTTACCCAATTATTTGACAGAAACACGAAGGATAACGAAAAGCGTTATACTTAAATTGAGGACAACGCAGAGAGCTATATGGAACGGAAAATGGTAGGTGCAACGTTAAAGGCCCACTGTCCACGCTCCGGTCGAAAATGTTTTCTTCCCCGGTGACTGTGAGACTTCGCCCCTGGAACGCAAGGCAGCAAAATGTTTTTGAAAAGAGTAACTAATAACGCAGTTACAGCCACCGCAATCACCCGATTCTATCCTGCCTCTCTCCTTCCGTTCCCTCGCAAAGGTTTTTCACTCTCCTGCCCGAGGTCGTCTAGCCTCCGCAATACAAATTCCCCTTCCTCCTCCGCGTTTGGCGGGAGGTGGGGCGTGGCTCTCCGCGAGCGCGAAAAAAAAAAAAAAAAAAGACGGTCGAGGGAGCGCGCGCCGCTGGATTCAGTCTGGCCGTGGCGAGGGAAAAGCGCGCTGCGAGCGGTAGACACCCATCCTTCTCCCGTCAGTCAGCGAGACGGACCAATGGACGTCGTTCCCGGTACGTACGTCATTATCGGGGCCCGTCGGGCCAGCGCAGGGAGCGGTGAAGCTGGCTTCTCAAAGGAGAGCATGAGGGAGCTTTGAATTGTATTTTCGATGCTTTGCGGCGCGCGTGTCGCTGTAGAATTTTGCACAGACTATCTCCGGTACCTGATCGAAACACTGGGCTCCTTTTCTTAAAAGGGCCTTCCCTGGACAGTGGCCCTTTAAGAGATAGGAAGCGTGTAGAAGTGGGTCAGTAAAATAACTAGAGTTAATAACGCTATAGTGGAAATCAAGAAGAAATGGACATGGACAGGACATGCAGTGCGAAGAGAGGATAACCGATGGTCAAAAAGGGCAACAAGTTGGATTCCAAGGGAAGGAAAGCGTAGCAGGAGGCGGCAGAAAGTTTAAAGTGGGTTTATAAAATTAAGAAGTTTGTGGGGATCAAATAGATACAACGGACCCAGGACACAGAGTGAATTGTAAAGATACGGGAGAGGCCTTTGTGCTGCGGCGTCCGTAGTCAGACTGGTGATGACGACGACCTGCCCCCTGTTACGGCAGGCGGGGCAGGACTTCGCCAGGTACTTTATTCACGTCGGTGGCTTCCAATGCTAGCGCGTTACAAAACTTTCTCCGGGCTCGAACACACAGGCGTCCAGGAACTGCGCGTCCGCCACGGTGCCGCTTTCCGCGCCTGCCTTTGCCTGAGCGGTGCACTGAGAACGCTCCTGATACTCGCTTACTGCAAAGCATCACCGAAAAATAAAAATAAAAGCGGGAGCTCATCTAGAACGCGCGACTTCCTACATGCTGTAACGACGCGCCCCTAACAACGTTACGCTTAGTCGATTCCCCTCGTAAGACCCCCGGCAACGCTACCGCTACCTGCAGCAAGTAGGTTTCCATTAGAATAAAACTTGGGAGCGAGGAGTGCAGAAAGCGTAACTGCCTGCCAGCACAACAGCCGACACTTGTCCTGCCCCAACGGGAGAAACTACACGGCGTACAAGCAGCTACACGCAGTCGCCCACGCGTACAAGCGGCCAAGGGAGCAAGCAGAGAGTTTGAAAAACTCACTCCCGTGCCAAATGCCGATTCTGCGTGAACCATCCACAGAGAGAGAGAGAGAGAGAGAGAGAGAGAGAGAGAGAGAGAGAGAGAGAGAGAATAGGACTTCATCTAAACGGTGATGTCGAGCGGAAAACAGAGCGCGCACTACAAGTGACGCCGGAATGAGCAAGATCCCCCCCCCCCCTTAAAAAGAAAAGTAAGAAGGAAAAAAAAAAAGACGCAAGCACATCCCAGGCGACCTGGGCGCCCGCAGAACCCCAACACCGGTACCAGCCCGCACGCGCGCGCGTGCGTGCGTGCAGAGGGCTTCCAGCGTGTACCGCGCCGCCAGGAAAGCAGCGCGACCTGTTGTGCCGATGCATCCCCTCCTCGTCCCGTAAGGATTAGTCTCTCGACTCTGCTCCAGCACACTCGACATCGTGGCGTTCCGGATTTATGCGCAGGATGATTTTGCGGAAAGCCTCCTCTTCGAGAAAACACGTCCGGAAAACACAACGCGGCCACACTAAACTAAATCTAATTTTGAGCGCGCCACCCGGCGCATAACCCGCGGGGGAGCGTGCCTCAGAGACAGCGACGACGACGATGAGGAGGAGGAGGAGCCCCGCGTCCTGGCAAACAAAGTCAGAAGGCGAGGAAGAGAGAGAACACACGGCAAGGCGGCACGCGTGCCGTCGCAGACCAGGTCCCCGGAGGTCGTTTGAAATGCGACACTGCACGCTCGAGTTGAGTAGTTAACGCTGGCGGCAGAGAACTGCGCGCAAGGAAACAGCCGCGGCACGCAAACACGCGCCGCACGCATGAAAAACGCAACGAGTGCGCGCCGAATTAAGCCCGGCGTGCGCCGCGGCTGGCAAGCGAAATAAAGGAAACAAAACATGGCGCAGAGGAAAACTTTTCTTTCCAAAACAGTGCTCGTTTCAAAGCCGCGCGGCGGCGACGTTGGGCGTAGGGGAAAATGCCGAGCCTTGTTCTCGAACACGCCGTCAATTATGCACGCGTGCCGGCTCTCTTAGCGCACTTCTCCAGGGTCTTCGCGCCAAAACGCGAACTTTTTCTCCGGTTGCTTTTTTTTTTTCTCTCTTCGGGGACCCAGCAGTGATGCGCGGAGACTACTGCGAACGTAACCTGATCCCTGCGAGAGCCCGCCTTGTACTAAGTGGAGGTCTCGGAATGTGCAGTGTATACGGAAGGACTGCGATTAAGGCAAAGCGACAGAGAGTGAGAGAGCATCTCCGAATGGTAAAGCCAATTAAGAGTGAAGCAAGGTGAGGAAACAGCGTAAGTTTCGAACGAGAAAACAAGTAATGTTGCTGCTCCCATGCTGCGTGGGTCTCGTGCATCTCTCCCCGCAAATTGAACCACGCGCAGAGCCAACCGGTAGGTGTGCCTCGTTGCTTGCGTCCTATTACGCTAAGATGGAGTGGAGAAGACGCGAGCGAAAGAGAGAAAGGCAACACGAAGAACAAGCAACCCGGGAAGCGCCCAAGGGTCTTGCGCCGCGGCTTGGCTCAAACCGCACTCCAGTTCACTTTGAGAGAGAGAAAGAGGGACTGGCCTTCTCTGCGCCGCCCGGCGGACGGACGAGACCGGCGGTCAAAAGAACGGTCGTCCATGCATTATGCACGACGCGATGTCCGTTTCGAGTCGGCAAAGAAAGCGAGAGTCCAAAACGTGCGCGCGCGTGCGCGCCTGCAACCGCGCTCGCTTCGTTGCGCCCGCTACGCAAGCATCAGGCGAAACGTTGTGGCAGTACAGAACACTATCGGCCACTAGATGCGCGCAGGCCGCTTATATGGTCTCCACGACCGCCGGAGCCAAGACCTAGTCGACGGAGCGCTCTCGTTTCCCTGCGAACCTCCCTTTCTTCCCCATCGGACTATATGGGAGAAGAAGCGCAATTCGGGAGAGCGCCTATTGCGCATGCACGACTTCCGAGGGATCGACGCGAGGGAGGAAATAAACAGGAACACAAAGAATGGGCAAAAAGCGCGTGCCCTTCGATCTCCCGGGTGCCCTCGCTCGTTTGAATGGGGAGAGTAGTTGGAAAGTTGGGGTTATTCCATCCACGTCTTTCCCGACTGGACCCTTCTAGCTTAATCACGGGCTTCCGCCGCCGAGCTTCACTTGGACGGAGACACAAGAAACGGAGACACGGTAGGCCAGCGAAGCGGATGGTAAATTAATTAAAACGCTCCGGTATAAGGACGCCGGAGCATGACGCCAAAGCTCGTCAAATTCGCGAATTCGTGCACACTGCCCTCTCGCGCCATGATCAAGCTTTGTCGTTCAGGGCTAAAATTCGCTAAGTAATCTCGCGCTCATTGCATTCGCTTAGACGCGCGGTTATTTATTTATTTTTTTTTGTTTCGTACTTTGTTGCTCCAGAAATAACATGCCACTCCAAATTCACTCACAAACTCTTCTAAAGCGCTCGTATGCCCACGTGCACCTGTCGTCAGAAATTTATAGAAGGCCACCTTGTCGAAGAAAGTACGCTCTCTGCGTCCAAAACAATATAACACGTAAATTGCAAAACTACAATTAAGCGGCGTATTTTTGTTCCAAGATGCACGGCATGACTGCAATGGTATTAACTGCCTTTTTCTCTAAACGAGCCCCCATTTGACAGCGGACGTGTAAGCCGTGAGAGCTGCAGTGGTATATATGCTTTTTCATTTACGTTGTCTCGAACGTACGTGGCTAAGGAACCCGCAGAAATTTATGACGTCACTTTGTGTTCCTTGAACCATGCACGCACTTAATAATTAACCAGAAAGCAGCTGCCGCACACCCGTCGCCACCCCAGAGTCCACGGCCAATACATATACAGTCCGTGGATCACCCATATATAGGCAACAGCACATAATCAGAGCAGCCGGCCGGCCGTCGCAGCTGTCGTCATGGTGGCGCATACCGATGGCGAGCAGGAAAGATGGTCGCGGGCCCTAAGTCAAACGCACATTGCTCGTTTCTCTGCCAACAGCACCGACGGATGAAAAAAATGGGAGAAATGAAAGAGAGAAAGACCAATACGTCTATACTCACTCGGAGAATACTGCCCTGGGAGGGTCGAGTGGGCTTGCTCGCGAAGCCCACAGCGTCCTGGGGGAACGGCGGCGCTGCGAATCTGGCTGGGGGCTCGCAACTGCACACGGGGAAGAAAACAAGAGGACGACAACGTCAGGCTCACTTCGTCACCTTCAACGAAGACGCTAATTAACCGAAGCCTGGAAGCAAATGAATGCTTCCAGATAACAAAACATAACCTTGCATCGTCAGCGCGAGTACAACCGCCGTAGCAGCTGCACTCACGGAAAAACCTGTACTATATTTCCAGTCGCGACATTAGACACTCATCCTTTCTTTACACGCGCACGCACTGGAAACATCGTTCACCGATTTCGCCGTGAACCCATTTGCAAGAGTAGCGAACACTGGCAGCACTTTCTAAACGGGAACTGAACCCATTGTATGCAGACCGAATCAGACACGCAGCTACTCACTGGACCATGCAGATAAAATTCTTACGGCTTGGCTAAAGCGAGGCCACACATCTGTGTCGGGTGGTCTTTCGCTTAACGTGATATATACTACGACCGCATGTTAACGATAACATGTGCGACCCGAATCCGAAATCGACGCGCTTCCAATTAGCATTTGTCCCAACCAGGCTAAACAAGCCACTTTTTTTTTTCTTCCTTGCCATGAATTACACAGCGAATATGTGCCTCGCGAACATCCGCTTCAACCACAATGAGAGGTTACGTCTATCCGCGTTTGCTACACAGTAACGGTCGGGCCTATAGATACAAATTCGCGCTTTCAAAGCACGGTAGTAATGAGGTAATTTTTGGAACCTGAAAGACGGCGTGGAATTAAAAAAAGAAAAATGAACAAAGTCCGCCACGTTCTACGAAGCAGTGACTTTTATCTCGGGAACAAATCAGTTACGATTTAAAAGATCTTCTCTCGTTCTCAAAAGCGCGCACATCCGCACGCGAGCAAACGAGCCCGCACGTATAGATATAGCGTACGCATAAGAACTGTACACAAAGTTCGCTCGTCCGTACCGCCAACGCAAATGTGCGGAGACAAAAGCTCGCACATTCGGACCAGGACCCCGGGCGCTGCCATAGCGGAAGCGGTGATTAACGCGTTCCGGGCGAGGCCTACTGGAAGACGTTACCATCGCTGGCGCGGCCGAAATATTGAGAAACTCGCAGCCCTTAATAGACCTCGCCGGCTCGTAATCGTTTCCCGAGAAAGGCAGGGAAAGAAGAAGGGGGGAGGGGGGGGGGGGGGGCATTAAGAATGCCTGCGTGCGCGCACACACACAAACCGAGCGGATGCGTCAGGGAAAGCGAGGAACGGAAGGATGCGGGAGGGGAAAAGGGGAGGAATGATGCAGCAGCATCCCACCGTCGCTCCGTGGGGGCATCGGCGCGCGCCCGCGCGCGCCTGTGGTGGCATCAAGCCGATTCCGCGGCTCCTCGCCACTGAAAGGACCTCGGGCGCCGTAATTCTCGGTTGCTCGGCGGTCGCCCCACTTTCTTCCTCCCCGCATCGCTTCACTCCCTACGCCCACCTCCCCTTTTCGAGGCCGCAATCACCGCTCCCGGAATTCCCGATTGCCCTAGCCGGCGCTTCGGCGGGGGGCGAGCGAGCGAACGGCCGCGCGGCAGGTTTGCTGTCCTAAGCAGTCGCCAACGCAGGGCGCACACACGCCGCCCCCGTCCGGCTCAGGCGCTCCGAAAGTAATCTGTGGCGAATAATGAGTTATTAGTTGAACACTGCCTACATTTTCCCCTCCTTCTCTCCCCTCATCGTCTATCGCACTGTCCCTTCCCTCCCGCGAACGCAGATTTAAAGCACCCAAAGGGTGTATATAAGTGGGCTCGAGTCATTTCAGACTGAAGCTGAACGCCGTAGGACGACGACCGCTTTTGTGAGCGCCGAACGCGAAATCATGCTGCGAACAGAGGCCAAAACACTTAATTCAGGTGCCTGAGAGCACTGGAAAGAGCCGATGCAGCAAAGAACAGTCCCCGAATATCAGACCTGGATGAAGCTAGACCTCTGTCTTGTCGACGCAGGCTTGAAAAAGCTCGGTACGTCAAGACGACATTACGCAAACGCGCAGCTCACTCCGAAACAATGAGAGAGAGAGAGAGAGAGGAGGTGAAAGAAAGACGCGTTTCCCACGGTCGACTCGTTTTCATCGCAACAGGACAAGGCCCCATCAGGTATGCAAAACAGAGGCGCTCGAGGAAGGTTTTTCTTTTTCCGTCGCGGCAGCTATCGGTCTGTTCTCCGGCCCTCGTATACCTATTTAGCAAGAAACGCGAGCGAGCGACCATTTTACATATATAAGAGACCAGAGCAGCTGCTCTATAGAAAACGGTGACTTCGCGACACGGTAATCAAAATGCGCGGGAGCTGAAAAATCAGGCACCGAGCGGGAATAAAATGGCGCCGCAACGGCGGTGCCCATTGAAGATATTGAAGATGCAGCAGCAGCAGAATAGGCGAAGCCGAGCAAAAAGAAAAAAGAAAATGAGTAAATGTGAGGGAGAAGGCGAAAGTTCCGAGGCGTATCGCTTTCCCCACGCAAACACAAATGGGCACAGGGCGGCCGCCGTGATTAAAAGCAGGCCGCGAGAAGAGCTGATACAATTCTCCTTCCATTCCATCTTTTCCGCCGGAACTGTTTCAGAATTCCTTTAGCGAGTGTCTCGAACTATGCGAACATGTGGCAACAGCGAAATCACGAAGCAATAATTATACAGAGAAAAAGGAGGAAACAAAAGGGTACGATAGGTAAAAAAAAGCTGGCGACACTCAGCGATAGAACGAACAGCGGGGAAAAGTTTTACTGGCAAAAAGGAAAAGAAAAAGAGACGAGGCACACACGAAAGTGTTGCGCTGCGGTAAGAACGCGGGCTAAGGGCGGTGGACAGAGAAAGGGAGATGGAGGGCGAGGACAGGGAAAAGGGAGGGGGAGATGCTGGGCGAGGGACGGGAGACAGAGAAAGAAGGATGTGGGATAAAAGCAACAGCGACTTCGGGAACTTTCCCGACGGCGCGCAACGCGAATGGTGGATACATATTTTCTTTCGGCGGAGACAAAAAGGAATTTTCCGATTATACCCCTCATATCTGCGTGCGTGGCATTTCCGAGCGGTTTCGTGATTACCTTGGCGATTTGATGACCCAATGCGCTTTTCTCTCTCCCCTCAGCCCCATGTGGCGGTCGATGCGCTGGTATTCTGCCTGACTTTTCTGTACTTTTATTCGCGCCAGTTACTCCCTTTCTTGCGAACATCCCTGCATTACGTCCCTTTCGTAGCAGCTCCACAATGCAGCTCCCTCCCATTTTTCAAGACAACAAAAAAATGTCGTTGTGGCATAAGAACAGAAACAAGAAAGAAAAAAAAAAAGCATACCGAACGAGGTGAGCATTCAACGAAAAAGTGAACCAGGTGCGCCATAATAAAAAGATTATAGAGCATATTACCGCACTGAACATAAAGAGAGAGAACCGAGTTAAAATACAAGCACATTACGGAGAAAACTCTCTCCCATCGCCTCCCCACCCTTTTACCCCCAGAACTTTTTTCGTTCTACGGGAAGCGGGGGACCAAAAAGAAAAAGACTTTTATTAAATCGATTTAAAAGGGATTTAATAAATGGACGCGGATTAAAGGAAGGAAACGAACCGTAACTCGGCGTAATAAAAATTTGTTTTGTACATGTCAGTCGTTCTCGGCCGTCATCCTCATTCACTGCAGCATCACTACCGTTTTTCCCTTTTTCCAAGTTATTTTCCTTCGCACAAAACGACAATTTCAATCGGATAGTTCAGCTTCATTGCGCACCTAGATGTGTGCTTGTGCGTCCGTGCGGGCTTGTGCGCCGAGGCTTCTCGCTTTTGGAGGAAGTAAAAAAAAAAAAGAAGGCATGCGCAGATCTACACTCCCGCCCGGAAAAGCAATCAGACTTGTTCGGGCCCGCTACAATCGCCTTCACAGAACTTTCGCATTATCCTCGCCAGGGACCGTACACGCGGAGCAAAACCGTTCCGCCATGCGCCGCCCGTCAGGCTAAGACGCGACCTGCCGTATTATTAAATTCCCCACTTCGATTGCCCGCTGCTATATTCTGCTCTTAAGGACGGGCCGAAGTCGGCCCAGTAAAGCTGGGAGGAGAGGATGGCGCAAGCGGCACACGACACCGAAAGAGCTAAGCGAGACGAGTCCTGCGGCATTGTCTTAGCGGAAAATGGTGAAAACTCTACGCAATTACACTATATATATATATAAAAAAAGCAATGAAAAAAGGTGCAGCGTTACGCAGACTGCTAGGCGCAACCCGCTTTCCGCCATCGCCAGTGTGCACGCGCAGGCGGCCTCGTGAGCCTGAAGCAGGTAATCTTTCGAAACGTAAAGATTCAAAAAGAAAACGGAAGGGGTAACGCTACGCAAACCACTGCGGCGGCCTGCTATAGCTCTGAAGTATAAGCCGACAACTCACAGATGAAGGCGCGATGCGGAAGCAAGTCGGGATACCAATTTACAAACGCCCATGAGATAGAGAAGCGCCGCAGAGCTCAGACTGTTCCCTTCCGAACTTGGAAATATCGCGTCACTCCCGTGTAACAACCAGTTGCGCCACCACGAGTGATTCGCGACACAACGCCAGGACGATACGCCAAGTCTGTTTACCGCCCGTGTCGCGAAATACCGCGTCCGATAATTGTTATTCTGTAACCGCACGCAGCTTGAAAGGAAACCGCGTCGTATGCGAATCAAGCCCGCAAAAAACGGCGCTAGAGGGAGGGAATCTGTTCCAAAACAAAAGCAACGGCTCGGAGAACGGCGAATATTCTCCGGCCGCGCAGTTTTATCCCGGCGCACCGACACAAGCAAAACAGCGACTGCAGCGCCGTTAATTAAAGCTCTGCGACGACCCGCAGTCAAAAGAAAAACAAGTACACAAAAGCTTGCGCCGCCCGCAGGAATTCAAAGAAAACAAGCGATACCGCAGCGCCGCTCGACTTTTATCTTCTCCCGCAGAATCGCTCGGCTTCGGAGATCGGTGTCCCGCGCAGGGCTCACATAAACGACGACTTCGAGCAGCGGCTCACCGCGCGCGTTACGGCCAAAGGTCGCCGGAAAAACGAGCCTAGGCGTCGTAATGCCAGCGTGATCGTCGACGACGAACGTCCACTCCGTGGGAACCGACACGGGTCTCTCTCCTCCGACTTGATCTTTCCCCTTTCCACTCTCGTTCTCTGCCTTAGGGCGATGCCGAGACGCGCAGGGCACCTTGTTCGGAGAGCGTTCTTTTTTTTTTTTTTTAAGCGATTACTTTTTTTTTTTTTCGCATTCGCCGACGCCCGGCCCTAAAGTGCTAATCCGGAGGCGCGCCCTCGAGGCCGGTAACGCAATTAGGTCCCAGCTAACGAAGTTACCGCCACGCACCGACTTTTTGTTCGCGGCCCACGCCGGTCGGCACGCCTACAAGGAGGTCCGCTCTTTATTACGCTTTCATGCGCGCGCTGCGAGCGGCCGGGGCCTAACGGCCGATCTACGAAGAGCAATTCCGTCGGCGGAATAAAACCGAAACGTCTGCAGCCGGAAGCTAGCGCACGGATGGCAACCGTGAATTCGGTACTTGCAGCGGCAGGACTGCGACCGGCCTCGGTGGCCTCCAACGAGAAGGCTTTATAAAGGAAGACGGCATGCAGCAGCAGCAGCAAAAGGTGGTGTGATTCACACCACCTTTCCGCTTCACAATGAAGCAGCCCGACTTTTTATTGTTGTCAGTGAGTAGCAATTTCCGCGGCTTCGCAACAAACGAAATAAAAACTTAATAGGCTAAGGAGCTAGGCGTTTCTGGCAGGCACTAGAGAAAGTCCACGCTGCGAATTCGAGCGGATTGACAAGTTCTGCACGCGCTATAAATATAATTTACGCTGGCACCCTGGTTATACAACGACTCCTCAATCAATCTAAGATTTGGACGGGTTAATGACAGTAAGTGCAGCGCAGGAGGTAGCCAGGACACACAGAAAGTAGAAAGAACAAGCTTTGCAGCGTGCGTCCTCGCTACCGATCCTTAAGCTATATATGCACAAATCATCCAGGCCTCGCTGCAACTTCCGGTGTTGGCCTGTGTTTGTACACGTGATGGCTAAAACGAAAAAAGAAAGATGATTCTGCTGTTTATGCGCACTCAATGGCGGAAGTAAGCTGATGGCAATCGTTGTTTAAGTGCCAGTGCACTTCATGAACGCGTAAAATTACATAAAGATGTCAGCCGTTGGGAAGAATGGAGGGCCCCCACCTGACAGCAATCCTTTCCCGCGTCGATGTGCCTCACCTTCAATATTTCCGCTTGGTAACCTCTCATTGGCATTTCACGGAATATGTCGGATATGAGCTACTTCCCGCGCTTGCGTGATGTATACCGTTCAAGCCGATGTGCGCAATTTACGAATAAGAATTAAATTCTGAGCGTTGTACGCAGCACGTGCGTCGCCGCGCCTATAAAAGTCGACTGAAAACGCATTTCGGGTTTCATTCACTGTTTCACATTAATTAGCATATCCAAATAAATAAATAATAAAAAAGAAACGAGTGAATCAGCACGCAAAGTACAACGAAAGAAACGAGTCGTGTCCTGTAAGACTCAGCGATAAATGCCGAAGCTCCACCGCGAAAGTCAGAGAAACAAAGTTATGGACGGCACATTGCTTACTTACGCGAAGTGCGAAAGACTTGTGTTTAATTAAGGGCAGATTGAAGTGGATTTGTAGTAGTCGCATGTATATACCGCAATTACAGCACCACTGCGACCACGTGACTGTTCCGATCACCTTACGCCGGTTATTCAGGACCACTTTCTCTGGGAGCCCCCGGCGGCAGTTCCTATCGCTAATGAAGCGCATTCCAAGAAAAAATTATTATTATTATTATTATTATTATTATTATTATTATTATTATTATTATTATTATTATTATTATTATTATTGTTATTATTATTATTATTATTATTATTATTATTTAAGACAAACGCCTTGGAACATAAGAATAAACCGTCACGGTCCCACAGCGAAGCCTGGGTACATGTCCCCAAAACACAGACGCGTTGCTTTCTCAGTTTCGGGGTTAAAGAAGAACGGCGTCCCTGCTTCCTTATATTACAATCTCGGAACACAGCTATGAGCATATAAAACCAGCGCGAAAAGGATGCAGTCAGTCGGAATAGGCAGGAAAAGAGAAAAAATAACAGGCTCTCAAATGCGATTCACTGCCTAGAAATGGCCCAGAATGTACTGTACATGGCGTGACAAAAAAAAAAAAAAAAAAAAAAGTAACAATAATAATAACAGAGAGAGAGAGGAGAAAAACTAGGGAAGAAAACAGGCGCGGCTCGGGGCTCAAGCAACGTACGGGCGACTTGACGTTATTGCGCTCTCCCGACACACAGCAGCAATTCGGGCGCGCCTCGAGTGGCCAGAGTGGATGCACTGACGGGACGACAAAAATAGAGAGAAAAGGAAAAACAAAAATGAAACAGCCGTTTTTAACCAAAAAGGACTGCTGTACAACGTATACAGAGAGGCTCGCAACACAACTAGAGTAAGCTAGAGAAAGAGGGAGAAAAGAAAACTCTGAAATACTGTACTGTTTGGGGCGCAGAAATGTCACCAAAGAAAAAAGGTGCAAGAAAAATCGGATGGAGGAAGGGGGGGGGGGGGGGGGTATTTTAAGTGCCCTCCCAGTACTGAGACACGCGAGATGCGGACGGGCGAGATATGTGCACCTGACGGACATTGGAAGGGGGAAGGGGGAGTAAGCTGGGAAACGGTGTCTACTATACCAATAACGGCCGATGATTTGCTGCATCCCATCGCGGCCCGTTGCGCTGAATCCGAGCGAGCGAGCGCCGGAAAGGCAGTAAGCCAAGCCGAGCCCGGACGAAGCCAGGTTCCGCAGAAGAGGCTGACCGTTCCTGGCCACGGCCTTAGCCCCGTTTATGTGCCATAAAACACAACACGACATTCGTGCCACCCATTGAAGGAAGACGGCGGTGGACCGCCGGAAGAACGACGGCTGCACGGCGTGCTCTCAATTGCACTGCGTGGCTGGCGCACGGTATCATCAGCGATGCAATACATGAATTGGTAAACGATCTTATAGGCGCTGTACTCTACCAGAGAATGGGGTCCATCCATACAACTGCCGCGGATTCTGCACTGTCCGGAAGCTAACGTACACTCAAGCGCTCGCTTCATATATAACAGCAAACAGCGCGCAACAAGGGCAGCGAAAGTGGCCATCCCAGTGGCGCTGCTTTTGGCTAACACAGATGGGCTGAGCGTCAAACAAAACCGCACCTCTTAATACCCTTATCGCAATGTACGCAACCCTCAAGTGCGACAATTCCTGCGAGTGAGCTGAAAATGGCTAGCCCCGGTTCCAAACCGCAATGGAAGAGCTAAGCTCCAAGGACGGAGCGCGATTCGAGGGGTTCTTCACAAACGTGGTTATCGGCGATGCCTAACCCAACAGTTTGTGGGGTTCGCTAAAGGCATCGTGCGTGCCTTCAACGCGCCGCAAGACACAGCTCAGTACGATTCTTTATTACTGCTGACTTGTTCAGTTAGCAGGAATTTCGTGGTCTTCAGTGAGCTGTGCACAGCAGTTTTACCAGAATACGTTTTGTTCAGTACGGTAACAGATCGAATACAGAGCCCAATTTCCAAACGATACGTCCTGTGACCGCCACGGACAGCGGCGTTATGCACTCGAATAGACGAATAGCTAAACTGCCAACAACTTGAGCTTAAAGAAATCAAAGTCGTGAAAATTTAGCGTTAGAAGAAAAGGAAGCAGAAAGGATTTTGAAGGGGAGGAGGATGAGGGGGGAGGGGTGGCAACTGCTGCTTATCCAGTCTCGTTGGTGCAGATGCTCAAGCTAATGCTTATTCGCCAATCAAAGTTGCAAGTATGAGCGGCGCCCGCGAAGGAAAATCGATGCCCAGCCGCGCCCAAACAAAGCTCTCGAAAGGCATAGAGACCGTTGAAGAGGGGCCGAAACAAGATGCACTAACGCGAAAAATAAAAAAAGGGGGGGGGGGGGGGGGCAGAACAATGAGCAAGGTCAGCTCGACGATAACGACACACAAGGAGCGCTTATGACGTCCGCGAGGCCGCAGCAGAAAATGCGGTTAGAATATTACACCGTTGCGGCACGGGCAGACGTGGCCTGCCGGCAGTCCCTTCAAAGAGACGCGGCCGCTCGCGTTTCGCAAGCGACCAGTGCCGCTGCAGAACGGGCCCCGGTCGGTCCCCCGGCGACTAACACAATCCCGCTTTGCCGCGCAACTCAGCAGCAGTGCCGAGTAGCCGACTCTGCGGGAGCGCTGCCCGGTTGCACCTGAGCTGGCTGCAAAATTAGAGAGGCACGCAGCAGAACGGTAAGCAAGCCGCGGCAAAAACCCCCGCGCCATCTCCCCCCACTTCGGGCCCCGGCGCGGAACGCCGTATCGCGCGCGCGCAACGCGAAACTGGGAGCCCCGGCGGAAACGTGCCCGGCGTAACCAAGCCGCGGTCGCCCGCGTGAGCTCATAAAAAACGTGCACGCGTGATGCCCCAGCCGCCTTTTTTTTTTTGCTTGTTATTTTCTTATCTGTGCCCACTGCGGGCCATGGAAGTGTTTCGTTTTATTGTTACCCGCAGACGGGCTCGGCGAGCAGCCGGACCGAAAGGGTCGGTCGCCCACTCCTGGGTCGTATAAATGTTCGGGGGAACGGACGCTGTTGCAGAACGATGCATGTGGTCGCGGAGGCCGCCCGCTGGCGGTAGCTGCGTTATATATACGGTGATGGAGTACCACTGCTCGGAGGAGCAGTTCTTTTCTGCCGGACTGTGCCTCCGCCGACGGGAAGCGCCGCAGGGATAATTGGTTTGGACCTGTTTTTTTTTTTACTCGTTTTCCTTTTTTTTTATTTGTCATTTTTTTTTCCAGTTTTTCGCTGGAAAAATCGTACAGCCAGATTTTCTGGTCACCTGTGGCACACGCAGTACCTCTCACGCTTATGCGGCACGGACATGACACTCGAACACAGGACGAGGCTTTTGAGCAATATATAATTGATTCACAGGAAAGAAAAGACGCAGTATCTGTTAAACTTGTTCTGTGGACACCTGAGCCGCGCCGTAAGGGGAGGGAGGAAGGTGTGTTCCGAGAAATGGAACGTCGCATTTTCCCGCCACTCGCGGATGTGTGCGTTACAAGGTGTGTGCGCGTGGGTGGGCGCGTGTGCATTTAGGGGGAAGGGGGGGGGGGGCAATGACAGGCACCTTCACTTATCGTAAGGTTAGTTGAGTATTGCACTTAACCAGGAAACGGAATGAAATAAAGCCAGTGCGACATCTCAGACCGAAGACGCGGCGGGCACGCACGTCGTCGCGAAGCCCACCGGGACGCGTTCGCGCACGAAATTCGTGAAGCGCGAAGGCGGCACCGTGAAAGCACAAGCGGCGCAGCGAAGCGCGCGAGACAAGCGCCGCACACCACTTACCTGTCACATAACGAAGCACGAAAAGCGGCGACAAAAGCGCATGAGAGAAGCTCGCTCGACCTACGTTGGTGTGGAGAGAAGCAAAGGTAAAGAAGAGAGAAAAGTCTGAAGGGCGGCGGGCCGAGCAAAGAACACCCGTGCCTCTAGAATCTGCGGCAAAACTCCATCCACCAAGAGCGCGCGCGGAGCATGAGAAAGAAGCGCGCGTGGCACGCGCGCGAGACATCATTATGCACGGCGACATTGACGAGGCCGCCTGGAGGGACACGGACAGGCGGCGACGATGGCGGCCTGGGAAAAGAGCCGGTGCCTCCGCCGCAACCGCGGGCACACCGCCAGGCACGCGTCACGTTCTTTTTGACGCCTCGCCCCCGTTATTGCGCGGGCTTCCAGACTTCGCCCCCCCATGTTCCTTCTCTTTCACCCGCGCTGCTTGAATGAGGCGCTCGGGATTGACAAGAGAACGGCTAGCGCGCCCCTTGCCCTAGTTAATTTAAACCGGCAGTCTTGCTAGTACACGCTACTCACCACGTGGCCGCCTGGTTCCAACCCCTCCTCGCCGCTGCTATGATTAAACTACCGTTTAACGTACCACGAGCGGCCCACCTTCGCCGTTTGATTTATTTTTGTTTCCGGCCATGAAAGATTCTCCGTGCGGCAACGTGGGAGAGAAGACCGCCCTTGTACCTGCCCCTGATCTTCGCCGCTGCGCCACTTGTGCCGACCCTCGTATGTTAAACAGAAGCAGCCGCTCGCGCATCTGCCATTGCCAGTTGTTGCAACACGGCCGAACGAGCCGCGATGAAGTCGGACAGGCACGGCTCCTTTCCTTCTTTTTCCGTCGGCGCTCATGCAAGGTTGCGGCGACTCTCTGCAGCGCATCAGCTCGCCTTGGCGCGCAACGCTGCGGTACTAGAATGCGAGTGTGAAGAGAGATGACGCGGAGACTGCTGACGTAGATGGCGAGCCTTACGCACGCACGCCGTCGTCGCCGGGCGTGGGCGGCCGGAAAGCGAACCATCCGGCCCATGCCAAGTCCAAAAGCACAGCGCGATCTTCGCCGCGCACGACAGATTGTACAGGGAGCGCTCCCGCACGTGTAAGAAGCGATGGCTAGATAACGCGCAAGGGTGGAACCTGGTGTCTCGTTGTACTTCTTCGTCACCGTGACGTTTCTTCGTCACGGTGCGCGACAACTTTCGAAACGCGTGTCGAAACGCAATGTGTGTGCACAAGGCTCTCTCCAATCCTAAAGAGAAGGAATATATTGGTGGCGCCTCTTTATAACCAGAGGTACAGAGTTACAATACAGCTCAGAGGGTCATTGGTGAGAATGGTACGGGAGAATTCAACACTGACCGACTCCCACCAAACCGAGTAAACATTTTAGCAAACGCCACAATACTGTTATACCTAGCGAAAATCAGACAGCACGTCAGCCGGGTTCTCAGTGCATAGTTCTGAAAAATGGTATCCCCAAACCAGTTATTTGCTCTCCTGCTGTCACGCTACTCTCTTCCAATATTTTTTGCACGCTGCCTAATTGAAGTTGCCAGCTATGGTGTGTGTGCATGTTGGCAGTGGACCTTAGTGAGCTCTGTCACGGACAAACAATGGTTCTTAATTTCTGAATGGAAAAGCGTCATCGCACTGATCGCTTAAAAACGTGCTCCGTTTACGTATGACCGCTGCCGTACATAGCAGAGCAACATGAAGGTGTGCACAAGCTCTAGAAGCCAAGAACTAAACGCAACACCTTCATCAAAAGAGATATGTTCGCTGCTTATTCGCACATTCACAAAGCGTTATATAAAGATCTCCACAAGCATAAGCAAGACTGCGAACTTCAGCGATATTGATGCTCGTCGTGTAGACGTAAAAAAAAAAAAGAAAAAAAAAACTAGGCCCTGGTCTAGCGACCACGATGCAGAAAAACATTTGCGTTCAGTTATGGCATTATGGCTCAGGTCTTCACAAAAAAAAAAAAAAAAAAAAAAAAAAACGCTTTTCGGCGCACTTGCTTGGTACTTCACTTTTTTGTGACGAGAGTATCAGGAACCAAAACCCAATGTGCGTTCCCGTGGAAAGGAGTAGATAATAAACGACTCCATTAAAACCAATTTTTAATTTATTTCTTGAGTGCGTACGCTTACGTATAGTCACATGAAATGCGGCTATAATCCCCATCCCACGCCGTTTACATTCAGAGCTATGCGCAAATACGTGCCCTGTTTAGTATCTTCCGTTTCTTTCTTTCCGTTCTCAAATGTCCCTCCACCGCACTCGGATCCGCTTCACCGCGCACACCGCTGTCTTGCAGGCAAAGCACGCTTTACAGGCAGAATCACGTCGAAGGGCTCAACAGCCGCGAAAAAAAAAGGGGGGGGGGGGGGGGGGAGGGAAAGGGAGCGGGCAGCCCCGCCAAGAGGCGAAATGGGCATCGGGATGTGGTGACCCGCTTTAAAGCGCCCACGCCTCGCCTTGAAAATGACTGACGCTTACATTAAGAGCGCACAACTTCCCTGTTCGAACAGCCCATAACATTACACAGGAAGTTGAGTCTGACCGTCTAGAGAAAGTCTGGCGCCTGCCAATACGCACTCAACACTTGCCTTGGGCAGACGGCTCCCGCAGAATATGAGTCTTTATTTTTTTTTTTTTTTTTTCTGGTTTTCATCGACACGAGTGGCGGACGCAAAAGAAGGCGCTCTTCGAAGAAAGAGCCCGAGCTTTTCTTGTCTGCTTTGCTTTTGGGCGCTCCTCCAAAGCCGAGGAAGGAAACAAAAGAGCACGCCGATAATAAGCGAGGGAAAAGGAAAAGGAGCGATAGAAGGAGTACGACGGAAAGAAAGAAAAGAAGAAAGACGTCAAGACAGGGGATGAAAGAAAAGCTACGCCATCCACAGCCGGAAGGGTTGGCTGCGCTGGGCGTCGCAATTGGCTCGGAGCGCTGCACGGTGGGTCCAGGCGGGAAAGCGGCCAATGTTTTTATTTCCACCGGCGGATTAAGAAAAACAGGCTAGCGAGGGAGCTCCGGCAGCGCTTGCTTGTTTGCGCTGCATCGAGGCTTAAGAAAGACGCGCGCAGTTTGAGTGGCTGGCCGACGTTCCGCTTGGGCGGAGCACCGGAAGGAACGTCCCGTAGTGTCCCGGGCGCACCTGACGGTCGGAGACAAAGTTGAGCGGTGACAATGTTCCATCGCTGATGACTTCCATCTGGAGCACCGGCAAGGAGACGACGAAACGGGACGCGGCGCAGGTGCGTGGGCCGGCCGGAAAGCTCGGCGTCTCGTACAGCCTCAACCAGTCGGGGCTATGGAGGCTAAATAAAAACCATGGAGGGAGACGGCTGAGGAGATTAGGAGAGCCTCATGACATTCTGGCGCAATCGCACATCCGTGCCTGCAACGTAGGCAGCCGCTCGGCGACAATAGCAGAAAGAGTGACAGTCTCGGAAAGGAAATGTCTTCTAGGTTGTCTGAGTAGTGATTGGAAAGCAATGAAAGTTGCGCAAACCTTACGTTATCTCGCGGAGGCATGTTGCAGTCATTTAGGTCATCTTGTGACGGACGTCTCTCCAGTTTAATCTCCAGGCAAGCATATTTCATTATTTTTAACTAATACACCCTCGTGTACCTAAGGTAATAATGCTGATTTCTATATTGCACTTAACGACTCAACCCCACTGAATTTTTTTTTTCTCTCATTTTTTTTTTTTTTTTCACCAGCATTTGTAGTACCACACTTCGATACAGCGAACACGTGGAAAGAAAAACACGAACACCTCTACTGATAGCAGCCAAGGGCCCCTGACGCGAAGACCACTCCCATGCGTCTTTCCAGCCGACGCGAATAGCTTGCGGCACTAGGAGCCGTGAAAGCGCTCAAACTGCGCCCTACACAACTGTGGAGTCCCACGCAATCATCGCCGTGTAGTCCGCAAATGCGCGTCGGGAACACGGTGAGACGAAGCATAAATGTCGACAAGAACGCGTGTTCGCGCCGACCACTAGGAAGCCTACACTATGCCAGGAAGCCTCCGGCGTCGTCCCACAGCCATGGGCGCCGCCGCGGCAGCCAAGAAAGTTTTGCGCAAGCGCCGTCGCCAAGTTCAGAGCGGCTGCGTTTCGTACGCGAATAAGGAATAAAACACAACAAACGGCACACGCTTAAACAGCAGCGCAGCGCTGGCAAAGACCGAAACAACAAAGCAGTAAGAGAGACAACGGGGCTGCGAGAGGGCCGAATGGTATTTAAGGAAACGAGCGCAGCAGCCCCTTGTGCTCGCGTGAGAGCCCTGCACCGGCTTCATGCATCGTCCTCGGACCGCTTCCGCCGACGTTGGCCCGGCGGGGAGGGAAGGGTTAGGTCGGACGTCCAGGAAAGGAACCGGCAGCACTGACAGCGCCGGCAATTCGGGGCCACGCACGTCGCCCCCCCAGAGGAGTTGGGGGGGAACTGGAAAAGATGGGGGGGAGGGCGCCGAGCGCCCACTCACAATCAAAACCGCGCCTCGCTGACGAACAAGAGGGCTTACTTAGGGAGGAGGATGCGGCTCGCGCGGCTCATTGCTCCGGCCATAAAAGGCACGCTGCATTGGGAGGGAGACTTAAACACCGACAATTGCGAGTTAGGCGCGTTGAATAGGGTCACCTAAATTTCCCAGTCGCGAGCACGAAATTTTGCAAATAAATAGCGCGGTGCATATAAGAACATGCAATGTTACAATCGCGAATACTTTGAGCGGCAAATGAAATGCTACGCAACTTCACAAGATATGTATCGCTTCAAGATCACTACAGATAAGTCTCGAGAAAAGCCGCTAAATTTGCACTCGCCCCGAAAAAGACTAACGCTTTGTTTGTTAAAGGCTTCCGCATCACTGGAATGATACCACAACCGCCACATGTCGCAACTATAGATAAGCAATTCTCTCTACCGCGCCAATGCTTTACAGCATGTCCGTAGGACGGTAACTACCCTCCTTTGCATAGCACATAAAAACGTCTGGATGGATCGCTGATGAGCGAGCCGGCAGAGCCGCCGCCAAGGCTACGTTTTTACCACCACCACCAACGCTACGAGCCTCGTAGCTCGCAGCTCGCTGCAATCAAAAGGCAACAACTTAGTCCAAGGCGGTGCATACTGTGTCAACGGGGACGATTTCGGCAACCAAGCAGCAAGCACGGCTCTAGGCTTCGCGCCGCGCGCTGTTTACTTCGGTGTTAGTTACGGTCGCGTTAGTAGTGGCAACGCGAGAAACTAACGCGAGCAAGAATGCTTGGCAAACATCCTCGGCTGGCTTGGAAGCTTCCGCAGCAGCTCTAGCGGGCCTTCTTGCTTTTCCTCCCTTCGGGGATACTTGTTGCACCAAGCGGCACAAACAAATAGAAAGCACGTGCTGTGGAATAGCGTTGCCGCTTGGCTGGTCATTTGTTAACGAAGACCGCTGCACTGGAAATACAAAGACACGAAAGGAGAAAGACAAAGGAAAGAGCTCAATTGCATTTCTTTCATTTTTGAGCAACCACTTGTCTTCGCCTCCATGTGTCACGCATCACAGTAATTCCGGTGCAATGTTGCTCGTTATTAAAGAAAACAAACGTCTCTTTCTCTTTTAACAACAAAAAAAAATTGTTCCCTGCTCCAGCGATGCCCGGAAATACCTAGTTCGTTAACTTCGGCAGTTAAAAGTAAGCTTTGTATAAAGTCGTTTGGCCCCTCCTGTGCTATCTACTGTCAAACGTTTTGTCGCAATGCGCATATCAGAGATCGACTGCTAGCGCTTAACATTTGGGATTTCCTGCCACCTGTTCGACAAACCGAAGGCAAGGGAACGGCACAAATACCAATAGAGCAAACTCCTTAGTCCAAGAGTAAAAATAAGGTTGTCCAGAAAAAAGAAAAAGCAGAGCACAGAATAGACGGCCACGTAACTGGCCCACTGTCTACGCTTGCGTCAACCGGTTCCAAAGGTAATCCAATAGCTCACATAATGCAAAGAAAGCTGGAATAGGGTATAAATCACACATAGGTGGAAGTTTAAAAGCGCACACAGAACAAGAAATAGAGCAGCGAAGGTCGGCGCGCGTCACGAGGGATTGTGCGAGTAGACAATTCATTTAGCGGGCGTGAAGGAACAAAGAGTCAGAAAACGAAAACAGCAAGCCACCAGCAGAAAAGGAGGCCGGTGACCAACCATTGCACTCCTCCTGTCCGTTAGGAATACGGCAGCAGTTTTTGTTGTGTTTAGCTAGTCGGCGACAATACGGCAGCCCAGCTCGAGCCGAGCGTTACAACCGAAGCGCACGCAGCCTCCTCCCCCCCCCCCCCCCCCCCCCCCCCACACACACACAAACACTTTTGCTCGCCTCCGAAAGCGCCAATATTTTACATCTGTTCCCGGCCACCGTAGATTCTGGACCTTCCCCTCCTACTGCGTCGAATTCCATGCGCTCGCACTTTCGCGCCTTTAGCCACTTCCCGCCGGCATCCATTTTCTCCAACCCAGGACTTTACTAAAAAAAGCAGCTGAAGCCGCAAGAAACGAAGGCTGGGCAAGGGGAAGGGGGGGGGGGGGGGGGGGGGGGGCACTTCGCGCCTTTGGCAGTGAGAGTACAGTTATTGCTTCCCAGTTCGCTTTAAAATATTTGCCTTTTTGTTCGGCGCCCTTGTTTTATTTTACCTGTTTCCTTATATTTTCCCTTTTTCGAACTCGCGGCACGCAGCGCAGTCTGGATAGTCAATCCTGTCATGCCTCCGCTCGATGACTCGCACTTCCCTTTTTCTCTTCCCTCTCATTCAACGGGAGGAAAAAAAAAGGAACGGGTGGAAAGCTCGTTTGTTTCGGACGGCGCCTCCAGAAGCGGAGGATGAGTGCTTCGAGGCCATATCCAGCGCTCGCGGCAGGGAAGCAGATAGTCCTTAAAGAGAAATTTATCGCGCACACTTCCCCGCGAGCCGCCACCGCCGCGAGCGCTGCAAGCGGCAACTGATCGACGCCACCAGTCGGAATGCCTGCGCTCGCGTCGTCTGGCAACGCCTTTCTCCCCTGAGTGGCAGACGTGATACCTGTATAGTAATTTCTATGCCGCACGGCTACAAGGAAACGCTGCACAGCTATGTTATAAGAGATCGCTGAGCAAGCTGAATAAGCAATGTTGGACGACGCGGCTTCGGACCCCGCGTATATAAATACACTTTTACGTTCGCAGCGTCGAAAGTCGGGGTAGCGATGGACAATTTTGAAATGCGCAACGTTTTTTGTTAAACTACCGCGTTTCGATATGAGCAAATAAAACGCACTAGTTTCGTAACACTAAGGCGAATGTAAATTAGATACCCTCGGTTGATACGAACTTTGCTTAGAGGGAATGCGTGTCAATACACCTTTCAGTGATAGTGTGTGCTTCGTGCACGCCGTACACACGAGGCGAGGACAAGTTGGAGCAGATATGTGCTTCGTAACCAACCTCCACCATGCGATAAACACGCGAAATTAGCATAAAATTAATTTCAGAGAGTGTCCAATGCAGTTCGATGCGGCCAACGCCTGCACGTTAGGTTCGAATAATTAATGCAGCGCCCCACAATCCCACGCCCGGCTCAACATTTTTTTTTTCTTTTTTTTACTCTCGCAGCAGTTCACTGACGCTCAGTGATTAAGTGTTAAAACTGAGTAGTTTTTATTATTTTTTCAGTAAGTTACGAAGTTCTTACAAGTGGCGTTCGAGAGAACGTCTGTGGTCGGTGCTCTGGAGACGCAACTCCCCATAAGAGTGAAACCAGCAGTTTTCTGCGCCGGAGAGCGACGGCATCCTAAAATGAAGAGCGGAAGACATTCGAAAACGCGTTCACATACCGCCCAGGGACGCGTTCGCTAGTTACACGCAGTAAATAATGAAAACTGGGAGCACAAATAAAGCTCCGAGAGGGAAGCAAATTCGATACTTTTTTCTTTTTCTTTTGAGAGGAAGAACGGCCGGGGAATTTGAAGCCGAACGCACCGTTTCTGCCGTTTGTACTACGAAGGAAGCGCCGCGCATCCGCGGATGAATGCGCAAAATAAAAACACATGGTTTCGACTCACTGACGCTAGGATGAGTCGAGTTGAGGTGGGGCTGAGGAAAGGAGAGCAGAAGCCTTGTCAGCTGTATAAAGTAGCAACTCCTTTACGCGGGAGCAGGAGCGGAAGAAGAACCCAAAGAAAGGAAAGCTGACCACTTCCCCTATCGCGTTTCGAGCGACCTCGAAAACGATAGAATTTTCGATCCTGCCGAGCCGCTACGGGCACTAGCCGGCATCGCCACGCCGTTTCTCCGGCACTTGCCGGAAGAACGCGCAAATAAAGGCTTAGTTGGGCGAGTGTGTACATTTAAGAAGAGTAGCCGCCGTTATGGAGGCACTGCAGAAAAAGAAACACTCGAGCTAAAACAACAATAACAACAACAAAAAAGAAGCGACAAGTCGAGCGAGTTGAGGCTGTTTGCGGAAAGCAAAGGCTAAAGAAAGAACGCTGAGTGCGATGCTTAAGCCTTATAAAACGAAAACAAGGAAAAGAAACGGAACTCGCGCCATATCTGTTTGCTCTCTTGTTTGCAGCAGTCGTAAAACTTTGACGGCATAGTGGTCCCCGCGTCTATTGACTAGGCAATCCTTCGGATACGCTTGTCTACGGATTGAAAGAGACGCCGCATGCGATATTCCGGCTGTAAAAACGAAATATGCGTTCGGCTTAAACACCCGAGGAAGGATGAGGTGTATTTGGCGACATAAATGCCTGTATTCGATTTCCTTCTCGCCACATTCAGTTCGCCTCTCCATGCGAAGAAAACCATCTCTTGAAATCGAGCTCGTTCAGTTCGGACACATATCTTCATGTAAGAGAGACCACAGGCAGTGTCGTAGCATCAACTATTAGAAATAATTGATGGCAGAATGACACCCTTGAGCGCGCCTGACTTGTTGCGATCTGAACAACGGTCTTTCTTACTGCTGTCAAAACGAAGCGACGCCAACTCATTCACCGTGGTTTGGCTCTTCGAAAAGACGGTCACCTGGGTATTCCCGAGAAATTCAGCAGCGCGCCTTCATTCACGTGAGACCCCGCACCTCGGCGAGGCCGACCGTGACTGCAGGCACACCACGATAGACAGACTGATACATTTTATCAGCTTCCGTTTTAATACATATCATCAGCATTCGGGGCGCAGTGGGCAGAGCTCCCTTGCCTACAAAAATTAGGCACCACAACAGTTTGCCCAATACTCACGTCCAGGTGGCGGAGCAGAAAAACTTTCGCTAACCTATTCATATCTTCACTCCTTGCCCGCATCCAGAGAGAGGACGCGCTCAGCTATAGCGTATTCCTCCCTCGCTACAAGCGCTTGTATTGAGCCGTCTACCTCGCCGATAGCGCCAACACGAAGCAGGCAGCGAGGGCCGACCTCGTCGCGCAATCGTGCTCGGGCTTTTCACGAATAGGGCAGGCCGTCGTCGGAGGGCGACAGCCGCACGTACTCCTCTACCTCGGTGCCGCGGCGGCGAAACGAGCCGGTCGTGATTAGGCAGAGCGGTTCTGCATCGCAGGAGAACGCCACGCGGAGTCGGCGGCGCCGCGGCTTTTCTTAGCGCGCCGCCGCCGGGTGAGAGAGGGGAAGCGAACCCGGGGTCGACTCCTCCTGCTGCCGAGTGGGTGTTCCTCTGCGGGTCCGTGTCTGCCTGTGTGCGCCGCGTGACAGTGTCGCAGCAGCGACTTGGATTCAGACGGTGCTGCGAGACCCCGCATCGAGAGCGCGACCCGAGATCAGGATGGTCGGGTGAGACGGGTGCGGTCGCGCCAGGCACCGTAACGCTGGAATCTCGATAGAGGACAGCAGGGGCAACGAAGCGGGCGAGGGCCGGGGCAACAAGAGTGTGCGGGACGACAGATATGTGCGTAAAACAAAGAGACACCGCGGCTCCGCGGACCGTGGCGAGAAACGTATACTCCGGAGCGGTACCGCAGCCGAGAGACTCGCGGTACGCGTGGCTACGTATAGAAGACACGTTCGACGTATGGAAGACGACTAAGGAGCTATCCAACGTAAGGCAGACGGTGAGGCGTCAACGCAGGCAGGGAGAGATAGTGCACGAACAGAGGGACAATGCATTCATGTGGGTTGTATGAATGAATGTGTGAATGAATGCATATTATGGAGCGTAAAAGTAATATCACATCAAGCTGAAATATGACAACTGTAAGTGAAATGAACACACTATCAAAAATCTTCTCTTTCGCAGTATTAATGAACGAACTAATGAAAATCGAGTAGGCGCCATCAGTAGAGAGAAATCCGTGTGAAACGGGAGCGCCGCTTGCGCTCGCAAGGACTTCCTGTCTTGCGTCGCGATAGGCTCTCAACATTACAGTAAAACGTTAAGGCAACGCATCAAGACAAAGACCTAGTCAGATGACCGCACAACGAACCAACGCCAACTACAATGGCGGACAGACATGGTCGGGCAAACAAACGCGGCGTTTGTTGTTTAACCCTGGGCGCACACTCTCAGTCTCGTTCCATTGGCGACAGGACATCAAACATTATCCTGGCACCCGCCCAAGAGCCTACCTAATGACCGCGCCACCACCGACGACGCTGCGAAGAAGCAAGTCCGGGGCTAATACGGTTCTCGTGACGGCACCGCAGGAAGGATGCCAACGCGGAATCCTCCTTCCTTCCCACCTCCCTCCACCCCGTGTGCTGGCTCATCCCGGCGTTTGGGTCGGCGCCTGATTATTGTCCCAGCGGTGTTATCTTAAGCAACCTCTTGCCACCAGCACTTGTGTGCCCGCAGCGACCACGATGTCCGCATTGTTGGACGCGTGCGGGGGCAAGAACGAGCGTCGATTGTACAAAACGAGCCGCGAGGGAATGGATAATGGGGGAGGAACAGGGCGCGGGAGCCATGCCAGCGAGAAATATCGGAGGAAGCAGCAGCACCAAGTGGCGCAAAACAATGGGTCGCGCTGAGGCGAGATTCTCCTCCAAGACGAGTGACTGCTGCCGCGACCGAAAACAAAAGGACGCACCAGCGGCGGAGGGGGAGGCGCCGAATAAACTGGAGAGTCGGAAGACGAAAAAGAGAAGATGCAGAGAGCAAAAGGAGGGGCGACGAAGGAGGAGTGAGATAGCGGCGGCCGCGGCGACGACAAAACACTGCGCGAGAGCGAACACGGCGTCCACCGCGACACAAACACACATACACACACACACACAGGCGCTCACTCGCGCACGGAGTGCACACACCGCGCCCAAAATAGCTACTCCACCAGCGACAGCTTCTCCCTGGGAGAAGCTCGGTGAGAGACAATGCGGGCGGCGCGTGGTGGTCTGGTGGCCCCGCCACGTCCCGAGGAGCCCACGCGGCGCTGACGCCTTGCCCGACCGCGGCACGCGAAGAATCGAACGTCGACACCAAAGAAGCACGGAGCTGTATCAGCGCTCAGCGCCCACAAGGCTAACGAAGTGCCACTCACAGCAGCCCGCAGATGGACAGCGGGTTGCGTGCACTTTCTATTCGTGCACACGCACAAATGTGTGCGCTTAAGCACGTACGGGAACTTCCACGAAAACGCTTAATATCGTAATAGCAGAGTCGATCGACTCGGTAAAACTAAGTTAACAAAGACATGTCGATAAGTTAGCATTACAAAACACGAAAGGCTTAAACTACGACGTGCCGTGTGAAAAAAATTTCCGAGTGTATGAATTTACCGAACCCGCTTCACGACGGCGGGCACGGTGAATCCCGAGGGAATTCCCCGCGGAGTAGAACGGTAAAGAACGAATGTGCAAAATTCGCCCGCCTTACTCCAGTCGACATCTCTGTTAACCATTAAAGAGAGAGAAAGAAAAGAAAACAGCGCAGTATGCGTTACTTCCGCACACTGAACCACGCAGGAAATATCCGGAAACGCGCGCGATCGTCAGACCAGGGAGGGGCGCACAAGCCATTCCATGCAAGATACAGCCGGCAGAGCCAAATTTCTAAAATGAACCTGGCCGTGCCACGTCTTCTCGCGCTCGGAGCCCAGTCGGAACAGCGCGGGGCAGTTATATCAGTTTCACTGAGACAGGAAGGACATTAACGCCAATGTCAGTGCACGCTCGGAAAACGTTGGTCGGAGCAGTAAGTGGGGGAGGGGGAGGACATTCAGGCTTGATGAAGAGACGCACCTTCTCCGCTCGCTGCGCGAGCAAACAATGCAGCCGGAAGCTGGGAAAGGATGACGCGGTTTGTTCGCACAAAGAATTTTCCGTTTCGTTTTTCTTCCTTCTTTTACGTACCGCCAAGCGAATAGTGAACTGGGTGTTTCATGCGCCCGCGGCAGGCCCTACCCGTGGTCGGACTTGTCACCCTGTCCGACTCGATTAAGAGCCTATCATTTAAAAATGGCTTCTGATACAAAAAAGAAGAGCAAAGATTAGTGTTTCCTTTCATGGCGTTCGTATGTATTCCAGTCAATAAGGCAAGGGAACGTACTAAGTTACCGAAAGCGTACTTGCCTGCAGTGCCCCGAGAAGCCCTTATGTGGAAGGTCGATGACCTTAGTTCAACATATGGTGGCACGGCGACGGCGCCATTATAGCATGACGATCGGTAGACGCGACACGAAAATAGAGTCGGCCCTCGGTAACGATGCGAATGGACAGTTTGGATCTGAGGCGTTTGTATACGGGGGAGCGGCTTTGCCTGGGCTCCCTCAGTTACACCTTGACCTTGACTGCATTTGGCTTCCTTCTGCAGAAAAAGGGATTCCTCCCAAGCGATTCAATATAAATGATACCACCCACTCTGAAACAAGCCGTCCTTACTCAAAAGGCTAATAATGGTAAGTACCACCGAGCAATGTGCTCGCTAATATGAAAATAATTAATGGAGTGGCACGCAAATAACAAAATAGCAATTTTTTCATCTGCAAAACCATGCTAGGTCAACATAAGTTTTCGCGGCTAATTGCTGACAAAAAAAAAAAAATAAGGAAAAAGACACTTCCAAGCTTCACCGGCGGCAGCTCTTAGGTGACGGCGGTATGAGAGAAGATCAACGCACGAGCATACGTCCATCTGCTTACTGCAACGAGGCGCAAGGATCGAAGTAACAAGACGTGAGAAAGAAAAAAAAAAGATAGCTTGCCTAGATGTCTCACACTCCTGAGCCAAGGAAGAGGCAGGGGATGGGAGTGCGACGCGAGAAGATTAGCCAGTGCTCGGCGCTGTCGCGAACGGAGCATGCGCAGTGAGGGGCGCGACGCGGCAGCCGGAGCTGCGCCAGCCTTTTCTTCCCGCATTTCTCCTCCCAAACTCCCATCCCGTTCCCCGTCGGAAATGATCCCCGCGCCATGTCGCTCCCCAAGCGGCCGTTTACGTAAGCTTTAACGAGTTTGCTCATTATCCGAGCAGCGTCGCCTCGCATTAGTCGCCGCGGCCCTGGACAATCGGCCTGCGCCGGGCGCCGCGACAAAGATCGGCCCGCGCCGCCCACCGCTCCACCTCCGCGCCGGGAGGCACACAGGGAAAACAGATCGGGAAAGGGGGAGGGGGGGATACGACAAGGCTTAGCGATGCTCGTCGTCGCGACAACACGGAAGACATGACCGGCAGGCGCGGGGCTTCTACAAAGAAGACCCGCTGGAGCCAAATGATAAAACCAACAGAAAAAAACGGAGGTGGACGTAAAGAGTGCGACGGCGTGGACGTCCGACCGTTCATCGCTGCCTCGACAAGACCGGCTGGGCCGGATCTCGTTGAGGCCTTGTTGCAAGTTTGAAAGCTCGGCGAGAGCCCACACAGCAGACACGGGGACAGCCACACTTTATAAAGAGCGTGATACGATCAGCATCAGCTTGTAAGAACCTCAGTCTAAACGGAACGTCCTAACGCCGGCGACCCCGCCAGGCACTGTGAATCAGACATGCGGAGACCGTAGTCGACGATTATTAATTTGGCGTTATGTTCCCTTACCACTCTGTAATCTGTCCGCGCAGCTTTTGAAACCAGTGCAAGACCCCGGTATTGTATGCCCAACACCACCTATCACATCACACGCAACAACTGCCAGTAACAAGTAACAAAGGGGTGCGAAATAATGATTCGCGAAACAAATCATTACAAAATATGGCCCCAGTACAGACCTGGTTGAATACAAACTTTTGCTCCCTCGATCTAATTAAATACCGCTGAAGGAAATGTTTCCCCATTTACTGCACCGGTATCACTTGAAAGGCAAAGCAAGCAATTACTTGAGCTTCACCCAGAGTTCTGGCAGGTAAGCTTCATTATACAAGGCGTTTCAGGAAAGCCCGGCTGCAATATTTTCTTAAACGGGTTTTTTTAAAAGTAAAATGGCGGCTTTATCGGCAAATTTATACCAACGCTGGCGGATGTCAGAAACACTTGAATGATGTATACAGGAGGTGAACTGGTCAACTAAATTCTAACAGTTGCCTTTTGAACTAATACAGACAATTACATATTTCTAGTTCGCCATTTTAGTAACAGCCATATCAGTTACTAGAAATCCGAAAGCCCGATTACTCTCGGAGCTGTGGCTATACAAAGTGCGACCATTTCGCGCGAAATTCGAAAGTCGCGCACCAACGTTCAGGAGAAATTCAGCCATCTTAGTAATTAAACTTTTCAAATGTAGAAGTTTCTGGATCAGTATGTGTGGCCCTCCGCCATGCTCAGTCATTGCCATAAAGCAGCCTTAGCGGCGCTTCAACAATGCATCTGAACGAGTGGTGGCTTACGCGGGAATCGACTACAGGGGCAATCAAATGTAGCATACAGCTGAATGCTACAACAGGATGTCCGCAAGGCAGTGTCTAGGCGTACCGCTAGTTGAAACATTATGAGCCCGAAGTCATGGGGGCTGGACCGAACCAAGCAAGAACGCAATAGTGTACAGTGCGTTGAGTGCACTGTCATCATTTTTACTCTTTTGGAATTCCTTTCGACTGTTCCTCTTGGCGCAGTTCAGCAGTCCGTCCAGCAAAACCCTTCGTTGTATGCACTGTCATTCTTTTTAACTCTTTTGAAACTCCTTTCGACTTTCCTTTCTTGGCGCAGTTCAGCAGTCCACCCAGCAAAGCAAGACTTACCGCGTTTTTCCTTTCTCCGTACCATAACATTCGCTTAACTAACCTAGGCCACGGAGAACATGCGTGTCTGCAAACGAAGCAGACTAGACCCGTTCTTTTAAAGAGCGTCCGAGTATTAATAAGCGCTGTTTCACAACAGCGAACTTTTCATTCCTCCACATCGCGGTGCCAGAAGAGAAAGCACGCCATGTTAGAAAAAAAGAGGAAGGCTCGTGTTCGGAACGACCAAGAAGGAGTACTAGGTTAATCCGCTCAAACTCCCGAGGCCGACGTTCGCGGCGAGACTAGCGAGCGAATAAACAAACAGGTCACGACCAAATCCAGCGGCAGCAGCGTCGCACGAGTAACGGGTGCGAAGAGAAGAAGAAAGAGCGAGAGCGAAGTGGGAAGAGAGCACCAAGAGCAGACGGGCGGCATCAAGAGGCCTCTCACCAAGAGCAGCGGCTACGCACGCCCGCCATCGTCGGTGCACCTCCCCCCATTCCGCCACACCAGCAGCGGCCTCGATGGCTCGCTCGCTCGGTCAACCCGAGCACGTGGGCGGCCGTGTTTGGACAAGTTTTCCTGGCAACGCGGCGACGACCGCGGCGGCGTCTGGTCCGCCGCGCTCGCGTGTTTACATAACGCCTGAGCGCTTCGACGAAAGGCTTTCCATCCATCGAGTGCGCCGCCCTCCTCAACACTTCCAGGCCCGCTGTTCTTTGGGAGCGATCGCTTTTGACAAAATTCTGACGCAAAGACAAAACGCGGACCGATACCTTCGCGCGCTGATCAAACAGGAACACCGCGAGCCTCAACGTTTCCAAAGCAGCTGCGGTGCCACGCAGTCCAGAGCGCGATGCCCGCCGGACCCTCGGCTGCGCAAACAAATGTTCCCGTAACAGCCGCGTAACGACAACATGGTTCTTCACGACCAGGCGAGGCGGGTAGGAGGGGGAAGCGAAAACCACGCTGGTCCTTTCCAAACTCGGACGGGAAAGTTTAATTACAGTCATCGCAACCTGCCGTTGCCCTGTACTCGTGTGCGGCGGCAGCACTGCCCTGGCGCGTGCAGCGCCAGCAGTCGCAGCTCTTCGCTAAAGCAAACAATACCGGCTCACACAAGAGAGCGCGAGACCAAACAAACAAAAGAAAAAGCTCCACGCCATCCCACCCGGGATCCCCTGCACCTCCTAGCCGGGACGAACGCCTGTGATCGGCTTCGACTCGGCCTGACCCGGCTGTTTTCTCTAGCGCCCACTGTCATTGCGCCCGTCGTGAACTAACATCGACAGAGGAGAGCGGCACCGCGAGAGCGCCGACTGGCGTGTCAAAAAGCGCGCGCTTTGTCGCGACACTGGCGCGCTTTCTCTGGCGGGGCCGGAGTGCGACTGTTTGCCCACCGATAGAGCCAGAAGCGCACCTCTGCCTAGGCAGGCTGCTTGCTCTCGGAGAGAAACGAGGACAGTAGTACGGGAGCCAGGTAATTATGCTCTCCTGCGCGGTTTTTCGGAAACTGCTAGCTTAATTTTTTAGTAAGCTTGCACTTGAAATAATAAAAATATATGAACAACATATAAACCCCGTGTGAGTCATGCGAGGAATTAGCAATCCGCGTTATATTACTACTGACCCGCATCGGAATGCAAGTCAGCCAGCAAATAAATACACATAAAAGGTGAGTGCTTACAGCGCACATAGCAGTATTCGTGTTATGTCACTCAAAGGCTGGAAGTTTTTAACGTGTTCGATGATGGCACAACAGACACTGCCAGGTAACGGCCAATCGTAAAGTACTCTAGGCCTATCGAAGGGCGAACTTAAAATGGGCGAAATAAAAAAAAAAGCCTGTACGCAAACAAAAATAAACTCTGAGCCATCAAGCGACATCGCAACAAGTTACTAACTCTCAACGCACGCGCTCATATATGGCCGCGGTTAAGATGGCTATCGCTAACTAGGTGTGGAGTCGCAGACATGCTACCGGCGTAAATTAGTAACTACGGTCGGACAAGATGAAGTTGCCCTGGCCAGTCACAGTAACGAGTTTATATGACAATGCATGCACTTGCAAACAGTGAGGTTGTTTTAGCCAACGTTAAGAGTTCATATGCAACAAAGGCAAGGTTCATCGTTTAACTCACACACGAAGTGCTTGTCTCAATCCTAAACAACGGAAAACTAAAGGTACCTGAAATACGCACCATAATACCAACACTGCAAAGTAAACTGCTCTTAGTTGAAAAAACACAATATTTCCGAGGAGTTAGCTGATGGAAGATGAAAGTGTCAACGGCAACACTGCATCATCACTTCACCTATGAGGCAATGCCTGAACAAGCTGCGCCGCTGTGGGCAAACTTTTTGCAATCACCCATTTGCGTTCCGGCGAACGCTATAAGAGAATCCCTCAGCGTCATCGGCACACGAAGCCAGGGCTGCTAACTTCACCCTGAAATGAAACGATATTCGCACACCAACGATACCGAATGCGACGTCGCGAGATGAGGATTGGCAGGGCTCGAGACCACAGACGCATAAATCTCGCATTTTGAAAGGAATCTCCAGTCCTGGTCGGTGATTCGCGCCCAAGAATTCGCGACGCCGGCATCTACGGGAGATGAAAGAAAGGACCGCTCACGCATCGACGAGATGCGGAGACACCGGCACAGTGAACGCAAGGGTCGCCGAAATCTAGCCCGTAGGCGGATGCCATTCGAAGACGTTCGCACAGTGGCACCGCGCAGAGCGTAAAAGAGAAAGCAAGAACGCGAACGACGAACGCTTTGCGCAAATCGGCTCCGGCATGCGAGCACACACAAACACGCAAGGCGTAACGAGTCAGAAAACCTTAACCAGGGCGCAACTGGAGCGTGAAACCATGCAAGCCGCGAGGCCCATTAAAGAAAAGAAAAGAAATAAATGAGAAAGAGCAAACGCAACAAACGCAAAACCTCGGATCGCAAAAAGACGGAAAAGAATTTTTAGGGGAGAACGAGAAGGGAACAGCCTCTAAACAGAGGAAAGCAGAGAGACAGAAACGCACACAATAACGCGCGCGGGAGCGCTCGCGGACGAGCCTCGCCGGTCCTCTCCTTTGTGGCAGAAACGCCGCGCAGGGGCCGCGCTGGTGTTCCTATGCCTCGGGAGAGGAAAAATTTTCCCGGATCACCATTAAGCAACGCGAGGCGAGGAGGAGGCGCCGGCCCTTAATTCATTAACCACGCACGCGCGCACCCGCGAGCCACGGTCAAGCACAGGCGATGCATGCGGATATAAGCGGCCCTCCGCATGCATGCACACGCCGACAGGGCGCTGTGCTTGCCGCGCTGAGAAGGCGGGAGGGGAGGTAAGGTGCTTCGTGTCGGTGTACACGCGATGCACGTATAGAACGCGCCGTCCTACCGCCACCTAAAGATGGAATAACCCCCTCTCAAACTGCTGAAGAAGATATGCGCGCGGCCACATCACACCGTTGGGTGAAGAACGCCGCGCGTAAGCGCGATATCTAATTTACTACCACCGCCGTCGCGCGCGTCGTAAATGCTCGAGCTGACGTGTGCGCGCAACTCGCAAGTTGCAGGCACCGAACTCTTAACTTCATGTTCGCGGGGAACTGCTGATGCCTCAGCATCCGTCCTCCTCATTCCCGAAAGGAAAGGGGCAAACAAATAAAAAATAAAAGTAGCGTATACCAAACCCTATCCATACCAGATGACTATTCTCTACACACGATGCTCGCAGGGCATTCGTTTTATATCGTCGTGTTTAGCAAGTTTCTTGAAGTTACAGTAATAGAAGACCTCATAAAAAAGAAGCGCACCTCTTACGCGCCTAGAGAAGCATCCATAGAACGGTGCAAAAAAAAAAAAAAAATAGGGACAAAAAGTGCATGTGAATGGGGATATTTATGCTATCTCTATTAATCCTTTCTGTTTGTATCTTCTTTCTTTTTTTTTTTAATCTCTGCATGGGCTCCAGAGACGTCATACAACTCGCCGACCAATCAGTGCCAGAGCCTTGTGTGTTATCATTCTTAAAACGCCGTCGTGGTTATCCCAAAGCCATCAGCCTATGACCGACGCCGTAGTGAAGGGGTGCAGAAATCGAACGTCGTAAAAATTGTGAACTGTGCACTTGAATATCCCCAAGCCACTCCCGTGAGGGTTACGAGGGTGATTTAAGACACAGGGAGACCTTTAACGTGCACTAACATTACAAATCACACTGGTGCCTTATGTGTCTGCATCCCCATCGAAACGAGACCGCCGCGGGCTGCATCCAGCCCGGTGAAGTGACAGCAAAGTCGTGCTGTAACGGCGATCACTCGCACAGCTTCCGGCGCTGTATTCTTCACAAAGGCGCCTCCATTTGTTTTGAAATGAGTTCCATGTTCTACGCCCACATCAAGTAGCAAACTCCGCCTTCAGCGGGGCGACCTCCTCAGCTATCACTCTCTGGTGCTGAAGGAAACTGAATGACAGGCAAAATAATGTTATGCGAATCAATCGACGCCGCATGCGATATTGTTTCCCCCACCGTTTGTGCCCTGAAATAAAAGAAAGAGAAGGAAGAAAATGAATATCCAAGCTCGTCGAGAAACCCCAACACCAAGTGGTGGGCGCTGAGAACTGAGCAGCAAGCCCCGCGAAACTCCCAATTATTATTACTAACTTTCCGATCTTTCTCGTGCGTCGCGAACAACGTTATTACACGTCAAGGGCCAGACGTTTGCTCATCGTGCGTCGAATCAGGAGAGATGCGCAAATGAAAGAAAAGGAAGGGAATACGAGAAATAAGTTAACAGCGCCATCCCACATAGCGCACTTCGGCAACGTTCACAGCGCACATCGGCAACGTTCACAGCGCACTTCGGCAACGTTCACAGCGCACATCGGCAACGTTCAGCCCCGTCCAACGTTCGCGCCGCTCGCATTTGCATAACACGAGGAAACGCGACCGGAAAAAGCGGCAGCAGACAAGGGAGATAGCGACACAAGACAAGCGGTGCCTGCTGAGGTTAAAAGGCCAAAAACGGCGCACTTTATTGCGAGTCAACAACTCAGAAGAACAAAGAAAAGAGAGGGAAAATGAAGACGCGCGCCACCGTGAGGTCTTCTCTCTCGTTTTTCCCGCCAAGGCAAGTGACGGGAGCTGGCAACGTAAGTACAAAGGCGTGTTCTCGCGCGCCAACGGCGGAGGAGAATCGCTGGCACGAATTGGGGAGAGACTCTTTAACCAACACAATGAAATCAAATGCCAAGCTCGGGGGTGGGGCGAAGAAGAACAAGAAAAAAAGATTAAAAAGAAGGCGTTACAGCCCGAGGAAGTGCCAAAGTGTTTACCCTGAGAAGAATAGTCTTCGCTTTAACATGGCAAAGGCTTTAAGCGCGAGCGGGAAAGCAGCGAACGAAGACTCCGAGGCTTTGTTGTCGGCGCGCTGTCTCCCGGTTCCCGGGCGACGCTTTAAAACGTCAAAGCGACGCCCGGGGGCAAAAACAGAACGTTATTTCAACTTAACTCTCCTGCAGTTATTTTTAGATTTATTCAAACTACGAAATTTGCGGATAGTTACTTCACTGGGCGCCAAAAATTTCGCGACGCGACCATAACAAAACACAGCACAGAAGAAAAAGGAAGCTTTGGGAGCGACCCCCCTCCCTCCCCCCCCCCCATAACCACAGAACTAGTAGCGACGCGGATAATCCGCAAAAGGCACCTCGTGGCAAGAAACTCGACATTGACTTAACAGCTTTCAAAGCGCGATCGTGCTACTAGAAAACAAGCGTCCAATTGTTACCGTAAGAGCGGCGTCATTGTCAATGCTTCCGGATATCGTTTTTTGGCGATGCAGACCAGGCGCGGTTCAGGTGTCCACAGACACAAGTGTGACAGATACTGCGCCTTTCCTGTTAACCAATTATATATATATATATATATATATATATATATATATATATATATATATATATATATATATATATATATATATATATATATATGCAGACCTCGTCAAGCCTAGCTGAGGCCGTCATAGGTTGCCACGTCGCCGTAACGGTACGACTCCATGCACTCACAAAACTGATGGCGCCTCCTGGTATCAGATACCAACAGCTCCGACAATAAACGCTAGGTTCTACGTCGGCGTTTGTAGAAGGTTAACGGTTCACTGATGTAAGTTTCGATCAACCATCACGTGCAATATTCTGCCTGGCACTCTAACGAAGTTACGTGGTCAATTACTAAATATAGGGTAAGCCGCGCTGCGACCGCATGCATAACTGATATAAATATGCGAACAAAAGTTTTAAAAGTAATTAGCTAAGCGTCTATGATCATCGAGGTCGAACAATGTCAACTGAACGTTTCGACCTAATTACCTTGCCTAATCGGTCGAAAACTGGCAAAAGACATTACTACCTTATCGCGAAGAGCAAGGACATATATTGGTAACGTTAAAAGAGACCGTGCACGACGAGTAAGCTACTGAGTCGCCAGCAAAGGATGCGCGTGCAGCTCACGGGCTATATTCGGGCACGCCACCTGCTCAACGCTGATACGGCCGAGACAATGGAACAGCCGCCGACAGTGAGATATTCGCCGACACAGGAACATCCGACCAGCTCCTTGAATAAATATACGCGAAAGAAAGGGACATAGATAGACAACTGCTTGAACCGCAACGCTGCTTGCAAGAAAATACTGACCAATATATGCCAAACGCGAACGAATGAAATGAGCGCGGAAAACAGAGGGAGCGAGCGCCTAAACTATACTGACCCGCATATATCAATGCTGGTGAAAATTTCAGGCGGGGAGGGGATTCCCGCGCGCAGATTAGCGGGAAACTCATTACAAACGCACCGCGTGACAGTGGGACGAGCTTACCTACCGACGGATGAGCAGAGCGGTCGGCGCGAGCTTTGACATTAAATCATTCAGCAGCAGAGAAGAAGACTGCAAAGCCGTGGCTCGTCAGAAGTTGAGCCGCCAATCGCCTGCGATGCGAGTTGAACAACGGGCCCGCAGTCGAACGCTCGTAGCTCGCTCAAGCAGCGAGAGCGGGGTGGCTGATCAGCTTCGGCCTCTCTCCACACAGGCAACAGAAAAATGCATGTGATGGAGAGTGTTTCGCAATGATATAGTTCTCGAGCCGTCCATTTCGACTCCTCATTGAACTGAGCCGGTTTCTTCAGAAAAGAGAAAGCAGGAAGGGAGCTTTTTTGGCTGGCGAGGAAGAGAGTCCAACGCCTGGTTTCGAACTCGGAGTGGTTGCACGTACCGACCGATCCACGGTTGGAGCCCCCAGTGTACGCCGGTCTCAACATTATACTTATCCCCAAACGTCGGCAACCAGTTTCCTCTCGCAAAACGAGAAAGAGAACAAACAAATCGCGACCGAATCAAGCCAGGGGGAGGCACGATTTATCTAGGCTTAGAGTGCCTTATCTATAGACTACATTATCCAGGCTCGTTTCCTCGCGCGTAATGTGGAATGCTCGAGCAAAGTGGAATTCCGGAACGATGAACTCGAGGTTTATATATAGGCTATATTACAATACAGACACGAATAAGCCGAATATCCGTGCCTATGGGCACGAATAAGCCGCAGCGCGGAACTACACGACAATGCTCGCGGAACTTTGTCCCCATGTCACGAAAAACGAGAAAATCGCGTCGTTGATATAGACTGTTGGACTATAGCAGGCCGTGGAGGGTAGGTGCATGCAGCACCGACTAACCAGTTATCGGCAAAAAATATTAATAAAATAATAAATAAAAACAATAAGACACAAGCAATCGCTGACAGCTTTCTTTTTATGAAATATTTGACAGGAGGTACCGACGCTATTTAGCGGAAAACACGGGCGGCTGCAGTTTAGTACGCGCAATAAAAAAAGCTCCCCGTGCACAGAAGAATTTAGAACGGGTATAAAGTTAGCGGGGAATTTGTTTGCACACGGCGCTTGGAGTAGTGCGGCCACCTCGCTGATAAAAAAAAAAAAAAAAAAAAAAAAAAAAGAAAGAAAGAAACAAAATAAAAAAACGAAAGGACTTCTAAACGGCAAGCCATATATCACGTTCAAAAAGAAAAGACCAAGAAAACAAATACCCTCGCTGACCTAAGCTGTTCAGCCAAAACTAGTGACCCGCAGACTGTTCTTCCGAGCTGTCAAAGCGCTGCTCTCGGGCGAAGAGTATGCAAATCCGGCTTTCAGGTGAGTTACGAACACACTGCTGGAGCGATACGCAGAGCGAGTAGGACAGCAGCAAAACGAGAACGACGCGGCACAGTCTATTATAATAAGTCATGTCAGCAAAAAGTGCAGTACTCAGCCAACATTGCTTTATTAAAAAGAGTTCGAAGATTCTGCGCAAAATCCATGCGCCGAACACCGGAGCGAAAAAAAAAAAAAAAATGAACTCGAGGCCGGTAATACCTCTTTTCGTTCGCATAGAATGTTTGACGAGAATTCGTAAAATAAAGTGATAGAGCCCACTAATTAAGTACGTAAGGGCGCACAAAATAACCACCGATGACCATAGCCGCTGCTAGCCATGCACATCGATGATGACCATGGTAACGATATACAATTTACTCATTTTTTAAACACAACTACACAGACCAAACCGTTTGTTTGTATCTCTCGAGGCAGAGACTGCGCGCGTAGATGTTACTTTCTTGGAAGTTTTTCCGAACGTGTATAACAAAGCCAGCAGGGTCCGCGCACCTAATGCGTCAGATTGGAGCCCCAGGTTCGAAAAGAAAACAAAATTTAAAAAATTAAAGCGACACGCTTCTTTCTTTCATGGTTCTTATTTCTTACTATGCCAAAATATATTCTAATTATTTTAATTTGTTTTATTCTGTTTTTGTTTTGTTTTTGGCGAAAATGAATTTGTCCATCCTGTCAGCCACTGACGTGTGACCCAAGGTGAGGCCTCGTCAGGAATTATGCCACCAGCATCATCCTTTTGCCTTATCCCAAGGGCATATTTTGTGTACACATGTTCATGTCCGAATAAATTAATTTGGTTTGATAACGCGAAAGACGTCAACCGACGCTAAAAGCCCTGCATGTGAACGATCCCTGAGCCAGAATTTTCAAGTGGAAAACCTCGCGACGTATGAAAAGCCCTCCTGGCCCCACGGTCAATAAGCTCGATAACCGTTTATTTTTTATTTTTTTCGCACGGTCTAGCTCATCCACGAAGTATTCTCGTTTCTCTTTCGAGTGTCGCGGTTGCTTAAAGAAGAAGCCAAGTGCAACAACACCACCACCACCGCACCGACCAACCGTTTATCGAAAAGCTGACGGCAAAGCGTCGCCAACGACAGTTTGCGACGAACAGATGAGCGCAGCCCAGGTATCATGAAAAACCGCATCACATCCTGCGTCGTATAGAAAAAGTACACAGGAAGGAAGCACACGGCGACAAGCCGCCGTGCAGGGCGGTCGAACGGTCGAAGAGTCAACGCCGCCGTGCGACTTCGCGCTGGCTTTCCTCCTTCTCGCCCAAACGCCGCCACGCCCGCCCGATACACCTGTGCCCTCACTAGCCCTTGCAGCAAAGCGTCCTTTGGGCGACAAATTGAACCGGATGGCCCAGAGCGCAGGGCAAGCGCGAAGTACGAGTGGGAGAGAAAAATATCTTCATGGGTGAGCTACTTTAATAAAACATCCGCGGAGCATGTGTGGAGCGTATATATACAGGGAGTGCAAGCCTCCCCCCCCCCCCCCTCCTCCCTCCCTCCCTCCTCTAAACTTCTCCCTCTCTTTCTTCCTCTCTCAGTATCCGCTGGTTACATTTTCCCCGGAGAAAATAACATTCTTCACAGCTGTCGCCGGACCCCGACGCGACAGTGCGGGCGCAATCACGGTGGGAAAGGAGGCATGAGATGCCTGCCCACCCTGGCGGCCAGCAAAGAGTAGTAACATCAGTGTGCAAAAGAAATGTTAAGAGTAAAATATAAAAGCTAAAAAAAGCTACTTTTCATGTTTCAGGTCGATCCCAGCATGCGCCTCCGGGGACCTGAAGTGTGCAGAAATTCTAACAAGAAAAGAGAGAGAGAGAGAAAGAAACAACGTCGACCTAGCCGTGCAGAAAGAAGGCAGGAAGGGTCGGAGTACAGAACCACTTTGTTGACGGCGTGACAGATAGCGAAAAGGCCATGTTTCAACACGAAATACCGCTCCTGATTTTCTTACGTTTTTGTGGAGAGAGGCGCTTTTGAATACGTTCTGAGCGTGTGGCATAAGTCGGCGCAGCCATATGACCTCTTGCCCAACACAAGGCGCAGGCGAGCAGGAGAGGAACACCTGCGTAGAGGCGACTTTCCTGGTTTCGTTAAGCGGCGCTTGACATCGACCGGACGTCGGAGAGGAAATACGCGCGTTCAGCTGTATTGGTAGCTCTATCGATGCCGATATCAATAGCATTATCAGCGCGCTATATAACCAGTTTGGCACGAGATGAAAGCTAACAAAACACTCAAGGAATACTACCGCAGCGCACGATAGCAAAACTATACCACACCGCAAGAATACTATACCGTTTGTATGCGTCGCGCTCACAAGTAGGCCACAAATGTTAAATGTGTTAATCGTGGCTCGGACGATGCAAGCGCGGTTTCGACTCACCCTTCGCAAATTAGGAAACGTCGCGAATGGATCGGGCAAAAGTTTAAAGCGCAAGTCTAGGAATTCGCTCCGGAAGAGACTGTTTTCCTTCTTAAGTTCGACTGTAGGATTCCTTTTCAAGTTTGACTTCCCAAGCTGCCTGCACTTTAAGGCTTTCAAATATCGACTACGTGGTGAAGAAACGGTCTGAAAAGCAGCACGAACGGAAAGAATAATTGCCTTAGGGCGGGCCCCAAGAGCACTGAGTGATTTTTTTCTGGAAAAGCAGTACACGTCTTTCGGTTCACTTAATACAGACATTCGGAAAAAAAAGTAGCACAAGGTATGAATACGACTTCGTAATGGTTTTCTTTTTTGTCCGCTGCAGGTGATGTGCTGACATTTCGCAGTAGATGCAATTTAGCTATGCTCTAAAGGGGGACTAAATAAAAATAAACGAACGTTGACGGCGAGGATAAAAGGGAAATAAACGTAAACTCCCCTTTACCTCGGAGCAGAAAAAAGTACACATTCTCAGATATGGTTAAGTTCTGGCTCTTTGAGGGAAATTTCCCGAAAGCCGGCGAAAGGAGCTCGCCATTCTGCTGGTTAGATTATCTGCCAGACGCTGCCGCGGCAGTCAGACGCGCGATGCATTGAAACCTCCGCAGAAAAGAAGAAAAAAGAAAAAAAAAAAAAAGAGAGAGAGAGACTCTGAAATCAAATGTTCCTATCGCAGTGGTGCAGACGTAAGACGACAATCGTAAATATCATCAAGGGAAACTAATATAAATGAATATAATATAGTCTGCACGGCAAAGTGGCAAGAGTACGACACGGGAATACAGCAGACAACCAAAGCTACTGAACTTAATTTGGATAGTCCGCCTGACACGGCACTTAGTATTCCCCTAACGTGGCGACTTTATCTCATACATGAGAAGCACTACATGGCGCGGTATAAAAAGAAGGGGTACACGTAAGCTCTCCCCTTCATGGATTTGATGTGGGGAAAGGTTGAGGGTCGCCGGAGAAGGAGGAGGCAGCGAACGCGATGGTTAGATGGCATCCTCGAGGCACTGCAGATGAAGTTATCTGATGTTAGGAAGACAGTGAGAGACCGGAAAGCGTGGCGTGACATGGTCCATAAGGTCACGAAGAGTAGGATACGACTGAACTGAACTGAACACGTAAGCTCACTGCCACCTCCAAAACGACCATAAAAAAAAAAAAAAAAAGATAGGATGTAATCTAACCATTCAATGCATATTTTAAGCAACATTGAGGGGTTAGCGCATTTATGAAAGCATACAGAGATGCGCTACAAATTGGTCATGTCAGCCCCGCCACGGTGGCTCAGTCGTTAGAGCGCATGACAGCTGGTCCCGGGGACGCGGGTTCGATTCCGGTATCGGCGGTCGCTGTAGGATGCATGCGAGAAGCAATGGGGCCCGTGTACTGTGGTATGTAAGTGCATGCCAAAGAAGTCCAGGGGGTACAAATTTACTGATCCCACTATTATGACGCCTCTTATGGTCTTGAATCGCTTTGAGAGGTTAAATCATATAAAACCATAAAGCCACAGAGTGATGCGGTACATTATTAGCCGAATTTTCACGGTCACCCAACGGAATAACAAAACGATATTGTTGGAGAAGACATACTACTCACCGAAGGCCCACTATACTGCCCACAGTAAAGACGCTTAAATATCCCCCTTTGGAAAGCCTAATTTCTAAATTTTTTTTCGCGTGGGTTTTCTTTTTTTTTAGTCTAGGTTCATCTGTCTTAGTATTCAGTTTACTGAACACTGCGTGAGACATCAACCCGTTCACTACGCTCACAACAAAACGGATACCGTTTAAGCATCTTTATAGTTTGTCTTTGGTACTTATGTCCCGCTGTAACTGGACAGTGCATGTACCAAAGAAAGTCCCGCACGAGACGGTGGTGCGGAGTAGTAAAAAAGAGATTTGGTATAGCGTGGTCCGCGATGCGCCACCGTGACCCTCTACCGCGCACGGGCGGCACGCGTTGATTGGTCCCAACGCGGCAGGTCTATGTGCCGACTTCCAGCATGTGGCGCCATCTGCCGGCGTCAAGGGGATCTGGGCATGCGCCGTGGAACGCGCGGTGGAGGATCACGGTAAGAGGTCGCGGCACACTAAAACGCTCTATTAACGCAGTCCGATGGCGCAAAAAAAGAGCAGCTGAAACACTAACATTCGCGAGTCAAGAGGCACCCATTTCTGCAGGGGTGCGAGTGAAGCGAGCAGACCGACGTAAATCGTGCGGTTAGTGGGAGGATAAAAAAATCAGGAAATGGAAACCTGAATGGCGTATTGCTGTCGCTTCTTCAGTCGGTCAAATGGTTTAGCTCGCCCTCGATTAGGCCGTAGATGTGCTGCCAGACCAGGTCGCCGAGCGAGATACCTGGTAGATGCGAGCGCCACGCGGGAGATGCAAATCGAGTCCAGAGCGATTAGGGGTTACGGGGGAACGGATGAATTCGCTTCGTCGAGGCGACAATCAGGCAGCAGCCACCGCCAGCCTAATGACCCACGTCAGCGTAGGCGACTCCATTTCCCGCGCAGCGGACGAGCATGGGCACAGGTAGAGGCTGCGGGTGCGCCAGGCAGTGAAATTCGGTGTGGTAACCACGCCGGCGATTAGGGGATGCGAGCAAAGAAGCTTCAGCGGCCCTAGAGTTCGATCAGGGTTGTTAACGTGCCAGGAGCCTCGCTAGCCATCTCGACCGGGAGCTTATGCGTCCATTTCTTCAGGGCGGTCAGTTACTGCACGAGGCACCTTATCCGGGCTGTAAACGGCGTAGTATGACATGATGTAAACCTTCCTGCCCAGTCAGTGCTAAGAGATAACGCTGCTATCATCAAATGTCGAGAAACCTGACGGTGATATGGGCCAGAAAATTGCTGCTGTCTAAATATGGCGTCTCCAATCACGTGATGTAACTATGGGCGCACTAGCACCTCCGCACTAGCACAGGAGTGCGTTCGCAATGCATTCGCCCTATATAGGGCCGAATATTGCCCATATTGGCCCATGGTTTGTGCTGCTGTGTAAAGAGGGTGGAAGGCGTTCGGTACAGGCGTCGTTACGTATTTTCCACTGCGAAGAGGGCGAACTACATCGGACATTTTTGTACATAAAGCGGCGTGTAGAAAGTTCATTCATGTTGTTTCTGTTACAACATATGGGACCACTTGTTCAACACCATTCCACAAAACAAAACAAAAAAGTCGATTTAGCACGGTTGGTCGTTCGCACGCCGCGAAGAGTCCACAACCATACATTCCATGCTTAGAAATGTACAAGGGAGCTACGACGTTAATCGTGAGGCACCAAAATTAGCCCGTAGCATCGTTGAGAAGCCTGTTGGTAGTAACGAAAACTAGGCGATCTCCTCAGACGATGGCCGAATGGATAAAGAGCTCCCATGTTCCCGCTTCGAAAGCAACAGAACTTCCTCCCATTACTCCGCTCGGACTCAATCCGAAAGCCAGCGGAAGACATAAAAGAGCCGTTAGCTCAGTTACATTCCGCTTTACGGTGCTCGGACCGCTCATCAGGCTCGGAATATGGCAACAACTCACGAAAGACGCGGCGGAAGACAAAAAGGGAGGTGGGAAATACACTACACCACGCGTATGAGAAGGAGAGGAAGAAGCAAACTCGCGGGCACAGCAAGTGCGCCGAGAAAGCAGCGCACCGGGGGGGCTGCATTATTGAGAGCCTCGGTGACCGCGTCGCCACGAGACTCGGCCTGAAGAGGAGCCAAGGAAAAAGAGATCTCAGTGGTGGTGGCAAGAACACCGAGGCGGCGCTCTGAGGAGGCGAGGCTGGTGCGACAGAAAGACAGCGTGGCTAGCCCCTTTCTCCTCGGCCTCTATAAATTCGAGAGCACGCCACCATTCACCCATTACGCGCCCGTTAATGTCATTAGGAGTCATTCGGGCCGGACGTGACGCGCGCAGTAAGACGCCATCGGGTCCAATCGGAAGGAAACGACGGCGGCAGCGGCGGAAGACGATACACGGGAAACAGCGCCCAGCGCAGTCCAGACGCCTCGGGCACCAAAACGACGTACACAAGCAGGAGGGCGAAAAGAGGGGCCACTCTCGACCGCCCAACTAACAAAAGACCGCGCGGCTTCTCCTTTCTCCGCCGTCGGCAACGGAGAACGTGCGCGCCCTGGCAAGAGAGCAGCGCCCAGTCCATCCCAAGGAGCACGAGAGGGCTCGCGCAACGCCTCGACCGCGCGAAGAAGAGCTCCTGGGCCTCGCCGGTTGGGATGCGTCTCGTTAGCGGGATCCCGCCTCCCACTCCCCTACAATCTGCCACCCCCGTCTTCTCCGCCTTGCCCCGGCATACAAGACAACCGGCCGACAGGCCATGCCGCTTGCAACGCGAGCCGAGTAGCGGCAAGAGCAGCAGCAGCTCCTGTTTGGTGCACCCCTTTCCTGCCGCGCCCTGACGACGGCCGCCCGGGGGAAAGAGCCGAGGCGGCGACGGCACGCGCAGTTAGAAGGACCTCCCGTGGCCGATAAAGAACAATGGAGTTAGCGCGAGGGACGTGAGCGCGCGTGCGGGCGTGATCCGTTTGTCAATCAGCCGCCCACTTGCCGAGTCACGGGGCGCGTCGGTGGGCCCGCCGCCACTTCAGAGCTTCCCTCCTTCGGCCCCAAAACACCTTGCCTCGAGAGAACGGCGGTGGCGGCTGTTTCCTCTTCCACTCAACCGACTGCTCTACCAGACCGCGTGCTCGAAGCTCAGGGCGCAATCCCCCTCTCTCTCTCGCCTCCACGTCTTGCCGAGACCCCGTCCATTCTTTCGGCCAATCTTCCCTCAGCGCTCCTCTTTTCTCCGGCTGTCATCTCGCGCTTGACTTAGAGAATGCCCGATGTGTTTTGTTGTTCCGGGGATCCGAGCAGGGGAACAAAGGGCTCCTCCTCCGGCGCCTCCTTTCTGGCGCTTCCGTCCGGACACGCCGCGCAATTGTACGTCACTGGGCGCCAGCAAATCGAACCGACGAAAGGGGCCCTAAAAACACGCACGGCCGCCGCTGCCAGCGTCCCAGTGGGGGCGGGCGGTGGACAGAGAGAAGCCGCTACAACGCGCCGTGCATCCGCAATCCGTTATGCGTCGGCGCATGCGCTAGTCTTTTCCTCTCACCGGGTAAGTCTGGTGGAATCAGTGACAAACCAAACCCTGTGACACGAGCACAGGCTACATAGGCCGAACGAATTCCGACACGTCGATCCTTACCTTTACACCCTCGTGTTTTTTTTTTTCTTTTTTTTTTTTTGTTGCTGCTGCTTTGCATAAAGCTACTGGATGTCTTTCGTAGCCATTCTGCTTCCTACAGGTCCGAACGCTGGCACGCGCGAAAGGAGCAATGATACCTTTGCAAGCTTTTTTTTTTTTTTTTTTTTTTTAAATAACACTCGCCTTCTGTGGCAGCGACAAGTAATACAGGCAATAAGCGATCGGTGGGGAGAGCTCTAATAGCTAATAATGATGAGATGCCAGCTCTCCCCACGACTTCAGGCCACCAAAAACATCGCTTTATCGACAGCATACAGACTAATTAAAATTCAGCTAAATAACACGCAGCGATAGAAATATATTCGTGGCTATCTATTTACACGAACGTGGTACCGAAACGCTCAGCGTATATATAGATGAAAAGCCTCCATTTATAGACATCAGTGAGCGAAACGTTTTTCAAACCAAATCAGAACAACTATGGAATCGGAATCAGGCTCATCAGTACAGGAGCGAATGAAAGCAGGTTTATTACAGTATATCAAACGAAGAACGGAACGCACTGCAAGGCACTCTCGGTACAGCCCGCAATGACTGGAAACCGTATTCAGAAACCTACCGAAGAAAAACCTCAGCAGCTAACGCCATTCAAGAAAGAAAAAAAAAAATAAAGACATGCCCGGCATCGATTTCGAAAGAGTATTCACGACACGTGCGCCTCGACTGGCATCCGCTCGTACTACCTGCTAACTAGATTTTCACGCGGCGTTCCGCTCCCGGGCTCCTTCGGAGTCCAAATGGCCTCTCCCGCGCGGCAGAGCTCGCGAGAAAGGGCGGGAAAATAGCAGTACGGTGAGGTTGAAAGAGAAAGAAAGGAGAAAACGAAAACGTCTATCATCGCGTGAGCTGCACGGTGCCTTTCCCGCCCCCACCCACAAGACATGTTCCTGCAGATCCGGTCGGAAGTCACAGTCCCTAATGCGCGTGAACGAAGCAAAGCGACGCCGCTCGCAGTCAAGGGATCGACATATATAGTAACAATACAAATGGAAATAATAACAATAATATAAAAAAAACGAAATCCAGAATGAAAATTATGATCATAATCATTCTGCAATCAGCCAACATTCGAACGGACGAAAAAAAAGAAAAGAAATATCGAGCGCACAGCCACGGGGTATGCACACTGATTGTGAGCACACGTCCTCCAAACCCCACCTTTTTTCAGCCTTCAAGGAAAGCCAGAAACAACGTCCGCTCCAATTACCATCGGTTTCACGCCAATTATTGAAACGTGACAGGCGAGAGGGGCGGAGACGGAGATCGGAAGGCAAAAAAAACTCTGAACGCGGCGGTGGCGGCGCCGTGGAAAACGAGCCGTATATATACGGAGTGCGACGACGTCTTTCCGCGCGAGACGCGATTTCTGTGTCTTTTATCTCGCGTTCGCTTAGTTCCTGCACCCTACCCACCACCGTGCAAGATGGGATCCGCCATCAAAATCGCCATATAGCGGCGAAACAAAATCTCTCCCATCAGAAAGAATACGGGCGAGCTCGCACCCCGCCCCAAGTCCAATGCGCGCAATTGAAAAACGATAAGAAATAACCACGGAGGAGGAACGCCGGGAGATGAAGCCGCGACGGTGCGCATCGCGAGCAGCGGCAGGAACGGAGGGAAGACGTGGAGCGAACACTGTCTAGGAGACAGGGAAGGGGGAGTTGTCTAAAGACGCTCGCTTCCCCCTTAATGCCCTTGTCTTTTCTCCCTTCCACCCCCTTTTGCCACTCTTCCCCGTCGTCCGTGAAGGAGAAGCAGTCAAGAGCCGAGGGAGGGGCCGTGTGTGCGTGTGGCCCCGCGTAGAAATGAGATTGCTCGGGACAATTCTGTTTCTCTCGGCCGAAGGAACCGAACGCGAAGCGGGCGAGAGCCGAAACAACGAGCCGGCAAGCAAGCAAGCCCGCTAGCGCAGCCCAGCGCGCACTGTCGTAGTGTGCAGAACGAAGAAGCTGAAGGGCAGCGCGTTCGGAGGGTCCCCCTAGACAACCATGCCGGAGACGCCGGAGGAAACAAACGCCTCTCTCATTTTTTCCCTCAAGAGGAAAAAAAGCCCCAGAACGAGATGAGCAAAAGGAAAGAACTAGGGACAAGACAACTGGCAGCTATACAGAGCGCTCCGATGAAGTGGCAGAAAAGGCGGGAGAACTGCTTTTGTATTCGCCCGCCGTGCCACGAGCGCGCACCGCGCATGCATGCCTTCTTCGACGAAGAGGCGGCCAGGGTTCTAGCTCTTCGAGTGCAGGGTGAGTTCCCCATCGCCGTCGTCGCGTTTGCCTCACTGCACGCGTCAGCGCACGCCCGGTCAAGAGGGAAAAAGCAAGCACGTGTCTTGAGCGGCGAACGCCGAAGAATTGATACGGTGTCACAATAGGGAAGCCAGGTCTCGTCGAAGCGTCACGCTCGCGTGACGGGCGGAGGAGGAGACTCTGGGAAACTAAATTTCCCGTGGAAACTGCGCGGCGGCAGCGATCGCCAGATCGCAGAAACGCAGGCACTGGAGAAAGGATGGAGAGGAGAGAATTTCGAGTTTCGCATATGCGTGTCAGTTTGCGAGAGCTCCCTCGGGTAAATGCTGAAATCCTGCGCTTAGCGCTCTCGAATTCGGCACTGTTTGCCAAGCGCTACACATTTGCGCCGTACTGCGCGCCAGCAAGAGCAGAACCAGGGAAAGCCGAGCCTAACAAAACGCAGCGACCTGCATGTGTTATGTAGCCACGCCGTAAAGTCAGCGACGAGCCCAGACTGCCAATAGTGTGCGAACGTGTTAGTGGGCGTAGAGGGGGAAAAAAATGCCACAAGGCTACGCGAAAAGCACTTGCGAGAAAAAATACCGTGTCTGCACAGTGTTAAAAACAAAGGAACTGCATAAGCGAAGAATTGCAACACAGAAACCAGCTTTTGCGAGTCACCGTTCTAAGCGAAGAACCGCCTGACATCAAAACGAACGTAAAAAGCTACGGAAAATGAAGGAATTGGACGAAACGCCACGCAGCCTGGTACAGCTCTCGACGTACACACATAATTTCGTATTAAAAAAAAAAAAGAAAAAAAAAGCATCGCGCCAGCGTCGACTACTCGGCGCCAAAAGACGAAGGAGAGGATAAAGAATTGCGAGGACAATGACATTAATAATATTAATACAAATAATAGACTTTATTAATAGAGTCTAAAACAACATTACATCACAGGCCTGCCAAAGACGGAGTGGGCTTGAATGGCAGAACCGACCTGTGCCATTTGTAGAGTTTTCTGATGAATACCAAGCGACCACCGCTGGGCATCAGCTGTTATGTGCACCGGAGCCCAATACGCTGCGGTTAATTGTTTTACCTAACGCATATGTGTGATACCGAAAAGAGCCTACACATGCAATAAACAGCCGAGCATGCCGAAGAAATCACTCGCAGTCGTTGCTTACAAAATAATAATTCCAGAGGACTCTCTAACCGGCTTGACTTAGGAGTGATATCTCGATAGCGTGCACCCCAGTCCAGCCACATGGACACAAAGCAAAGTTGTGCGGCTTTTAGATAAGATGTGTTGTTGAAGAAAAGCACGTCCTGATCCTGACGCGCGGTTCAAACACGCGGGACCTCCTACTACCGAGCAGTCACTCAACCAACCGAGCTAACCCTGAATAGCTTTGTATAGATAGAGATAACTGACCAAGAAGTGGAAGTGGGAACTGCCTTATTCCAATGTTTAGGAGAGTCCAGTCGGGGAGCAGATTTGCAATAAAGAAGTTACGAAACATTACTACGCTCAGGAAATGCCACCAGTCAACGACCGTAGCCTAACGTCGTGTTTGCAATATTACGCGTTAGCAGTAGTCGACCGCCCCTTAAACTCAGCAGTAGCTGGAACAGAAAGTAATTATACCGTTGCAAGAACACTTGCTTCAAACGAGGCAGAACAGCCAAACATTCGACGTTCTCTCAATCGGCATAATCGACGCACATGCCCCCCACCCCACCCTCTCTCTTCGCGCGCGCGCGCGCGCGCGTGTGTGTGTGTGTGTGTGTGTGTGTGTGTGTGTGTGTGTGTGTGTGTGTGTGTGTGTGTGTGTGTGTGTGTGTGTGTGTGTGTGTGTGTGTGTGTGTGTGTGTGTGTGTGTGTGTGTGTGTGTGTGTGTGCGCGCGTGCGTGCGTGCGTGTGTGTGTGTGTGTGTGTGTGTGTGCGTGTGTGCGTGCGTGCGTGCGTGCGTGCGTGCGTGCGTGCTTCCCTTTCGAGCCGAGCCATCGACGCTCGCACGATATCAATAAATATTTGGAAGGCTATATTTGAGTTTAGCGCGGCCAGCGCAGACCCAGGTCGCACAGCGTGTGCCCGCGAAAGACCCCGCCGCTGAATTCGGCATAAAAACGTGGCATGCGCACCGAGAAACCATCCACCGGTTGAGACAGCCAGGTCAAGACAACGACGTCGTCATTGGTGGTACAAAACCGCGCGGTCCCACGAGAGGGACGAGCAGCGCTTCACCCTGCCACTTCGGAAAACGAAGAGTTATCATAATAAGAGTTATTTCAGCGCAGACAGAGGAGCCAGCACAGCCGGCCACGCCAAATGAGAGAATGCGACGCATCGTGCGACAGACGCGTAAAGTGGCGAAAACAACGGCTCCCACGTCGTTCCCACTCGAAATTTCACGCAGCTCAAGAGTACAGGAGCGAAATGCGGCTTCTCACTCGTTTTTGCATTTTCAGCCACGCGTCACAGCGAGGATATGTGCCAGTAACGGCTTTTAAAAGTGCGCCTTGCAGAGTTCTGGCGCCCGTTCCATGAAAAAGAAATCCCCCTGTACGTCACGTCGATCCAACAATGGGTTTCCGCACCGTTACCGCATCAAAAACAGCATATCACCATCTCAGCAGCAAATTACAGGTGACTGCCGCATTTATTTGGCAGCGATGATAATTTTTTTATACTCCGGAACTTCAGACCTAGGAGCCATATCTCTCACATTTACACCCTTGTATGAATACGTATACGCCCTTATTAACTCATGCCCTTGCATTGAAAAGGGTGTTCTTCCAACACCCATCATCAAAAGCCTTCCAACACCTTTTTCCACACCCTTTTCTTAACAAAAAGGGTGCGGAACAGGTGTGGTTGTGGGTGTTAATATTCCAAGCACCCTTTTGACACCTACAAGGGTGTAAAACGCTTTCATACGTGGGTGGTAATATGAGGCGCACCTTCTTTACACCTTTTAAGGCGTACAACTTTTTACAGTGAGGTCACCCCTCTTACGTTTTGTGTTGTTTATGCGAGCTTTCTTCCCAACATAGAAAACTGCAATGAAAAAAAAAAATAAGGTCATCTAACAAGGCTACTACTGTCTTTGGGCGCGCGAGACGTCTTGCTCAAGACTAAAAATCTGTTACGTCGTCTTGAGCTGCACATTCACTCACGAAACGCGGCGCGAAGAAAAACAACGCGCCGCGCTCGCTTTCGCGCCAAATCGCCTGCACTGCGAGAAGACGGCCATTTCCGACCCGACGCAAACTGAGAGCACAGCGAGCAGTAGAAGAAGAAAGCGATAACACATCTCAGGAACGGTTTAGTAAAGGGAAACAAAAATATCGAGGAGTGGGAAACGAAGAAAAAAAGAGTTTCACATCGCGGACAGGAAGTGAGACGCGAAGAGCTCCGACGACGAGACAGAAAAGGAACAACGCCGAAGGCGCAAAGCTCGAGTGCTGCGCGGGCCGCTTCTTCACCCCAAAGTGTTGGCGCTCAGCCTGAGAAGGAGTACTAGGGAGCGGCGCCATGCGGCGAAATATCTTCCGGGCTTTTCCCCAAACGCCCACACAGAAAAAAAAGGGGGACGAAAAAGAAACAAGGGAAAAGGACGAAAGTTTAAAAATAAAGCGTCTTCACCGCTGTGCCGCCGTCCTCCAGAGCGTATACGACGCTCAGGATGCCACTTAGCCTGCCGCTCTCTCTCCTCCCATTGTACCTCCTTTCTATCTCTACAAAAAGGCTGCAATCCCAAAGCCTACTCGTGCTGCGCGCTTCGAGACGCGACTTACTTGAGGAGAAATCCAGACGGTACGCGAAGAGGGGAAAAAGGGAGCGGGCAAAGAAGAAACGGGAAGGAACCCTTCGAGGGGAAACGACCCACGCAGCGGCAAAGGCTGGCCGTGGAATCTCTGCGACGCGTAAGGCGAAAGCAGGCAGAAAAACGAGCGAAGGAAAAAGAAGGAAAAAAAAAAAAAGAACCGTTCCTTTAAGGATGCGTGAGCAACTGTTTTATTCTCTGAAAACCCGGTGACGAAATGCGGCCGGAAGCATAAAGCTAAAAAATACCCCCAGAAGACAGAAGGGCCCTCGCCCGAACAGAAAAAAGAAAAAAAAAAGGATGGATAAATGTAGCAGCTCTGTAAAGTAGGGCAAGTTACAAGAGGGAACGTATAGGGATGCGCCTTCTTTTTCGGAGCGGTGAGCAATGGGAAGAGAGAGAGAGAAAGGAAACAGGATGCCCTGAGACTAGCGAGTAGCGAAGCTGGGGAGCGGCTCCGTTCGTGGACGCTCTTTTTTCGCCTGGACAACACATGTGCCGTTGGAAAGGGGAATGTTGCCAGCGTCTCTCGATTACAGGACATCATGCCCGAAGCAAGAGTGCACCGCGCGCGGGAAATAGGGAAACAAGAGAACAGGAGTTGAGCCCACGTCAGTAGGAACAGATTCGCGGGAAAAAGAGGACGGCAAAGAACCCTATACACGCATGCAGGTACACGCTCAATCGATCTGAACACCACACGCGCTTGCTAAACAAGCACGCAATAGTTCGGACTACTTCGGGAAAAGACAATTATTTTATTCGAAAAGTTAGAACAAAAGTATGCTCTTCAAACTGTAAATTCTTTTGGATTTATAGTATTAAATTTAAAGTTTCACCGCGAGGGTTCAAAAAAATTATTCTTTTGGAGCTTTGAGGTAAGGTAAACCGTTATCGGCACAATATTCCTTACGATCCTCGGTTTGTCCTTTGGAAGATCGAAGCTGGAAGGCGCTGTTCGCAAAGCCACAGAGAGACATTATCCAACAAGACCTTCAGGGGAAACTTTCCTCTGCAGCCTGGTCGTCGGTAATGATTTGCTGTAAACCTTACTGTCGCAAACGACGAAAGGCTCGAAAGATACAAATGACAGAAAGAAAAAGTGAGATACAGAGCACCTTCTGCAGTGGACTCGTATAGAAACACAGTTGAGCGACGCGCATTAAAAAAAGAGAGACAAAAAGAGCGAGAAAAAAGGTTCGGAAAAGGGAAAAAAAACTAGAATTATACGCAAAATTCGGGTGCGTCAACTTCTCGAAAATTCGCAGCTCCGATAAGTCTTAAGCGTGAACACATTCTCTTAAAGCATTCGAATTGGCACGATAGCCGAATAAAGAAGCGAAAAATGAGAGAGAGAGAGAGAGAGAGAGAGAGAGAGAGAGAGAGAGAGAGAGAGAGAGAGAGAGAGAGAGGGGGGGGATCAGACTGTAAGAAGACTTACGGCGTATCCAATCGACGATCTAGACCCCGTTCTCTCGCTGCGGAATACCGAAGAGAGAGTTCCGACGGGCTATTCGGACTCGGATTCGGAGTTCTGATTAGTGGCAGCAGTGTGGACCCTATAGACTGCCTAGACACCTTGCTCCTTTGCGGTTTCCGACGGCGGCTTCGGATATGCCACTTGTTTTCCGCAAGGTGCACAATACAGCATGCGTCTGGCACTGTTTTTCTCAACACTAATTCTGAACCACGGGAATTAACAAAGCGCTCGAAGCGTGTTCGTTCAAAGATCGAGTTAGACTGCGTCTAATCAAAGTGCGAGGCGAAATAACCAGCCATTACACCGGGCAAGCAGCCAGACGCACCAATCCCCTCACGTTTGCAGAAATAAACGCACCGCGCTTCGCGAGCGCTCCGTCAGAAAACACCCCCTCGAGCTTCAAGTTTGGAAAACGCGAATCACTGGACAGATTCTGCGGGCGAGTGCGCAGGGAACGCCGCGAAAAGGTAAACTTAACAGGAGATGCGGGCAGACGCTAACAGGTGGTTCTGCGCTCAGCGCTGCTCAAGAGCAGTCATTACGCTCGACGCGCGCCACAACCATCGAAACTCCCCCCTTTTTCTCTCTCTCGAAGCACTTTCCTCCGTTACGAGCTTCCTCCCTCCCCACGTATTTGGTATTCTCGTTCTTTCTGCAGCTATTACGAGGCTGTTGCTGCTTGCCGGTCGACGCGCAAGAAACCGAGGAAACCGCTCGACGCCGGAAAAATTACGCTCGAAGTATGCGCCGGGCGGCACGATGCAGATGAAAGCGAGAGGGAATGCGAAGGCAGGGGCAGAAAGAAAGAAGAAAAAAAAAACGAACAAAAAACGCGCGTCTTATTGTTACCACTTTATTTTGTTTTATTGTTTTGCGTTTTCAGAGCGCTAATCGTTTCCTTGATGCCGAACTACCGGGCGCAGGCGTGGTGCGTGGATGATCAGGACAGCGAGTAAGAGGCGGGCTTCCTCGCGAAGACAGGGCCCCGCGGGGACACTCGCACACTGCGCAATAAGCGTCCACGCAACCGTGTTTACGTCGTCGCTGGCGTCGTCCACGCGTTCGCTTCCTCGTTGTCGCCCCGTACGCGTACCACGTACGCACTGTCGCGACAGATCGAGCAACTCGCAGAGAATCGTGCCCGCAGCAATTCCGCTGACGAGATACAGGCGTCGCGAATGTGACGCTCGGCGCATGGCTAAGACATTTTTTTTTCTCTATTTTTTTTTTACCTCCATGACCAAACGCGCGCTGTCACGAGTGATATCATTGAGAACGTGTATACGGACTGCCTGAAGCGACCATGCCATAACCATGCGGACGAAACGAAAGCTGGGATGATGATGACTTCCCTGTCACTGAAAGACCGGGGGGCCGAGTGAAGTGCGCACTTCGTTTGTCTCAGAGCCAGGCATTAAGAGAGGGCGCCAAGCAACGATCTCAAGTTACACCAGTTGTCTCCGGCACGCCCATACTGTCGGCGGAAATGGAGAATCCTCCAGTTAACGTTACCCTTACGCCGCTAGCAACGAAGCCAGCTATTTTACGAGAAGATAATCGATGTGTTAGTAGCCGTGCTTGTCCGAAGCGCTGTGCTATATTTTCGCTTCTCCTCTCTCGCTCGCGCTCCATCAGCATTAACGAAAATTGGGGACAATGTTTTTTTCCGCTCAATCCAGCGATATTCCCCATTTGCGGTATATACAACGTCTAACACTTTCGTTTACGAACATCACCGGATAGATCTGCTTACTGCGCTTTGTTTTGGCTCAGCTGAGTAAGATATCAACTTCGCCGCAATATGCCAATATATCAACTTCGCCGCAAGATGCCAAAATAATGCCAATATATCAACTTCGCCACAAGATGACACGATAAGGGAAGAATTTCAACCGTACTACGAAGTTCTGCATATTATTACGCCGTGGAACAAATGTTACGCGCCCACACACACACACACACACACAAAAAAAAAAACTTTGACCTCTCTGCCTTGACTAACTGCGAGCTAAACGAAATGCCGACACTTTCTCCTCCTCACAAAAATTCTCCTAGAATACCACGCATTCATAAACCAAGCCTTTTGTTCTAATTCTGCTGCTTCCCGTGTCTGCCAACCTGGCCCTGATTAGACGAGTAAACTGACTCTGTAACTACGAAGTGACGCACGCAATGTCCACCACACGTGACTATGTATGACCACGTATATGCGGTTCGGACACGGTAATGCGAAAACAAAGCGAATAATACACTACCGCATTGAAACCTGGGCCTTTGGAGGCGACAATTGAGCTCCTCCAACAGACTGAAAACGTAAAAATAACGGTCGAAAGCAGGACAGGCAGGACATCGTTCCTCGACACCGAGCACAGCACAACGAATAGCGCGGCGCAGGCCATCGAGGAAACGTTGTCCGAAAAGCCCTTCGAAACGAGACGGCAGAAATTAGCACGCATGGAGGAAGCAAAGGTCAGAGAAGAGTCACCGACACTGTCGCGTCCTCGCATTTCTTACTTTTCCTTCCCCGTCGCGGCCGACCGACTGCCGATGCCATGCGGTTTCTCACTTTCGCGGTTCACTTCGCACACACCCTGGCAGCCTGCTCCGGAATAGGCCGGGTGTACACCGCCCAGCGAACGAGCTCTCTGGAATTCGGAGGCAGATAGCGGAGCAACGACACGAGCAACGGACTGCGAAGTGCGCGGACAGTGTGCGCACATATAGTGCAGCTGATCCACATCGTTAGAGCTGGTCCCTGGTCCGCGCCGGTCGCAGCGGGGCCGACTTGTTGACGCAGCCAGCTTCGTACATACAAGCAAGCGTGGTGACCCGATCAAGCCATGACCTTGCCATTGAGCTGTAACTCTGACATCTTACGCAGAAAAAAAGAGAGAGAGAGAGAGAGAGAGAATGAATCCGGACCGCCTTCGAAATAGGTTGTCAATCGACGGCAGCGGTTATGAAACTGTTCACTAAAAATGGGCAACACTTTAAGCTCGGTTTCTAATGTTACGACGCGATAACGCACGCCGCCACCCCACATATAGTTACGGGCACTGGCGTGGGCAGGCGCGCTCGCGCTAGGCCTGCCATCTTTCATTAAACGTCATCAACCATCGCCATCGGTCATGTTCCGTTTCCTTCCTTTCATCGGCTTGCCGGCCCGTAATATTTGGTTGGAGGCGCGGGGTACGTCGTCCTCACTCGTCCTCCTGGCCCGGAGCTTCGGTGCCCTATGTCTTCTTGCGCCGTCGGCAGCTGGCTACTGGGACGACGCATCGCCTGGCGGTTCTTCAGCCTGCCGGGCCCGACGCGACATCGCCATTCTCCGCCCCGACCACAAGACACGAAGGAAGAAAAGTAGCCCGACGTTAAGACCCAACCGACCCGAGACGCCACGAAAACGCGAGGACACATCACAAGACACAGCGGATGAAAGACTTGACCGAAGGATCCGACCAACCCGAGACGCCGAACAGATCGAACCCACCGACCCGATACAACACTACAAGTGAAGAAGACATCGCCCCCGCCAGTGCCGTTTGGTGCGTGCTTGAGATCAAGCCTTCAAATACTGTTTCCTGGACCAGGCTTCATCGGTCGTCATGGCGTCAAGCCGTTACCTCCTTTCTCTTCTGTCTTCACCTATCTCCACAAGATCATCATCATGTCATAAACCTTATAAACTTTGGCTTCTTCGTCCACCGATCGGGACGATCGCTTGATGGCTCTGGGTATTGCGTTACGGGCGAACAAGAAGAAGCGGGCACTGGCATGGGCTGGAGCGCTCCCGCTAGCTCCGCGATCTTTCATTAAACGTCATCAACCATCGCTATCGGCAATTTTCCGTCTCTTTTCTTCATCGGCTTGCCACCCAGTAATAATATAAAGCCCCGGGTTACCCAAACCGTATGATGAACATGCCCGCAAGGCCATGGTTTAACGTGAATGCAAGTGTTCTGGCAGGCTGATTCGGAACATAACTCTCTCAGGAAAGGAGAAGCCCCAGTTGGCAGTTCCTGCCAAAAGTAATGTCAGGCAGTTCTGAGTCCAGTTAGTGCTCGGCCATGTCAGCTACCATGCAACCACCTACCAGCGCCTAGAAACCCGACACCGGATTTTCCGGTGAACGGGGCCTTTAACGATGTCGTGTTAAAGCTGTGGGTTTTCTGAAGCACGTATCACATTCCCTACATATGGCGCCAGGCTTCCGACCAGGCACTACCCACGGTGCTATACGCGGCCAAGTCGCGTACCTTGGTTGCGGGATGGAAGAGGCGGCTAGATATTCGTAAACACAGTATATAGTGTGACGCGAAAACAAGGAGTACGTTTCGGCTTCGCAGTCTTCTACTTATCATACAGGTCAAAAATGAGGAAATAAACTGTGTACTAAGCTAGAAAAAATACTTCGAAATCATGTCTTCGGGGGTGGATCACTTCTTCACATGAGTTTCCAAGGGCACCGATATCCTATTTATGTCGTCCCGAAAGAAACCGCGGCCTAAATACTATAACATTATATCACAGTCCAACTTTATGGCATCGCTTAAGAGGCTTGCGTGAATGAAGCAAAACTAAGCTCAACCCGCTTTAACGACGGTGGCGGCTGACCGTATTCCAAACCAGAGCAAAGAGTAATTCAACGCGAACACATACAACGCCAGTTCATAATTGTTCGTATTATTGGCAAGAAGAAATGAAGAAACAAAAATGCGGCTTGAGTGGGAGTTTAATCACTGTACGCATGTTCCCTGCCCAGGGCCACCCAATACTGCCACTAATGGACGAGCTGGCGCTGCCTTTACTCAACATCTCTTCATTACTTTTGTTCTAGAAAAGCATTCACTTGAAATGCGACTTCCTCGTCGTCATGGACTCGCGTGCTGTGTACTTCGTGGGAATGGGGGCGAAAAAGTTATTTTGCGAGAGGCTGGGTGAATGTGGAGGATGATGCAATATTTCGTAGCCCAAGACGGCCTCGTGTGTCACCCTCATCTGTCTTCAGTGAACCGGGGCATAGTAATGGAGCAGGCAAAATATTTTCGCAAACGCTCAGCAACCTTCGTCGTGTGCAGGTTGCTGCGAAAAAAATGGTGAGCACTGACAGCGACGTTCTATATTAAGTATTCGACAGTTACCCACCGGTCAGAGATCCCCCACGCTCATCGCAATTTCCGGTCTAGATGGTAGCCAGCGACGGTCTGCAAATCCGCTCTTGATCGCCCAGGCTTGTTTAAGTGGCCTAAATCTTCTGCGTCATTTACGCTTAACCCCGCCGCGGTGGTGCAGTGGTTAGGACGCTCAACTGCTATATGCCCAAGGATGCGGGATCGAATCGCGGTCGCGGCGGTCGCTTTTGAATGGAGACGAAAATCAAGACGCCCGTGTGCTGTGCGATTTCAGTGCACGTTAAACAACCACAGATAGTCGAAATTTCAGTGGCCCTCCACTACGGCCGGCGTCTGTCCCATCCCCAGTAGCTTTGGAAGGTGAATACCTATAAGCTAAACCAAACAATCTCACAGGATTGACAAGAGCATCTCCTGCTGCCATTAAGATATATATCTATCTCTCACACGATTCACCACTATCACTACACACTGCCATTACCTCGGCATAAATCTGTGAATGGCAGCCCTTCAATAACAGAAAGCGGATCACTGGGAGTGCTTCCAATTTCCCAAAGGATGCTCGCATTTTTGGCTTGGCATGCTCTAGCGTTATTATGTGGTACGATATAGACCACAATTTTTACATTCCGCTAAAAGTAGACAGGTGTAGGTTCATTATGACGCCCCTTGTGAGCGCCTTTTATTAACGTATGGCACTGATAGATAGTATATATCTTTATAACTTTATAAACGCCTCTCGTATTATGACTTGAAAAAAACTCTTAGGCAACACTCTAGTCCTAATTACCGCTGCCCTTAGTGTTGACGACTGGAGAGCCTGACGTATTGCAACTCAATTTTTAAGCGCCCGAATTCGCAGAAACTTCTTTGCCATCTCCATTAATCTACAAGATAGGAGTCACGCGTCACTCCTCCTTACTACATTTGGCGTGAAAGCGTCGCAGACGAAAGCGTCATAATTAAGTTGAACCTCGCTATAACAAAATCGAAAAGTTCCTAAGATTACTTCGTTAAAACCGTTCATTCGTTACAGCGGTACGCGACCTAGGTTGCCACTATCACACCTCAGCGAGCTTACCTGCCCCTTTAAAGCCAGCTTTAATGTGCCGCCGATATGCGCTGTGGAAGCATTCAACTCGGGCACCGTGTGCACACCTCGTGGCCGATTATACGCACGTCAAACCGAATATGCCAGTTTTGGCAATGTAGGCTCGTGCAGCGGCCCACGTGATCTTCACCGGAGAGGACGAGGTCAAGCCTATGCAGAATGTTTACCTCCGTTTTATTGGTGCAAAAGGCAACACTCTGGAAGACTGTAGGATACCTGTCTTGGTTGGCTTCGTACGCAATGCGTATGGCAGACCGAACGAAGGCTTTGATAGTGGCTGCCTTCGTACCAGCTAAAATTGCCTTAAGCTATAATTTCCCGCAGAGTGGCCCTGTGAAAGCAGCGGAACCTCGGTACCAGTAAGCACAGCAAGCATACTCTCAAATGATCTCAACCGCTCGACCGAGCTGTGGTATTAAGTGCGAAACTGCAGTTTTGCACGCAGAATCAGTCCGCACGTGTTGAGCACCGTTACTAATAAGGAGCCACGCAGCGCGAAATGCCCAGTGGTGCTCAACGGAGGAACATTATAACCCACTGCAGAAGAACGAATGTTAGAGCTAAGACTGGCGACTTAGCGCAACAATCAGCGCGAGCTAACTGACGTTAGCCGCCTGAAGGTAAGGAGTGGCAAAAGACTCCGGACGTATAGGCCGGCAGCGCGCACGGAGGCAACAGCGTAAGTCCCACAACTATACGACAGATCATTCCTCAATGTTGTTCGGGCCTGGGACCTAGAACTACTGCTCAAGCGACTCTGGTCACGGGCTCGAACGATGGAAGTCACCCCCCAGCCCACCCTTGTCTTTCCCGCTCTCCGGCCGCCAACAGGGTATATGGCGCGTGAATTGAGTGACAACTGTTCGAATTGATATAGAAGGAATGAGAGGCCACACTTCTCGGTGGACACTTGAACCGCGACGTGAGGAAACGGAGGAAGGTTCGAGTGAATAACGAGAAAGAACTGCCGCAGCGGAGGGCTGCGAAATAATTTCGACCACCTTGGGAATCTTCAACGCGCACTGACATCGCACAGCACATGGGCGCCTTTTCATTTCGTCTCCATCGAAATGGGTCCGGCGCGGTCGGGTTCGAACCAGGGTATACTCCGGTTCAGTGGACAAGCGTCTTAACCACTGAGCCGCCGCGGCAGGTACGGCATGACGCTGTGAAACGCTTTCGCGGCCGCGCGGGCACTAGCACGTCATCTTGTCATCGCGGGAAAGACGCGGAGGAAGGTATGGGAAAGGTGCGAGCAAACCCACGGGGTGGATCGTAGGCCCGCGGGGTGGATCATAGGCCCACGGAGTAGATCACAGGCGCTACGAAGGCAATAAAACAGCTTGCCTAGCAGGCGTCAAACGGCTGCGAAAGCATCCGTGAGCCAGGTGCTCAATTTTTTCGAACTGTGTTCTACCCTACCTAGCGCAGGAAATGAAATATCTTTTGCATAATTCCTATTGCACGCCGCTAATGCGACATGATTAGATAATTTAATTCAGCTAATGCACACCAATAACAGTTAGTTTTTGTTGGTTGAAACCTGCCGCTCTTTCGTGGCGCGTAAATATGGGATGGCGGTTCCAAGAGCTCTTCACGCCTTATTTCTCAGGCGCCGAACTTGCAAGTGTAACCGCCTGTGTGGTCTTGCTTTCGTGGAGTGAAGCTGGCGACGACTACGCACAGCTCGATAAAGTGACTGTTTAACACAAGCCAGGTTGCGTTCACGGATTAGCTGCTTAATGCGGGGGCCAGGGACGCCGACCTGCGCGCTTTGCCAAGGTGTTCGAATACTGCTCGCGGCCGCATTCTATTTATAGTTGCATGTTATTATTCCCCATCACGTGGCGCGTCATGTAACACTGGGCCGACGAAAAAGCGGTTTAAGGACCTCATTGACTCGGTGCGGCGCTCACTTTCTCTGGAGTGCCCCCGTAATGTGCTCCAAAATTTTTCTGAGTAAAAACGAAGTACCGAATACACGGGCTTCTATGGAAGCTTCCAAAGAGAATCGCTACTCTCTCCTTACATCTATTATTGCACCATAAACCCTTTCGTTAAAGCATGAGTCGACTGTATTTGGCAGAGTATGCGCTATAGCAGCGTCGTCGCAGTCAATCAAACGCGTGGCCTTTTTCCCAGAGCAAGTAAAAACGCGCCACTCGAATCTAAAGTAGAGCGAAATCTCGCTAATTCGAATTCGCTTCACCCGAACGTCTCGCTTAATTTGAACTAACCATCTGCTTCCTACATCATTAAGTACAAGAAAGGGGCTCCCGTTAATACGAATTAAAAAAAGTCTCCACCATCTGGCCGGTCAGCCGCCGCTATTTTCAAGGCTTCCGAGCGAACACGAAGAGCGAGGAGCAATTAACGAGCACGCGAGGGTCTAGACAGTGCACTGCAGAGCGCTCTGCCCAGGAGATCGCCGCTCTGGACCCGGGCCGCTCCTATTCGTGGCAGGTATGGTGCCTCGGCGCAGCATTGTGGCCGCTTCTGGAGAGAGAAACGCGCTTGGCCGCGGCGAAAGGAGCCCGGGTGTCCTTGTCTGGGATGCCTGAACAGACGGCTACAAAAAGCAAGCGATCCATCAACGCCACAGAACGGAGCTCTCTGCGCCCCACCAACAACAGATGGGGGAGGAGCAGGGCGCGCGCGCGCGAGTTCTAACGCTCGCGCTCGAGCGCTGCTCCTCTCTGCAGATGCGCATCCTCAAGAAAGCTCTCCGTATCCCGCTATCTAGGACGCCCTCCCCGGCGCACTCGGCTATTACTGTCCCTCTGTCTGTGTTTACGCTCCCGGAGAGCGCGCAAGAGTGCGGTGTGGCGCAATGTACTGCGCGTGGCCGCGCTTGCCAGGTTCCTCTATAGACTCCACTGCTGCTGAGGCGGCGGCGGCCGTTGTTCCACACGTGCGTGTCATTTGGACGCCGAACGCCTCCCGGAAACCATCGTGCGTCGCGCGAACTGAGAACGCGAGCGGCTTGGCGCGAGCGCAGCACTGCGGGAATTCCGCGTCCAACGAACTTTTCTTTGACGCCGGGCTGCAAAGTGTGCATCTCCTCCTCAGAGCGCCAGGACACCCATGTGCCAGGCTCCCTACCTTTTTTTTTTCCGACCGAGATGGAGTTCTAAAACCGAATTAATCTGCATATGGATGGTAGTACTCTACATCAGCGCAAACATCCTCCACACGCTCATGGACCTGGTGCGAAGCGGGTTTCTCCGGCGGAGAATCAACCTTGAAAACTCCAGTATACATTTTTGTCCCAAATAAGAGGTAATGAGTCTACACCAAACTATAAATGCATTCACAGTAATAGATATTAAAAGTTGTAAACATGATGATGGACATAAGATACAAAATACAGATTGATTTCAGCCGTGAGACTGCCAGGAATTAGCCAATCGCTACTGCTGTTTGTGTGTGTGTGTGGGGGGGGGGGGAGTTTGTGTGTGCGCGCGCGCGCTAATTTATAACCTTTTTTCAACGACAGGCCGCTGGTTGAGGCTGGTTTACTGGGTCACTGTCTGGACTGTATACGTATATTACGGCAGCTCACGGTGTGCCTCGAAATACGAGCAAAGCCACCAGATCATTTGTCCCAGTATGCACGACCTGTGTTCTGCGTTTTTATGTTCTCCAGCTCTCATCGCATTCTCATTTTCCTCTTTCTACGCAAAGCAACCAACCACGAGCTAACATCTTTGTTCCTTGCACTCAGGACACACCTGTCCAGCTTCTGCAAGAAACGGCCGCGACCGCTTGACACACAACTGTGCCCGCTTTACACACGTCTGTGGCAAAGCGAAATAAACCTCAGAAAAACAATGCGGAAACCTATCTGCTTCTCCTTACGCTTGTAAAAACGAACAAGAAAAAAAGAACAATACGACGACTTCTAATTTCTCATTTGCCCCGTGGACAGCTCACTGCGGATGTACATTCATAGATCGCTCGCCGCGTCAGACACCTGTCGCCAAAGCTAAGCAGCACAATACGCACTCGCGGAGCCATGCGTTCACGAAACGGGAAACACACCTGGCAAGGTTGACCATAAAGCGCGATAACTATGGAACCGAGCAAAGCGTCGAGGCAGTGGCGGTTGAGGGGACGAGAGTGGAGACTTCAATCGAGAAAGCAGCGCAGTGGACACTGACAGAGCGGCCAAAGACGACACTGCAGCGTGGCGGCCGACCAGGGCTTTTGGCTAGATTCTTGCGGCTCACGCGGATGTCTTCGCGGCTAATGAGCCGAGACAGCGGCGGGCCGGCCGGCACACGCCCAGAAGCAGCAGGAGAGAAGAAAGGGGCCCGCCGCCGGTCCCATTCCGATCTGCCGCGCGGAACAAAGCCTGCCCCCGCGTGGCCTCCCCCGCTACCTCCCCGCATCTCTCTGATGCTCCTCGGGGAGGACGCGCCCGGTGCTCTACTTTGTTTTTACTTCTTCATCTCTCTCCGCCGCCTCCTGCTTCTTCCGATCCCAGCGGAGATGCCGGGGCTCTCAAAACGGCAAGAGGGGAGGCAGCAGCAGCAGGAAGCCGACCGGTCGGCCGTCCGACCAGCCATCCAAAGCGAGTCCACCACTCTGCTCGGGAAGAAGACAGAAGGCGTATATATCGCCGTCCCCGCAAACTGCCTTCCGCATCGTTCCCCTTGGTCAGCTGCGCCGATCCGCGCGGCTCCCGCGGAACGTGACAAAACGAAGTGCGCGGGCTCAACCGCAGCAGCGTGGGACAGAGAGGGCGCGCGGGAGGAAGATGAGACCCACCGACGACGAGGTGCGGTCAGCCGGGCGTGTTGAGAGTTTGTTGCGAGCGTCACAACTGAAGGAGCACGACGAGGGAAAAGAAAAAGACGCCCCACGTATAGGTGCGCGTAGGTACTCAAAACGACGGGGAGGAAATTGACACAGACGTCACGCGAGAGCTCGACATTCTCGGGAGATATCATTAACGAACAGAAAAGCGAAAAGTGTCTATTTCAAATACCACCGCACCCTTCCTCGAGCCTATCATTCGCTTGGAGCATGCACACTGCGAAAAAAAGGCTGCAGTGAACTTGTGACCAGGGCTCATCAGCGTAACAGCGTTGTTCTGTTCCAGTCACCACGCCTACCTCTAGAGACACAACGTCGAAACATGCGTAAAAAACCACGTGACGAATGCGAAATCTACGCTTCAACACACGCTTAACGCTTTTGATTGAGGATCGCAGTGCCCTTGAACCATACGAAAGCGCTTTTTCCGTATGTCTATTCTCCTTTTCTAACTTGTACGGTTCAAAGATCCGTATGACCAGCTCGATGAGAAAACCTGTTAGTTATACGCGGACAATGAATAGTCAAGGATAAGCTTTCAAATCGCCTCCATATTCTAACATATCCAAATAGTGTTAAGAAAAATAATATCCTCGATACCTCCTCAGAGACTAACATGTGGCACGGTCTCTCCATTGCTCGATGTCGCCTCCATTTGCCACGCCAATTGAAGCAAGCATCCAATGCACTATCGGGGACAAAGGTTTCCAGGACGGATCATCGAGAATCATAGATAATAGGGCTGCTGTTAGCCGGCGTCCGCAGACCAAGCTTAAAAAATCTGAAAGTCAGACCCTTACGTTGCGAAATCAGGTAGTGAAATCAAGGGATTGCCAAAAAGTGTGGCGCTTGTACGCTAAATTTGTTTTCCTCGTGTCCTGAAAACTTTTGTACCCAATACTATCTCAATGCTGCTGACGTTCCGCACTTCAGTAAGTACAACGAAATAAAACAGTTTAAAAAATGCATCTTTCAATTTCCAGAACGTCGAACGTAAATATTGTGCGACAAGTAACCGTACTTTCAAGCGCACTTTACAAGCCATTCCGAGTTTAAAATAACTTTAACGTGTCCTAATCAAAGGAATCTTCAGGAGTAGTACTGTTCAAACGATTTTGTGTTTTTCATGCCAAAAACACGGTGCTTTCAGCTACATCTCAGACCCCGACCTCAATTTACGGCTCAAAATTTCCCGCTCCGATCGCGAGTTAAATAAAATCTGCTCCAAACAAGCTTGCACACCTCGCTGGAAAATTGTCCGTCAACGGGTGCAAAGTTGAAGCAGAATTACTGTTAAGCCCCCCCTTTTGTGCACTATTCCCCGATATATTTCCGCTCACAGAGAAACGGTCCGTTCATTTCGTTCGCTCTATCAACTATATATGATCCAACCGAAACCGAATGTTCCGTCTATTAAAAATGCAACCACCTGTCCAATACTACTTCTCACGCTACCGTGACACTGACCATAAATTCCCAGATTCCTGTCAAGCAGGTTATCCTCGCGGACGACGACTGCAGCTATAGACACCGCAGCGTCACTGCTCCGCCGCCAACGCGATCTCTCCGCGGTCGCAGCAGCCTGGCCAGTTTTAGCAAATACGGTACAAGTTATTTTCGCGTCGTCTCTACACTCGTCATTTCTCATCCCCAGTAAGAATGTTATAAGGCACCTCATCGAGGAAGAAATCGTGTTCGGAATAAACACGTGCAGCACAATCGCCGGGCAAGTCACATAGCTAGTTGGTTTGGTTTGTGCGGTTTAAGGTCCCATGAGAGACGCCGTAGTGGAGGACTCCGGAAATTTCGACCACCTGGGGTTCCTTAACGTGCACTGACATCGCACAGCAACAAGTCACATAGCTGCAAGTCACATAGCTGCAAAGCCTCCTCGGCACGTGGCTGCAACGATTTGTTGCGAACGTGACGCGTGCTGTCTGTCACGCTTGTGAAGACTACGTCGTCGTTCAGCCGTTCAAAAGAGACTCGGAAGACGAACTGCAATGACAGACTAACGCGTTCGAATGACGAACGCAACTTTTAGTGGTCAGACAAGGTCCAGAAATGAAATGCTGTCACCCCGGAAATGTGTCGGCGAGAAACATTTAAATGCGAATCTCGGAGGCTCAGCTTTACTGCCATGAACCTCTAAACAGTGACCATGGAGTCCACTTCAGCCTTCACGGTCATACGACGAAATGAGTGGCGGGAAAATTTTTGCAACCAAATTTTCTCAGTAAAAAAATAGCTCTTTTTATTTTTATCGGATAAACATTAACGCAGCGGAATAGAGAGCCACTGAGTGAATATTTTCCCCGAAAGAAAGAAAAAAACGCAGGGAGATGCCTCCAATGTACTTTAAAAGGTGACGAGACGCTAGGTGAGACAGACAACGAACTGCGTATCCTGGGAGAGTATTAAAAAAGTATTTACATACACATGTTGCCTCCTACATCTTAATTATCAGATGCTCCCTCGAGATCCACATACAGGTTTCTAGTAAAATCCTGAAAATAGCGAGCGGGTGCTGTTATACATGTCCTATTTCTAAATCTATGCTGGAACACAAAAGTTTCTAGTTGATCATTGCCAAGTATATACATTTTCCTTTCCTCCGAGTTGTCTACGCATATGCAGTCGAGACGGAAAAATATCAGTCCCGGGCGAGTCAGTATACATCTGCGCTCTTCCAGTCACTTGGTATTCTGCTGCACACACGGGCAGTAAGCGGGACAGCCACCGTAAAACCTCAAAAACGTGGAAACGAAGGCTTCCGTGCTGAACATCCAATCGCGTAACAGAAAGCGTCGAGCACCTCAACAGCTGCTATGCTGCCGCATGTTCGGAAGCCGCCTGGAAAGCTGGCTACACCTGACATATGCGCGGCGGGAAAACTCGCGCCGTGCTAGCATTCCGATGCCGGCCACAGCCAGCCCACCACGCTCCGCTTTCTTTCGTTCTCAATCTACGGCAGTCCGGTACAGCATGACGCGGACCAGGCTCCTTTCACTGGCCCGCCCGATCCAACAGAACGGCGCGAATAGGCGCGCGCGCGTCTTTCGGGGGTGGCGCGAGCAACACGCGGCGGGCGGTAGAGGCGGCCACTGCGCCACGCCGTCTGGTCGTTTCCTCTCCCGCCATCGGGAGGGACGCGCGCATTGCCGGCGTCGCGCGCGGGAAGGGGGACGTCGTGAGGCCGGTGCGGCGAGCACGCGCGCACGTCTTGAACCCACTCACCAGCTAGCGTCGTCCAGGCTCGAGAGGCGCGCACGGAGGAGCGGAGCGTCGCGGACTCATCAAAGCGGCCAGCAGAGTGGGCGAGAAGACGTCACACAAGGTTGGCGGCTCCGGGAGACACGGGCGCAGGGGAACCCCACGGCGCGACGGCGGCGGCAACACTGGCCGCGGCGGCGGCGGCGCGCCGCCCGGCGCGCTGCTGCTTCGACGCGCGTGCGCGTCGCGCGCGCCCTCGCGCGGGCGCATCGCTCCTCATCCTCCCCAGCATCTTCCGCATCTTCCTCCCTCCGCCGCCGCGCGCCCTTTCCTCCCTCGCTCGCGCGCCCGCTCCCTGCTCTGTTCTGCCCTGCCGCCGCCACCGACGCTGCTGCGGCGGTGTGGATGGAAGGATGATTGCAGGCTGATTGTCGCTTGATTTCCAAACGCGGCCGCGCGCTCGCGCGTTCGCTCCCCGCACCGCAGGGAATCGGGGGAGGAGGAATCGATCGCGCACTTCTGTCACTGCAAGCCACCGCCGCTGTTGTTGATGTTGCCGCCGTGCTTGCCTTCCCCTGCTGCCAATTGGCACCTGACTTGTCGACTCGCACGCACTCGGGCACATCCGCCGACCCGGGACGAAATGCCCACCGCTCTTCCCTCTCTTCCTACGACAGCACGCGGCTTCTTTCCGAAGGGGACACACCTGGTACCGCGCTGTCCAACAAAACGTGGCCCCAGACTACGATATGCGCTACAACTCTCCGAGTTTCTTAGGAGCTAAGGCTGTGTCTATGCAGCACGGAAGAAAAAAAAAGGAAAAATATCGGGTGTTGTAGACGCCTAAGGTTCACCAAATATGGCTTGGGAAAATAAGTGAACGGGCAAAGATAAACAGGAACTAACTAGAGTAGAATTAGAGCTGATTCGCGATAGGCACGATAGGGACAAATTTTGCCTCAGATTATGCAATATTACGTTGTCGCGGAGACTGCGCGAGTCGAAACAAATTTAGAAAAGCGGCGCGCGGTACAAGACCTAATATTATGCAAGTCACAATGTGAAAAAAAAAAAAACAACGCGCCCGTTGGTAAATCAGCGAAACGCAATGAATTGCAACGATGAAAAAAAAAAATAAAGAGAGTCCGATAGAGAAAGAAAGAGACAGAAAACTACACTTCTTTGCGCAAGCCTGTACACTAGACGTGGCACATGTCACCTAGCATCCATTTCTTCCGCCATAACTTCCGCATGAAGCCTCACTTCCATGTGCGCACTTCCATGTGGCCACCTAGGTCTTCTCCCCGCGTATCCGTAGTGGGAAGATGGAACTCTCGACAGAGAAAACTCAATGAACACGAACTGAAGTCCCTTTGTAGTCAGATTGGCAATATTTCGACAAGTTGTCCCCCGAAGCAAAGCGGTCGGCAACGGCCTAAAACTTCCCGCTTCCCAATGCTGGCGCATGCGCCTTCGTAGACCTTTTCCCAAGCGGTCACTCCATCGCCGACCAGCTATGCAAGAGCATGATGCGCTCTCTCTTCAAAGGAGCACAACGCGTGTTTACTGGTCCGAGCGGCACGCGTTCTTAACTGCGCACGCGGCCACCATCATGGCCGAGGGAGAAACACCTGCTGACGCGCTTGGGCTCCTTAACGAGTTTCTCCGGTCCAAGGGCCCTTCCTCTCCAGCCTCGTGCAGGCGCCGTGCGCGCAAAGACCTCTCGATGCCGTGTTGTACACGATCGATAGTTAACAACGTTTCCCGCCGGCCCACTCTCGAGCAGCCCCCCCCCCCCCCCCCCCCCGCCTCCCCCCTCTATCTCTCTCTTTCACTGTGCCACGAGCAGGTACCCGACGAGGAGCGTGGTCACGTCGTGCCGGCCGGTACTATAGCACTCTAGGTCTTGCGTCCTCCGTTCGCTGCCGTTACAATGGCTTCTCCCCGAAGCACTTAACGGCGTCACTGGTCATTACTAAAACGAAGATAAAGGAGCTCAATACATTACTGGTGCACTGTTAACGGGTTGCTGTCCCCTAAACCAACTTGGCATGTTAAGCTTCAGAGAACATCGGCACTTTCATCCCCTATATATCGCTCTTTGTTTTACTATTCCAGCGTTTCGTCGTTAGGCGGATATTTTGCATTGTCAAGAAATAAAATACAAAAAAAAAACATTTTACAACGTCTACGCAATGGTTACCTGTAAAAAAAAAAAAAAAAAGAAAAATCGCATGGATCCTGTCCCGACTAGTCATAAAACTTCCGTCCATGCTTCTTCACAGCTATAACACACGTGCAGACAATTTGACATGCATAAACGGCGCCCGCAGTTCTGGTTTAATTAGTTGCAATCACGCGTTCCCCATTGGACACGAAGAAATAATTATTTGCCTATGAGAAAGCGCACTCTACTACCAGACTGCACAAGCCACAAATCCGAGTTTTAATTCGGTAATGAGAGGGGGCGTGATTTCACAGAAGGCAATAGCATGTTCCGTTTACTTTTGCCCGAACCCGCACACCAGCCCTTTCTGTCAGCCCTTATCCGAAGGAGACTACTGAGACGACGCGAGACAGAACGCAATGGCCCCGGCTCGCGTCTGCGCACAGCTCATCTCGATCTATACGAGCGTGCGCTCCACCAAGGAGAGTGCGGCCAGAGAGCTCGGGCAATACAGTCCGCGTTTCTATCGCCAGGCAGCATCTGCGGACTTAACGGTGAAAAACGGCGATAAGCCGTACCGCATACAAACGCGCGGATCGCGACCGTATAGCGAACTTCGTCTCGACCTCTGCCCCCCTCGCCCTTTTCTCCTCTTGTCGCCGCGCAATTACGCGATTGGGCGCCTCATAAACCCGGCAGCCCTGGGCACTAAGACCTTGGAGTTCCTCTGCGACAGACACGCGCCCGCATGTGTTCCCCGGAGAGCCTTAGGCTTCGCCCAGCGGGAGAGCCGAGCACAACGAGCTGCTTGCGTTATTGCTACTGCAATTGCACACATTTTGGCGCATCCCGCGCAAAGATGTGCTGAAGCACCATATCCCACAGCGCAATCCGCACTGTGAGGAGAAGCTGTGTTTGAAAAGCTCCCCAATATGAAGGAGGATGAAGTACAAAAAATGTGATTTAACTTCGTATTCGAACAAGATCATTTGCGCTGCCTGGACACCGTATCTACACAAAAAAGCGACAATTACTGGCTCGCGAAGCACAGGTTGTGGCAAATGAGCTCCATGCGTCTTTCGTATAGTGAGAGGAATAATGGAACCGTAAGGACGATTTGTTCCCTACTGCCGTAATTAATAGCCCGGAATCGCAAATACAACCATCCACCGGGGGAAGAAGAAAAAAAAGACGCAAAAGTTGCTCTCTGTGCACTACTAAAAGCTGTACGTGTCGCGATGTGTAACATCTCAGAAAAAAAAAAATGCGTCGAAATTCCCGCGTGTTAGGAGTGTTTAGAGCATACAAGCTTCCTGCCTCAGATGAAACTCCGTGTCTTTTTTTAACACTGCGTCGTTTGACAACACTCTCGAAACTCAAGCAGCTATTGAGCAGTAGAAAAATAAAGAACAAAATTTTCGAAATTATGCGAATGCTATAAATTGTTATCGAAAAATGCATTTGAAACCAAAATCCTAATTCTAAATGAATTTGTTTTTTTTTTGTTTCTTTTTTAAACGCAATAAATATAAGATTCAGAGCAGTTAGCAAAATTAAAAGTACTTCTGGGTACCAAACGTGAATAACTTACACTGCGTTACGATCCCTACACAAGAGCTACATCACAGTCAGGTAAATCTGCAGCAGGATCTTTACACACGAAAGCATAACTGAGAACTCCGCGCAAAGTAGTATTTACGAGAGGTGCGAAAAGGCAAGGAAAAAAAAAAAAAACAATTAATGAGAACGCGAAATTCAGCCAGCTTGTAAAACGTAAAGGTCAGCTCCACACGTGTCTAAAATTGACGCTGCGGTGTCAAGAAGCGCTCCTAATATAAGCTCTCCACCTGAGAACGGGTTTCACACCGCACATCATTGGCCTGAGAGAGAGCCCGAAATTATCGTTGCGTAATCCACGGTGATCGTTGGAATGTACTAATTGCTCATACATAATTCGCGTGAATTTACTGACCATAATTTAGGGCCGTTTGATTTATTTTTGGTTTGCAATACGACAGTGTCATAAAACACAAAAAAAAAAAAGCAGGACAGGTCGCGACGTTCGTAATTTCCTGAAAACAATACATTTATATAAGAAACCAACAACTTTCAAACTTGTTTTTTGACGAATTTTGCGCTAAAAATGTCGGATCTTCACAGTAGCGAGGCTTAAAAATTTCCTGGCTCAACAAAGCGAAAACAGGACATGACAATGTCGCAGATGTCGCGACGTAATGCGGCGGTCATCTGCAGGAAGTCGAAACTATATCTTAGGAACTTAAAATCGCGAAATGGCATAAAATTCATCTGATCTAACGTACCACATACAAGCTCCCTTTCCGAGAGATCTCAAGCACTAAACAAATTTCTAATTACCCAGATGCTTCTTATAAACAGTGTTCTCTACCTACTACAACATTCCACTCGGAATGGTACGCGAAAATATAAACGATAGTTTGATCAATTCACGTACTTGAGCTACGCAGCATCGACTATCGGGAACGCTGTAGTGGAGGACAGCAGGCTCATTTGAATACCGCGGATTTTTTAGAATTTTTTACTTAAGAAAGACTAAAGATCCCCAAGTACCCCAGTCGCCACGCGGCGAATTAGACCACGGCAAAGGAAGCACGACAGGACTAATTCGATGCAAACTTTCAAACCTCCGCCGACCACAGGATTTATCCGGCCCACTCAATCAACGAACCGCTGACGACGCCTATGAAACGACCTCCACTTTCTCAGGCGCAATCTCGCTCTCACACGTGGCAATTGCTGCAGCCTCGGAGGCAGCAGCGGCGGCCGCATTGGCCGCTACAAGCCGCGGGTAAAGCGCTGCACTCGAGAGCGCGCAATGCACCGGCGCGCGCACCTGTCCATTTTAGGCAGCGCTGGGTGAGCGACTAGCCGCGGGTCCCGTTCTTTCTCCGAAGCGCTTTTCCAGCCGCCGCCTCCCGCTCGCTCACCGCGCTCTCTCGGCCAACAATATCCAATCCAAGCCGCCGGGGTCGCTTTCATTCCGATTCCGCCTCCAGTAATCTCCCTTTTTCCGCAGCGCGCGCTTTCACTTCGGCAGTGGAAGAAAAAGAGAAAGGCGGAGGAGGGGAATCAATTTCGAAAAGGTTCTTCCCAACGGACAGAAAGGTGCGTCCCTGCCATTTTCGCACCGTCCTGCTGCTGCTGCTGCTGCTCTGCCGGGAGCGCTTCGCTTTCACCTTTTGCCAGCCAGCAGGCGGGCATCGTCCGCTTCTGCACGATTCTTTCACCGCCCTGTGCCGTCCTCTCCTCCATGCACACTCCCTCTCCGCTGTTCCGGCCTAGCCATCGTCAGCCCGCATCTCTCCTCATCCTCGTTCATCCCGGGCGCCCCATCCCTCTTCACCGAAGGAAGCGCCTAAAAAATACGCTCCCGCGCCGGTGCGGTCGAAGCGGATTATTCCAAGCGTCCGCGCTACAATGGCATTTGCAATCTTCTCTTGACCATTTTCGGCCAAGCGCGCGTAGCGGCTTCAACGTCCGCCCTCGCCTACAAGTCCCGAAAAGGCGCTCGGCGGCGGCCGGTACAGGTCGCCGCGTGCCGCCGAGCTGCGTTATTAGGCCCGTACGTCACTCGGAAGCTCTATTACTCTTCCCTCCCACCGCGCTGTACAATTCGTTTTTTTTTTTTTTTCCTTCGCTCTGGAATAAAATCGTTCATTAGGCGAAGCGCCGAAATTAACGAGTCAGTTTTCTGACGGCACACGAGCGACGACGGCAGCTGGCGCCAATCAGCGTGCAACTCGTCGCCAGCTTACGGCGCCGCTTAATATCGCGCCACAGTCGCTCCAGCGGCGCGGCAAAAGCGCCAGGTTTCACTACGCTCGCTTTTCCTTTCTTTTTTTTTTGTTTTTAGTTCCGATTTTCTCGCGCCCGCTCTCGTGTGGGTCCTCCGGGCGCATAGAGTGCATAACCGCTCCCGCGTTCGGATTAACGCACCGCGCCGCTCGAAGAGGAACCGTGGCCGAGAAGCTGCTCGAATGGCCGGTTTCAAACACGCCGGCAAGAAAGACACGCGCCGAGAGAGGTGTCGTCGGCTGCAAGCTTTCGATTAAACAGACAACGACGGCGACGCATTTTGCGAGGCACGCCCTCCGTCACTCCCGTTCATTTGTGTCTTTTCACGACCTCACCTCCCGCGAAAGCGGGTCATCCCCCCCCCCCCCCTTAAAGAACGCGCGAGAGTGAGAGACGGGACTAATTAAAGCCCCCCCCCCCCCCCCTCCTTCCCCTAACAGCCCCCTCTTTCAGCCCGAAGTGAGGCCTAGTGACGGCACAGCGCGGCGCCCTCCGAGGACCAAGTGCCTCCTTTCAGGACACCCGCCCGCCCGCCCTTGCCTTCGGCTTAACTCACCTACAAGCGCGCATAGAGGAGAAGCCCACCTCACCGCAACTGGCCGGAGCCTCATTGTTTCACGGATTTCGTACGGCCGGGGCATTTCCCGCGCCGCGCAAATGCGCTATCTCCGAGCCTCCCCATCCTCCGCGCACCGCCACACGTTGAAGGGGAACGCGGCCTAGATCACCACACTTCACGCTTTGCCGGAGCCCTCTCTCCTTCTCTAGGCTGCCCTATTGTCCGGCTACCACCGCGGCGCGCACGCAACGGGGCCGAGGAAGAGATGCACGCAGAGAGCGCGCGAATCCCCGCATAACGGAAATCGAACAAAACCTCCCGCCGCACTGTCTTCCTTCCGCATCCCTCTCTCCTTCCCTTCAACAACCCCGCCGTTCTGAAAGGAGGGGAGCAAACTCGCTTATTATTTTCGTTGTCGTCGCGTGCGGACCGAGAACACGCGCCACAACGCTAGCGAGCTCGCCGCAGCCCAGCCAGCGTCGACCGGCGTTACTTCCCTTCTCTCTAAACATCTTCGATCAGTTAACTCGCGCCCTCGCCTTCCCCAAGTTCCCGCTTTTCCAAGGTTTTGTAAAAAGATATATACAAACAAATCTGAGCACAGAGGCAGGACCCGCGGTAATCACCTCGCCCAGCGCGGCGGCGAGAAGCGGTAGCTTACGGGTCAGCAGACAGGCCATCGAAGCGCGCGCACACGCACAAACACGTACGGGCGCAGGTCGCCACCACCAGCCTCGCCACCGGCGCGTCAATAGGATTTTCATCGGTCGCAAACCGCCGTGCGGGTAAGGTGTCAGAACCGGCTCGATTTGCGCGGCCCACACGACGCACACGCTCTTTGGAAAACGCGCGCGGTGCGACACCTTTCCGATGGTAGCGGTTCCCTTTTGCCTCGCTGGCGCTATGGACGCCCAACATTAGCTAACCTGACTTATCATGGTTCCTCTAGTTTCTTTCGCGCTAAGGCATCCGCTGAGGCTTGCAGTGACGCACAGTACCTGGTTTTTGCGACGTTCCTATAGGCTCTCTGTGAGGTCTATCTCCTTTATCTACCTGAGAAAGATCTCTGGGACCATGCATTCTCTCTCTCTCTCTCTCTCTCTCTCTCTCTCTCTCTCTCTCTCTCTCTCTCTCTCGCGCGCGCGCGCGCGCGAATGCTACACCAGTGCGCTCGTTAAGCGACAAACAACTCAGTTTATCCGCGTATAGTTATTCGCTTCGGACGTGACAAACATCGAGGCTGGTCATTAATGCAAGGAACAGACGTCTCCTTGGCGCATCATATCTGCACCTGTAACGATCCTTTAACTACAAATAGTAAAACATGGACAGACGGGCCCTCCTGCACCACTGGTGCATCGCGGGAAACTATCCAAATGGAGAATGTAAACCAGTTTGATAAGAGAATACCCGCGCCACTTAAGTGAAAAAAAAAAAAGGAAAAATTTCAGAAAATGAATACTATGATTGATATCCAGAAGGAAATTATCTCAAGTGTAGAAAGAAAGGGAAATAGGGACAGGCTAGCCAGATGCAATTAAAGGACGCAACAATGCCCCTCAACAGAAGCCCTCAACAGCCCGTTATACGATGATCGGTTCTCTTGACGCCTTGGATAATTCCCTGGCATGACACCCCAGGTGACTGGAAGGCGCCTCAGTGAAATGGGATCAACCACGACGTCACGACAATCAGTCGGCGCCATTGGCTGCAAGGTCTCCTTTCAGCAGCATTTGCCGCTGCGTTTTCGAGTTTCTCAAAATGCTAAACCGGTGCCGGGTACAGGGTAGCCACGAAATTAACGTGCTATAAAAAAAAGCTAAAACACATTTTAAAACAATCAAGCAAGCAGAAATGCCAGCATACAGCACGCGCAACCAGAAATACCAAAGTTCTCTCAAGTGTACCTAGATCGACTGCCAACGAAAGATCTCTCATCGACACGCCGGAGCCGATATAACGAACTGAAGGGCTGCCGGAGTGGCGCGAATCCGAGAACGCAAAACAAACAAACAAACAAACAAACAAAAAACGCTACCGGTGAACGTCGGCACCGTGTATAAATAAGCCCCACGATACCTTGGATAATCTACCACAAAAGCGCGCGGCTGTCTCCCAGCGACGCATTTACGCCTCTGCTACCCGCGAAGGGTTAAAAATACAAACATGCAAACAGCACAGACGAGACAGAGAAATGAAACGAGAATTTATTTCTCCCTCTTTTCTTTTCCCTCTTCATTCATTCCCGTGCGCCTATTCTCCGGCCGGCCCCATCCACGACTTATTCGGCGACGCACAACGAAGAAGCCAGGCCCGTTGGGGCGCGAGCGGCGAAACGCCGCCTGGAAAATATCGCGACCAGCGCACGTCCGGTGCCCATCACGCAAGCGACGGGCCGTCTCTTTCAAAAACAGGTCCCCCCACCCTTCTACCTCCGCCCCCCAGCGCCCACTTATTTCGGGGCGATATGTGGCAGCATCCGCGGCAGCGGGCCCCAGGTCCTTCTCCCCCCCTTCCACACACCCTTATTCCCGCTCGCCGCCTCCCCTCCGGCCGTCCAAAAACTGATTAGAATTCCTGGCCGCGTAGGAATCGAGCGATTCCCCCCTGAGACGTCTGCACATCAGCTCCGCTCAGCTGAGCAAGCCGGGAGGCAGACGCGGTAGTTGGATAGAGGAGGAAGAGGAAGTGGAAACGCGGGGAAAGGAGCCCCCGCCCCCTTCCTCCCGCTTTCACTGGACGGTTAAACTGCAAACGCGGAGGCTCTGGTTTTACGCGAGCGGGCCCCGTCCCTAATTGCGTGCACAAAACCAGCACGTAATACACATCAGCCAGTAGGACGAATCCGTCGTTGCATCCTTACACTCGGCATTTCAATAAAGTCCCTTCCTCGAATAACTCCAGCGCGGCCACGAAGCTTTTTTGGAATCACGCGAGGTTGTCCTGGATGCCAAACACCTTAAATCAATGACGAGATAGACACTTAGTGCTTCACTCGCCTCACCGACTCCCTACAAGACGACGACGTCGTTTTGCACTTCGCTGCACCCAAGTTGAGCGAAGACGAGGTACGCAAAAGCTTTAAGCTCGCTCGGCCGACCGGCTCCGATCTTTCGAACAACGTCGCACAATCTATCTCCCGTCGACAAGGGGTCGCGAGCAGCTTTGCGTGCCTACACGCGTCGAAGACACAGCGCGAGTCCACCTCGAGGCAATCAGCCCACTAGCGGCTGACTGGACTCTGACTCGGTTCAGTACATCGCAAGTTATCTCTCAATGTCGCCAGCCACAAGCGAGTGGACGGAGAATTCAGGTGGCGCGTGTACAATGGGAAATGAGCATAGCGCGTCTTCGCACAAAACTTTCACATGCCCATTAAAGTGCATGCCGTATATAATTGTCGGCGCAGAGCGAACACTGACGTACGTTTCTTAAACGCGGACCCGGCGAATATTACGCATACGCATTTCGAATCCTTTTTCACACGCAACTTACCAGGAACAAATATGGAAAAACAGCATAGCGTAAAAGTTGGGGCCTAGAGAAAGGAGGGGCCGGTGTTACGAGGGAGCGTTTCGTTCCGAGGAAAGAACCAAGAACAACCGTTCCTTGAGCAGCTGGACTGCCACGCTCGAGAAAAACTTCACTTTTCATCCAAATTGCTTTATTCCAGAAGAAAAAAAAAAAGATACAGAAAGAGGCGCACCCCGGCGAAGGCGCAACAAGCTGCTAAATGGTTGCCGAAAGCACCCCCCTTAAGGGGGGACACCCCTCTTAAAACTTTTTTCCTTATTTATGGGTGGATCTGACTGAAACTTGCACCATTAATGTACTTTTGCATGCTGATTTCAAATATCTGATTAGTTTTCTTGTAGATGAAATAGCTTTCAAAATATTACCTAATTCATGTTCTTCATTTGGAGGTGAGTTAATTACTAAACACTTTATGGCATGAGGAGAATAGCCCTGCCAGAGTGATCTAGAAGGATCATAGAGTGCCGCTAGTCATGAATTAACGTGGTAGAAGAATTTGAACCAAAGTTACAATAAGTCAAACTTTTATGAATAAAAGCCCAGGTTGGCACCTAAGATTGATAATTAATTCTGTAAATGTTGCCGCATAATAACTGTACATATTTTTGTCCTACGGCACTGTCGAAGGTTTTCTCTTTCTAACAAGACAAGAATGAGAGCTATAGCACAAATAGACTAAGAGATATCTCTCCTCCAAAATTGCAGCACCCTCAAAATTGCAGTTTTGAGAAAACGAGAAAAAACACTTCACAGCATGTAGGTGTAAATTATGTCAATGATTGATATGTCAACAAGATCAGAAACAGGTGGAAAGTGATCTGAAGCGAAAATTAATGGCCTATGCCAATTTGAGCCAAAGTTACGCAATAGGAAACGCTTGAAAGGAAAATTCCATTTGGGTACCGAAGACAACATAACCTTCTCAGCAAATTTTCTTTTGTCGTCACTGCATTTACCTTGGTTTCATGAGACTCGCAGGATTCCCTTTCTAGAAAAAAATTTTTTAAAGCAATAGCAAGAACAGGACCAGAGATATTGATCTTTAAAAAATGCAACACTACCAAAATTGGGGGATTGTCGGAAGCACTCAAGCCTCACGGCATTTAATCAGGAAGGGCAACCCCAAAGACCTCATGCTATTAAAATGCACCAGGAGCATAGTCGGGGTGCATGCTGTCGCGGTGTTTTCTTTTTTCTGTTTTAGCAACGCCAAGCGAAGCCGCCCGCTTCTTTGCAGAACGTACGCTACGGTGCAAGTCCTTTTCTTCAGCTCTCCTGGACCCAGTTGCTGTCACATTTGTACTGCATTCTTGCAGAATTGCTGCTGCTGTATGCTTGCAGCCGGCATTGAAGCGCAGCACAGCTTCTGCTGTGGCTGCTTCCACAGCAAACAGTGATGAGTGCAGCTCTTTGTGGATCAAGGTCCAGATGACCGAGTGGAAGCTTTCGTTCGAGTTCTGGGTCTTCCCCCGAATGCACCTCTGCAGCAGGCTCTTCTCTGATAAACGACTATAAACAGGCAAAAGAGCATCAGCCACATCTCTTGGCAGACTGTAATTGTGCTTTGGTGCAGGCTCCTCTTTTGCCTTTGCAGCGTTGTGGCGGCACCATGACTTCTCACCGGTAGGACACAAACTGTGTTTGGGGCAGTCATCAGTAGATGTGATGTGATAATATGTCGCCATCACAGCTCGCTGCATGGCATCCACATCACCTACATTTGATCGAAGCGCTCGGCCATAATATATTGCCAGCTTGTCAACTAGATCAGCTGTCAGCCTTCCTCTGCCGCCAAGACTTTGCTTCCCTGCACCCTTGTGTCTCTGCAAGAGGTTGCGCAAAGCTGCTCCCATACGCTTGTGCAAGTGATTTATGCAGTCCCCTTTGACTATTTCAATGTAGCCATAGATTGCAGCATCTTTAAGAGCACTGAACGTGCGACTGTCCCCATCGCATAGCATGGTTGTGTAGCGCATGTTGTGGCGCTGCAGAGATCTTTCAAACAGAATTTTGCCAGCCTCTACTTCCATTTGACCAGCCTTGGAGTTGGTGTTTTTTTGGCACTGGTGGCGTGATTTCCAAAGTTCGTAGCCGTCAGTGTTTGGCTTGGGACCAATTTCGCAGCCCAGACAAAAGTTTGACAACACCACATAATCAAGCACGTAACCAGTGAAGAGTTCCACCACGGCACCGACGCCTATATGTGATGAGTGTCCGCGCGTCATCCATGTGCCGTCGTAGCACACGGCAATGTTCCCTCTATGCCCAAAACACAAGTCATCGTAGACCTTCGCCACTGCCTGCGCGGCTTGTGCCTAGCGGTCGTGGCGGCTCGGGTAGCAGCGGGTTGCAGTGTGTTCTTCAGATGCCGTTGAAACGTCTTGTTGTGCATCCCGCGCCGCGACAACCCCATCGCCGAAAAGATATCGTTCATTGCTGTCTGGCCGTTACCGGTCGACAGCATTGCTCGACTAGCCAGAATATTCAGCTCAAAAGGATTGCACCTTTTCTCGCCGTCAACCCTCCGCGAGTTCCACTCGGCCGCAATCTCACCGCAGTTGTCGCACAGCACGATCAGTTTTACGGCGAGGCCATAGCTCCGGTCGCTGGTAATTAAACGCACGCATCCACGACACGTTTTGCACCGCACGGCGTCCAGAAGGATATTCACAATGCTGAGGTCAATTACCGCATAGGAGGCTGTTCCGTCCGCATCTGACTCTGCGGACGCACCACTTGCATCGGCGAACAGCGCGGTCTTTCGTGCCGTCGCCCGCGTCGATACCAGTCTATCAAGCGTAGCCTGCTCACGGGCACTCACTTGAGTTATGTCACTGTTAGTGACAGGCGCGGTATCAATACGTACACGACTGCAGTCGGCACGAAGAACGGCGCCGTTGTCCAGCGGAATCGGAGAAGCGTCGCCGCCCGCAACGTGGTCACACAATCCCGCAGCACTGGCACTTGCTTCTTGCACAGTATGCAACGAAGTCGCATTCTTAACGCGTTTCTTTGGTTGCTTTCGCCCGAACTTGTGCAAAGAGCGGTACTTCTTCGCGCCTGGCATGACTCTCGCGTTGCACTAGCGTGGTCGGCAGAAAGACAAAATGGCGTCACTGGGAGTCCGCATTTCAGGGCTAGCTTGCCGGAACCAACCAAACGACGCCATTTTGATCACGTGCCTTAACCGGCCAATAGTAGCGCGCGCTGCATGCTATCTTTTTGTTTGTTTTTTATGGGGAAGGCGGAGTGCACAGGGTTGCTTTCCGAAAGAAAAAATAAGCCGAAAGCGCGCGCTTTCGAACGAGACCAAAATCGCCGCGGTGGAGCGCGTAGTTCTCATGCGCCGGGCGATCGAAATTGGGTGTCGTTTGTCCACAATTTAAAGGGCAGTGGGTGTGGTACTGCATTTTTTAATCGCTATAACTTCATAAATACGCGGGGTATAAGGATGAAAATTTGCGTGCAGATGCGGAATGGTGCGAGGAATACGAAAATGAAAAAATTGAAAATCCGATTTTCAGGCCGATTTTCGGTGCCAAAGAGCCGTGTCCCCCCTTAAATCAACAAGACTACTCGGGCGTCTCTCGCACCGTCATAAGTGCACAGCCGGCGTCAGATGAAAAATAAACAAGACAAAGTAATCAACATTTATCAGAGACGATGGGGGGAAGCAGTGTTATATGCCTTGGAGAAGGGTTTTAAAGTAACTGAGTAGGGCAGCGGGATTATTACTGCTCGCGTGAGAACAACGGGGCTAAATCGCAGAACCATAGTCTGGTCTGTGGGGTGCAACGTCCCAAAGCGACTAAGGACGCCGTAGTGGAGCTCGCGCGCGTGTGTGTGTGTGTGTGTGTGTGTGTGTGTGTGTGTGTGTGTGTGTGTGTGTGTGTGTGTGTGTGTGTGTGTGTGTGTGTGTGTGTGTGTGTGTGTGTGTGTGTGTGTGTGTGTGTGTGTGTGTGTGTGTGTGTGTGCGTGCGTGCGTGCGTGCGTGTGTGTGTATGTGTGTGTGTGTGTGTGTGTGTGTGTGCGTGTGTGTGTGTGTGTGTGTGTGTGAATCACCGAGAGTTTAAAAACAAAACGGTGGATTTATTTCGACGTTTCGACCGGGGCCCGGTATATTTCAAGAATTCTTGATATATATATATATATATATATATATATATATATATATATATATATATATATATATATATATATATATATATAGAGAGAGAGAGAGAGAGAGAGAGAGAGAGAGAGAGACAGCACGGGCATTGCAACTCCGCGGTAGCTGATCGAAAGCAGACCTCACCCCCTGTTCCAAAAACGCCAGTTTCAAAGCCCAGTGTATCGGCACAGTGGTTGGCGCACCAAGGATTCTAGAACGCCTACCGAGTACTCATACCAGCTAAGAGGCAGCCCCGCACCACCCAACGCCAGATCTACTCGTCATCTACCTCTCCGCCATGGTTAATATTTTTATTTTAAGTTTCATCTCCCACTCTCTCTCTCTTACCAGAACTTCGGGCACAGAATCGACGCCATTTTTAATGCCGCATTTTAGCGCCGAACGCTAGACAATTCACTGTACGCACGACAAGAAACCAACAAGCGCATGTTCAGCCTGTCCCGGCACTCACTATTCCACCGAGGAAGGAAGTTTCTTCTGCAAGTGGTTTACACCTGCACGCTCCGAAACAACCGTCGACAAGCATCTGAGGGATGCGTCGCGCGAAGAGGACGTCAGAAGGAAGGCCAATAGGCCGGACTGTCTTGGAGATCATCGTTGCGAATGGCCCACGAATGAAGACCATACACAGCGCCTGCGGAAGCAACGACCCCCAAAGCCAGGGCGCAGTGTGTGTACCGACTTACACGAGAAAGCGGTGCTCCCGCCCCAGTACCAACCCCTCTACCCCACTTCTTCGACGCCCCCCCCCCCCCCACCCCCTCTCTCCTTAATATGAATAATGACCTCAGCGAAATCGATAACCAGCCCAGCCGGCCACGAGGAGTCTGTCTCGGGCATCCGAGAAAGCCGGAGGCTCCCGACGCGCTCCACGGCGCCGTTAAATTAAACGGCCACCCTCCTTCTCTCGGCCCACCCTCGCCGCCGCCCCCGTTACCGCCTTAATTCAGCGCGCACTCGGTTTAAGGGGACGCGATCAGTCGCCGCGCGGCGGCGGCAGGGACTTAAGAACGTGATCCCTGCCGCGGGTGACCGGACTCGAGGAGTCATAACTAAGCCACGCTCGTCGAGCGCCCAGAAATAAAAACTATGAAAAGCACTGCTCGGAAGCGAATCACGCGGGTCGTGCGTGTCAACTCAAGAAGTCGTACTGTGCACTAAGACAGGCGCGACCCACTAACAACGACTGCGGGAACTTTGCGGCGTTCCCCGTGTCGTGATTCCTTGCAATTTGAAATAAGTATTTCATGCATGAAATCAGAAAACGCCGTAAGAGGTCACGAAATAATTTCAACATCAAAATACTAACTAGGCAGTTATCACACACACACACACACACACACACACACACACACACACACACACACACACACACACACACACACACACACACACACACACACACACACACACACACACACACACACACACACACACACACACACACACACACACACACACACACACACACACACACACAATTCTTGCAGCGCGGAGCTCGCTCAGTAGATTTTATATGCGCCGCCTCGCTGAATTTATTATTATTATTATTATTATTATTATTATTATTATTATTATTATTATTATTATTATTATTATTATTATTATTATTATTTATTGTCGACTCTCGTTGCTCCGAATCCAGATTATCATTAAGAGGCCCGGCAAAGAAAATGGTGCCACAAAACCTCACACGCTAGTGCAAACAGGCTCACCAAAGCCGTCCTGGCGATGCTTGGTGCCGTACAAGGATGATACAATGTCCAGCGCGAAGGCAGAAGAAACTACGACGCAAAATCGCAGTCGCGTTGAGAAACGCGCGCCGTCACAATACCGGCCAAGAAAACAAAACCTGGAACATCCCGACCTCCACGCAAGACGGCGGAGCGGAGCGACGAAGCGCCGCTTTCTTCGCCGCCCCACTTTTCCCTCTCGGGCGCCTTTCGAGAGAACAAAAGCCTCAACTGTGGCCGCAGATGAGAGCGTGGCGCAAACTCCCGTGGACCTAGGGCCTTTGGCGCGAGTGCCCCGCTGTGGCTCCCCTCACCTTCTTCTCTTCCTTCGAGGCGGCAAACTTCCACTCTCGGCCGCGGAGGCAAGCAGAAGCGGCGCCCGACGATGCGAGCGCGATAATTCCGGGAGGATTAAAAGGAAACGCGAATCCGTCCCCTTAATCCAGCCACTTCTCTCCGGAGCACCTCCAGCCAAGCGCGCCCTCCGGAAAAGAAAAGGCGAGAACAGCAGAGGGGAAAGCGAAAGGAGAAACGCAAGAACAAGCCGGCCGAGGAAGCGCGCATCGCCGTCCGTTCGTCCGGTCGCCCAGCAAGCGAGGTGACCTTACCGGCAAGGGGACCTGCTCGCGCCTCCAGCCAGCCAACCGAGCGTGGAGGCGCCGAAGAGCGAGGGCAGCCGAGAACGACAGGGCTCTCCCCGTTCTCTATATAAAGAAAGAGAATTTTTTTTGTTCGTCCTAACGTATACCTTTTCTCTCTCTCTTCTCTCTGCGTCTTGCAGCACATCTCTCCTAACAACCAACGAGGTCTTGGGCCCGCGCGATACGGTGATGGAGCGATTGAGCAGCAAAAACAATTGCCTTCTTGCTGCTTTTCCGCGGCTGATCGCGGGCCTCCCCCACTCGGCTCCGCCTGCCTGCTCGTGCGCGCCCCGGAGAAGCCTCGTGGATTATAGTTTCGAGCAGCGCCGCGCCCCGAGAGGCCTTATTGTTCTTGACGTGCGTGAGCCACCCCTCGACCCGGGGGAAAAGTTTTAGCGGTTCCCGACTAAACTAATTAACGAAGCACCTGGGCGAGCTCCCGCGGTGTGCCGGATCACGCTTCGGAGGCCCACTATACACTGGAAGGGGGGATGAAGATGATATAAGAGGGTTACAAAAACAAAAGAGGAATACCGGAATGCCAGGTTAAGTAGGAAGTGAAAAGGTTAGTTCAGACTCTATAACAAGAGGAGGAAAGTTAGGCGCCCGAGTTAAACTGCGACTACTGGCTAACGTGTAGAGGGGGATTACACGACGGAAGATCCTGCAGAAGAAAGAAGCCAGCTGTAATAATAAAAATTAATACCAAAGTGAGGAAGGAAGCCGACTGAGCCGTAACGGGATCGCAAAAGCTGCGTCGGGTGGAACCTACCAACGAGAAGGAATTTAGTTTACCCCTGCGACAAGAGAACAATAGTATTTAGCGCTGTCATCATCGACGGCGCGCAGTTTAAAATGTCATCGCTTCTGGAGGATGTCGCGTCATCTGTCGAGCGCCGTCGAATTATGAAAAACAAAAAAAAATGCATTTTCCAAACCATCGCTGAACCATGGCAAGTAAAGAGAAAAACTCTCGCTGAGATGAGTTCTCCCTTAACAAGACACTGCCGCGTCGGATGCAGCCCCCGGCAAACAGCAAGGTCGACGACGCAGAAACTGCCACGGTTGTCTTCGCATGGCAGAACTCTCGCCACCCGTCTCGAAGAGCGCGTGTGTAGTGCGTCCAGCACAGGTTCAGAAACTGACGCTACACCAGACGTTCTCTGAGCAGCTAGCGAAAACACGGCGCCGAATGCATTTCGAAGACAAGTAAAACTACGAAAGGAGAGAAAAAAAAAGAAGAAGAAGAAGAAGAAGAAGGTCGCCAAGAGGGGGCAGGCAACAGAAGCCGCATCTCTGTCTTCTCTGACACATACACGCACGCACATCCACGCGAACGCCGACACCGTGCGCACACAACTTTGCGCCTGGCCCGGGCATCATCAAACAGACCAGCTTAACAGAAAGAAAGCTAACAGATGTAGCCGACGCCGGCAACGTGTGGGAGGCGCGAATCGCAACAACGGACGGATATGGAGAGGGAGAACGAGGAAATAGGGTGAGAGGGAGTCAAGAAAAAGGGAGCGAAAGGGAGAACATGGAAGCAAAAAAAAAAAATAATACTAATACGGCAATCCGCATTCGAAGAGCCAAGAAGAGAAAGCATCCGACACCAGCAGGAAACATCAGTGAGTGTGCTGCTGCGCGGCTGAGCAGAGAGGGAGAACGCGGCGGACGGCTTTTTCTCCCTCCTTTTCTCTGTGCGTCAACAGCAATCTCGAGAGCAGAGATCACCTTTTGATACGGCAGCCGGGCACCTTCCCAGCTCGCGTAGTTTCTTGCGTTGGCTCTTTTTCCCATTTCTTTGCCTCCATCTTGTTGTCTCTTACCGCCTTCATTTCGGGCAGTACCAGATTTGCGCAAACACGGCCCGATCCTCGAGCAGCGGCGAAGGCAACGCGAACGCACGCACAGGCTGGCCGGCCGGGCTTAATCATAGCTGGAGCGCTGCAGTGTGCGCTGGAGGAAGTCATCCGCGGCAAGAGTGCAGGAGCAGCCGCCGACTCGCAGGGATAGCGGCGGCAGGAGCAGCAACAACAGCGCGCAGCGAACAGTACCGGCAGCACAACAGCACCAGCCAGAATGAACGCGGCGGCGTCCGGGTTTCTTCAGCCACACAATTCCAGCGGCGCTCACGGCTGACATGACCCGCTCTCCGCACGCGCGCTGACACTCCCGCCGCGTCCCAATGCCCGCGCCGCAAGATTACGCGCCACTGTACCGAACACACAAGGTGGGCCCGCCGTCCGTGGACCCACCCTTCCCGCCCTTCTCCTGCAAGACGCAACCACTCCACGCGAGCAAACAGCGTGCATTCCAAGACGGCTGCACGCGACTTCTCGGCGGAAGAGAAACAATAAACCTGCCGCCGCGGCCGTCCAAGCAAACGGGTGTCAGGTGAAAGTGTAAGGCCAGGAATGGAGAGACCAGGGGATCCGTCCCCGCGCGTTTCCATCCCAACGCACAAGAAGAAAACAAGGAACGCGTTCACCTGTCCGAAAACACCTCTATTCTCCTCTCTTCCCCCCCCCCCCCCCCCCCCTCCCTTAGCGCGGATACGAAGCCGGCGACCCTTTTTTCTGGACGTCGCTGGTCGCGAGATAGCGCGCGGATCTCTCGCTCCTTCTCTTCGAATCCGTCGCCTTTTATCGCGCTACAGCCTCGCACCAGGCCGCCGAGGCATTGGCTGGCCAGCAGCGGTCCACATACGCACAGACGCTCCGTGTTTGGGCCGAGCAACAACCACTAAAGTCGTTCGCCAGATTACGGCCCGGGCCCGCGCCGTCCAGCAACAACGAGCAGAGTAGGTGAGAGCGGCAGGCGCGAAAGCTGGCATGCCGGGGCGTGGGGACGGCGAGAGAACGCAAAGCCGTAAGCGCGTCCCCTCCCCCCCTTCCCCTCCCTTCTTTCGCCCAACGCCGACGACTAACTACGCAAACAGATACAAGTGCGCGAGCTCGAGAGACGCGGGCCAGATATAGAGAAACGAAACAGCTCGCTGTTTCTCATCACACGATTGCTTTGTGCGCGGCCGCCTGTTTATACCTCCTTCAAGCCCGCGGAAGCGATACAAAAAAAAAAAAAAAAATACAGGCCCGGTCCGATCCCTCTGGCTCCCTTAGTGTTGCATCCTCCTCACTCTTCCACCGGCGAGGATATGCTCCCGTTCCTTTATCTCCCTTTTTCCTCTCACCCTAGATGAAGTAGAGGAGGAGAGAAGTTGAATACATCAGCGGCAGTAAATCCGGTCCTTTCGAGCGTATCTTCGGCCTCTTCTTTTTCTCCTCTCAGGTGCATTCGCACGGCGAAGAGTCCGCGCGATGCTGAGCCGAGCGAAATAACAGCCGCAAAAGAGCAAAGGAGAAAGTGGAATAGGGGAAGAAGCTGCGGCGGCAAGAAGAAAAGGGAGAAGCGGCTCGGACATAAAGAGTGGCCGGTCCCTCGCCGAGCGATCAGGACGCCGGCAAGCCAGCCCCCGGGCAGTGCGCGCGAGCCGTACTGCCCCCCTTCTCAGACAGCTTGGCAGGTATCTACATACCTTTATATATAAATCATGAGAACCACAATCCCCGCGGCGGCGGCTGTCCATCGGAGGAGGCTGCGCGCGTGTGTCTGCTCTTCGCGAGCCGCTGTCCCCCCTTTCATTTTCGCGCAGAGACGGCAGCGGAAAAGAATGAAAAAGCAGGTGCCTACAAGGTCCCTCCCTCTCCCTCTCCCTTTCTCTCTCATTTCCTCTCCTGCGTTACACTGTACAGAGCTTTATTCTGTGCGATTTTATTTCACCCATGTCTCTGAATGCTCCTCAACATCTCCGTTTCTTTATTCCTCCACTCTCCTCTGTAAATGTTTTCTTATTTTCCTTTTTCCGCCAAAGAATGCGACTGACAGAGGGCTCCTCCCGTTTCTGAAGTGAACAAAAACGGAGCTTTCCGCGGCCATCAACTGTGCCGGCTGCTGGCGACTCGTCGCGCGGCAAGCAGCGCCCTGCAATCCGCGATGCACACGATCTCCCAAGGAAACGGCGGCCGGCGCAATGCCAGCAAGCATCCACCCGACAGCGACGCGTGATTTACGGCCCCAACAAGCCGCGCGCAAGCTTTTCTTTCCACACCAATGCAGACACACGCACATACAAACGCACGTGGCGCATATATTGGAGCGTAAGAAGCGTTCGCCGGTGCGGTAAGGACTTCGGCTGCCGCGTGGCGCGCAAAGGAAATGAAAAGCCATTAATCGGCATTCCCGTTCCGGCGCTATAGCGTACTCGGTCGGCCCGGTTCGTGCTCTGGTCGCGCATTGAAGTGGTTGAGCGCGCGTGCCAGTATGTATATTTCGTAAACAGTGAAGAGGAAGGAGGGGGAGGGGGGGGGGGGTTACAGAAGGTGCAGCAGCGGCCCAAAACGGAAAGCTCCGCCCGTGGACGGCGATAAATTAGCGAGCAACGCAAACGACTGAAGGAGATAACGCAAGCAAGATCCCGATACGGCGAAAAAACGAAAATCGAACTGTACCGACGGTCCGAGCCAAATTTTTCTTCCGACTACGATCTAGCAAAAAAAAAAAATAAAAAAAATGAATGAATGAATGAATGAATGAATGAAATATGCAATAGTATATGTTAGCTTATGACAGCCCAGGCTTGTGATCATTGGAACGGGCGCAAATGAAGCTTCCTCCAGGGAGTGCATTTTCCAAAACCGTCAGATGAGAAACCGCCAACAACAGATTGCGCTATTTTCTTTCCGCTTTCACTCCTGCTTTTTCTTTCTCGCTTGCCGTATATTTTTTCTTTTTCGGTCCAACGAGAAAAACATATCGTTCCAGCTCCTTTTCTTTCTTCTTTTTTTTTTATCCTGGCAACTGCCAATATCAACCATACTCCTTCCCCTCTGAAAAGCAATGTCAAATAAAAGTGGGGAATGGGGGGAGGGGGGGGGGGCATAATTCACCCATTTGTATTCCCTGGCACGTGCCTAATAATGTCAGCTCGCACAGCGACGCCCGTCAGCACCCCCGAGCACCACGAATGAACTATATAGCGTAGAAGCGGGCGAGCATGTGCGTTCCGCGCACCTAATTTTTTACTAGAAGCGGAAGGCGCTTTTACGCGTCTCCTCTCTGCGCGTCAGAACAATGCAATGGGCCCCAAGACGCGCCACAGCGAAGGGTTTTCAAACTACCTTCGTCCCCCTGGGATTCCACGGGCAACACAGCCTCGGTACACGGGTCGCCGGGATCGAACCCGCGAGCTATTCGTGATCAACTCCCTAAAAGCCATATCCACTGAGTGAGCGCGGCGGAGGATAAAGGGAAAATGAGAGAAAATAAAAAACATGGTTTGGTTTTGTTTGGTTTGACGTCCCAAAGCGACTCAAGCTATGAGAGACGTCGTAGTGGAGGACTCCGAAAATTTCGACCCCCTGGGGTTCTTTAACGTGCACTGACATCGCACAGCACACGGACGCCTTGCTTTTTGCCTCCTTCGAAAAGCGGCCGCCGAGGCCGGGATTCGATCCCGCCTCCTTGGGAACAGTAGTCGAGCGCCGTAACCACTGCGCCACTCCGGTGGGGGTAAAATAAAAAAGTGAGAAGGGTTCAACGCTGCTGAACCGACTATGGAGCGAAAGCATCAGCTGCAAGTGACCGAGCGTTGTTCTTCGTCTTCTTCGCGGCTGTTGAAGGTCATTCGTGACTGCGGCCACGGACTACGCGACGGGCCGAAACCTGGCGTAGTATTGCTCTCGCAATAAAATGCAGGGCCCGATACTACAGCGTTAACGGCTTCCATCCGCGGCTCCCCTTTGCATCTGGCGCTTGACTAATCATAGATCTCTCAATTTGGGCCTCTACTATTTCACAAATATTCTCTAGTATGCAATTCTAAGCTACGATAGTAAATGTGAAATACAAGTCGACAAATATACAGAGCCCCGCTTAGTCAAGCCATACGAACATGCCCGCATATCCAATCAATCAATCAATCAATCAATCAATCAATCAATCAATTCTCTTCTAGCATGGAACGCAAGGGGTCCTGGGAGGTTCGAGTCCCCATCACACTGCAATTTGAATTAGGAAGCCCGTGTTGGCAGCTGCTGCCAAATCAGCTATGTGGTCTTGTGACGTCGAACAACCCTACGATCAATCGGTGCTCTGATATGCCAGAAACCTACCAGAGTAAACCGTGGTCGTGATTTTACGCTCACAACGCCACCGACGACGACGAATTTTCTGGAGGACGGAGCCTTTAACGCTATCTCGTTGTGATGTAAATGGCAAAGAATCGTCAACCCATATACTTCCGGAAACCTCCCGCACACGCCATTAACTGCACAAACATGACGGGATCTCGGACTTGGTCTACACGACACGAAAAAATTTGAGGGTCTCTTAGATGTCTCTTAGACATCTAAGAGACCCTTAGGAAAATTATAGGATAGGATGTCTCTTAGACATCTAAGAGACATCCTATCCTATAATTTTCCTCCCATCGTTAGCTTCTTGTCGGCATCCATTTCAGTGCTACATATGATTATAATTGGTTTACAGACGTTCTCCGGCAAGTGTGAGTTTGGACGATGCACCATCGCTCCTGTCGCGTGGCGTTCCTTGGCGCGCGTTCAAGAGCGGCATTGCAAATGGCGCGTCCCGCCTCGTCCAATCAGAACGCCGCAAAAACAGAACACACTTTGTCCACAACAGCATGAGCGATTTCGCCTTACTAACAAAACGAGGTAAGGAAGTCGGCTCTCCGCCCCGACGCTGGAACGCATGGATCGGGCGCAGCGCTGCCCAAATGCATGGTTGTTACTAAACAGCGTCTGCTGAACTTTTCTTTTGTTTAGTAATCGCCACTGACCATCGTACTTCTGTCCACTTCCACGCTTGTTTTAGCGAAAAGGAAAACAAAAACGTTCCCGCTCTTATCCTATGCCTAAGCGGGGCTGGGATTTTTATATTCTTTTCTTTTTATCTGCACAAAAAAAGTTGTGCTACCTTACGCTTAAACGCGGGAAACGCTAATAGCCCCAATGTGGTGGAAAGGTCAAGGAAAGGAGGGTGATGGCATAATACACACAAAAAAATTGCCGAGTCAAAGAAAATGGAAAAATGAATATAAGCCTGGTGAAATTAGAGAATCGACGAGATTTTTTTTTTTTACTAGGCGACGCCAGTGTTTTGATGGACTCCATTGCTAGAAGATGACGCTGGCAACGCACTATCGATCGTTCATCAGACTACCCATACCCCTGAGTCCTACTGCAATCAGTTTATTTATTGAGGAGATTATTACGACGGCCCAGCTACTATGCTTTGCGACAGATCTCTTTCCGAATGGACGCTTGTTGTTCCTGCTGCAGTTCAAAACATCCTATCTTTCCTACCATGTGAGAGGGTGGACATACACACAAAGCCCCGAAAACCATGCTAATAATATTGCAAAAATAAACAAAACTACATTCCCGAACACAGATTGCGTGCTCAAAACGAAAATAACCCGGAGCGCAAGAAGAAAAAAAAAACACAGAGAGGGACGCAGCACGAATATGGCCGTCAGAGGTCAAGTCCGATCGGCGAGAACATAACGGAGGGGTGCCGAAAAGACTCGCCATACCGCAGCCGACGCAGAGCCGCAATCAATCGCGTCCAGGACTATAACTAGAGAGTACCACTACTTTCCCCCCGCTTTTCCTCCCTTCGCTGCAGTCCACTAACTTTCTCATCTTCCATCTTTCCCCCCCCCCCCCCCCCCTAACACCAAGGATGCCGTCGGCGCGTGGGCACGGCTAGAAGTTGCTCGCAAGACGCCCTAGTTTCACCGTCCTTCCTCCGCTCCCATTTACTCTCATCCACTGACAACAACGCCGCGGCCGTGACCTCCGACCAAAGACGTTATATCTGGAAAGCTGCGTTCCCCATTCCGCGCTCAGTACTGCACCCCCCCCCCCTCCATTTGCATTCCCGCAGCCCTCCCTGCCCTTGTAACGGTTTGCGCCTTCGGACCATGTCCTAAAACTCGTTCCTCTTTGACGAGGTATCGTGGTACGCGGCCGGTTCGGGACTCACAGGCGCATCACTATCGCCCCGCCCCATCTTCACGTCTTTTACTACGCGACTCTTCGTCTCCGATGCCGTTTTTACGAGCACTTCTCCCTTTTCTCACCTTCAACTCATCTCGAAGTGCAAGTACGCGTGCTACACAGTAGTCACAAGGTCACATGGCGCGCTCAAGTTAACCCTGGTCTTGATTCAACGTCATCATGAATGCACCCCATGTGAAAGCTGTAGGCGCTAGTGAAAAACTACAAACACGCCAAAATTTTAATGGGCTCGACGAACTACAGGACCGGAACAGTCCCCTATAATTCAAATACACATAGAGGGCAAATTTCAAATATCATACTTCCATAAGGAGCACGCAAGGATTGAATAGAAAAAAAATTCCAACCTTCCCTCGATAAATATTTATGCAAAACCTCTCTAGTATTCGTACATCCACGTGTACGTGAATTTCTTTTAAACAATCCTCTCACAATGGGTAGTTTTTTAGAGGTGTAGTCAAGTAAAACTTTACTGGGCTAGTTGGTGCACTCACAGCGCTAACAATTATAGACACAACTAGACACACGGGACAGGCGCTGACTCCAACTTCTTTTTCGAAAGGACACCAAATTGAAAATTCTTCAAAAAACAAATGCTCCCTCCCACACCGTCGGCAACATATGTATGCCAGTTTAGCCCTTCCCTATCTAAACAAAATTCAGAAGACGACATTCTCCTCTTTCTGCTTGGCGGCGACGGTGTTCTACGCAGTCACGTTGCCTTGAATCGCTAGCGGCGTCGGCGGCATCAGTCAGTCGCTGCTAGCGCTGCCTCCGAGAACACGGCGCAAGTTTCAAACAACTTACTGCCCTCCGTTGAACCAGAACACGCCTCAGTTATACGAGAAGGTCGCCATTATAAGCTCAAGCGGCAACGAGCAGAAATATAAATTAAGGAAATGGAAAGGTTGAACAGACCTTTTGGTGAGAGGCGCCCAAGCGCTGCTGTAGCTGCCGTATGTGCCCGGCCTGTAGTTTGGCGCCAGGTAGAACGCCTGAAAGGAGAGAAGCCCAGCAGTGCATGTTGTTATATATGGCCAGAGCGTAAAACACTTTAATTGCCGAAAAACTCAGGCGCTCATTTCTGGCCTGCCGAGCGGCCATTCTGGGAACAGCCCATCATACTTCCTCCCCTTACGCCGGAGCACACAACACTAGTGTACCGATACTTGAAACGTTTGTGGTGCCGGGGGTTTCGGCAGCCGGATATGTGAAGAATGGCATCATCGCAAAAAAAGGGAACGTTTTACGGCAGACAATGGCGTTCCGTAACGAGGATTAGTGCTCACCGAGAGAGGCATCAAAACGAGTTGGAATAAGCATCGGTAACAATGGCGGCCAGTGAGATAAACTAAGTCCTCAAAGCGGTTAATGCGTCCGTATAATCTCCGAGAACCATTATCGCCTCAGAGCCGAAATATATTGCTCGACCCATTCGGACGGTTTGTCCGTTATAGTAGGTTCCGCGCGGAAATTAACCCGCGAAATAACGGTCTATTCGCTGTTTCCATAGCCTCGCCTCTGAGCGCGATGCAGAGCAGAGGAAGGAATCGCTGACTTGAATTGCTTTTGTTTCAACTACGAAACGAAGCTTAAGAAATGCACTCCACACACAATATCAGTCAAGCCGAGAGGTCCCCACGTATTCACGATACCTGGGAGGCTGGCTACGCCAAGCGTCACGGCCAGCCTATTGTTACACAATACGAAAGCGCGGATACAAATGCGGCGGCGATATCCCCCTTCGCTTTCCGCCGAGTTCCCCAAAAGACCGGCGCTAAAGGCGGTGAGTCGAAGCCGAAACAAAGGGGCGGGGGAGAAGGGGACAGTGCGGCCAAAAGAGGCTTACCGCGCCCGTATTATCTAAAGCAATCTCGCCGCGCCAGTCGAGAGAGGCGCAAACGAAATGGGGAGCGCAGAGCCGAAGGATTTCCAAACTGAAGCGCCAAGAATGGGCCTCCCCACTAATTAGAACGGCCAGGTGGCGGTTTCGAAACCGAAAGGGCTCATCGCGCGTCCCCAAAGGCGTCGCGAGCCCCAAAAAGGACTCCGTGACACCCTGCCTGCCGACACATGCACTGAGAGAGCTGTGGTTCTCAGCGGAGTTCCCTGTACCGTGCTAGCTTGTGCCTTATATACCGACACGAAGAAGGGAAGGTGATGACGACAGTGGCGATGGAAACAGCAGTGGTAGTAGTAAGCTGCACGCAAGCCAATGACAGACGCCGTAGTAGAGGACTCCGAGATGCACCCAGAGCATCGCACTCCGTATATGAGAGAGGATGAGATTTCATCCCAGAATTACGGGCTCATCAACGGAACGCCAGAGCCACTGTAGCACCACAGCTCGTGCGGAAACAGGGGTCCGCAGCGCCAGTGGGAAAATTTAGGGAATGCGAGCGAATTCCCCTCCCCCAGATTTCACTCTCTCTTCCACTCTTGAAAAAAAAAAACACGGAACTGCCGCCTTTCACACGAAGACAAATGAATCTGTTCATGGTAATAGCGGCGAGGGCTGAGGCTAAGCAGATCCGCACAAGCTGCGCGTCGCACGAGCGCGTTCTACCACATTCTGGTAGAATACTACTTTTCATATTCCACAACTTCAAAGCTGCACACTTGGCCAAACTGTTTCTACGACGCGCGGTATGTACCCCTAACCACCGATGCCAGCAGCCGGCTGGTTACACGGCCCGAGGACTCTATTCCAGCAGCGGTAAGCTTAAACTGCCTATTCGCACTCCGGCGCTGCACTCGGCCTCCCCACGAGAGGGGAAAGCGCTAAGCGGCGCAATCGGCGCGAACAGGCATCGCGTCAACGTTGAAGGGGGGCGAGGACTCCCGGGGACCCGGCCGAAAAGAGGTGAGAGGATGGGGAGAGGATGGGTGCTGATTTATAGCGTTCGGAAACACGCGCACGCAACGAGAGCGCGCGCGGTTCTCCCCGCGGAAGCCTGCAGCGAAGACATCGTAGAGCCGCCTTGAAATGCACCCCACCCCATCTCCCCACAAACATAACACCACTGCACAAACACACACACAGACAGAGCATGGCCCCACTCTGCCGAGGGCGACGCAACGTCACGCCGTCAAAACATGCACTCCGTTCACTCTTCCCGTGTCCCTCTTTTTTTACTCCATCCACTTGCTGCGCTACTGCGGCAACTCTCTTTCGCCGCTCGACTATGCCCCCGGCGACCCCCCGAGAGTCGTAAAGCACAGCCGATGACCGAGAGAGACTCGAACGCGCTGGTAAAAGGACCCAGAAGGTACCTCACCGCCAACGGCGCACACAGCAAAGTTGGAGCAGTGCATTTTCACGTGATGCGCAAGAAATTGCAGTACTTGCTGGGGGCTGTATCCATCGAAACGTCTGTCCAGCAAAGCAGTTGGCCGTCATCGGAAAGTATCAGTCACACACACAATGTGGGCGATTGGCAACTGTAACCAAATACTGCAGGACCAGAAGGAGATGAATTTCTGCGCGTGGTCTCGGTAGCCGCCGTATAATAAATGACCCCTTTCATAATACGTTAGGGTGGCTTTCCAACGTGGCAAGTTGCCCCAATCATAGCAACACTAGGCATCAATAAAATAATGACAAAGCGCGAACATTTCGTGATACGTCTTCACGGGTACCTGTAGAGTAGTCAAGTAACACACGTGAATAACACACGTGGGGGTTACCCACATATTTCGTGTACATTTTCATTGAAAACATTTTTTCCTATGTAAAAATCCCCGCTTCGAAATTCACCCCTGTGTCCTTGTGACGACACGCTATGCATACACGCATTTAACGCTCAATGCATCACAATTTCTAAATGTAATTGCTTAGAGTTAGCACGGCTTATTTTTTCGCAATTAATTTTTATTTACGGTAGACCCGCATGCTTGCTCCAATTCGTTGTAGCGTCCCGCGCATTCGACCTCACTGCGCAAACAATCTGCAGAGGTCCAGATTCGGTCTACTTCAATTCCCGGTGTTTAAAAATGAGGTCGCGGCGCACGTTTTGTGGCGAGCATCTGGCACAGCTGGCGCAGCTCTTTGGGAGAGGGGCAACACGCAAATAAATGCCGTCGACCGGCGACTGGCCTTGTCCACACCACACGACCAAAATCAGGGGCCGCCTGTGCTGTGCTGAGCTGCACGCTGCTGCCGCGAGACTACTTCCACAAATAATTCCATACACACCCTGCGAAGGCCAGCTGATCATTCCAGGCGACCCGCCTGCGCTGTTGTTTTCCGCGGTCCCGACAACAAATGGAGAAATCTGCCGCGCGAAATGAAGGCTACGAAGACCGCTCGCTTCCGACAGAGAGCCAAAAGCGCGCGCGGCCCGGTACGCGTGCTGCCATCTCTCGGTGGCCGTTTTCCCTCGCGCCTCTACCGGCTACTAGATGGGGCTATCATCCATGCTGCAACCCGTCCAACGTATTTTTGCGAGCGAATTCTCGCCTGCACTTTCCGCATTTCGCATTCTATAACATTACATCCTGCGAAAAGTGTGCCACAATGTCTGTCGGGTACTTTTTAACTGGACTAGTACAAGCCGCTTACAAGCAAATCGCATCAGTCCAGAACGCATGTTCAATATCATCGATTCCTGACCAAAGGCGGCAAATCCAGAAAATATAGATAAAAATTATTTCGTGGTATGTACGCGCAGATATAAATATGAAACAGCTCGACAACCTAGAAGTGTGTAGAGAACACGAACTCCTCCCGTCATGACGGAAACCGTGCAGGAGCGGCCGCACACCCCAATGACAACGACCGTGTTACGGTTACGAGGGTTTCCTCCGGGGCCTTATACGTCAACGCTACGCTCATTTCAGTCTCAATGCACTTGACCGACACCACAGAAAGCTCAGCGACGTCACAATAGGCATCTCGGACGAGGCCATCAGGAGGATCAAAGAACGCGCGCCACACGCACGCACGCACGCACGCACGCACGCACACACACACACACACACACACACACACACACACACACACACACACACACACACACACACACACGCACGCACGCACGCACGCACACACACACACACACACACACACACACACACACACACACACACACACACACACACACACACTCACTCACTCACTCACTCACTCACTCACTCACTCACTCACTCACTCACTCACTCACTCACTCACTCACTCACTCACTCACTCACTCACTCACTCACTCACTCACTCACTCACTCACTCACTCACTCACTCACTCACTCACTCACTCACTCACTCACTCACTCACTCACTCACTCACTCACTCACTCACTCACTCACTCACTCACTCACTCACTCATCGTGAGCATGCGGCCGTCGAGGGAGAGCAGCGAACGGTTCAGTGCGCGGGCGCTGCTCAGCGGTCCCGAGCAGCCAAATGCTCTCGTGACATCGGCGCAAGCTCGTCACCGGAATGACATGGTGGAGAGCGATGATGGTCCGTAGTACACAGACGGCACCGACAGCGCCTGGACGACGGGTCATCGATCCTGGCCGCTTTCCGACGGGTTGGCATCGAGGAAAAATCGACTCGCGCCGCCGAGACGGACACGGAGTGGTTCGCACCACAGAACGCGGGACACGTGTTCTCCCGCAGCGGGTGGTGGTTGTGGCGGCATAGAGCTAGTGGCAGCGAAGAGGAACGAAGGCGTGATGTTGCAAATGAACGGATGAATTGTAAGAGCATCCCCTTTGCAAAGGGGTGGCGGCAATTTCCACCATGCTCGCCATTTCTTTCTTTCCCCTCTATTATATCTTGAATAATGTTTTAAATCTGACAACAATTTCGTCTTTTCAGTTAGTAAATTTTCATGTCTACATTTCTAGCTTTTGTCATCTTTCTGCTCTTCAGCCACCAATCTTCCAATCGCGTTTTGCTAACTTACACCACAGATTGATTCCCCCGTGAAGTGGGAGTAGAAAAAAAAAGGAAGAGAGGGACGAATAGTAGTTCAGCTTCTCGTGCCTCCTAGCTCAAGGAGCAGGCCCGATGGCCCGGGCGTTTTCTCTTGACGCTTCGATATTCTCGTCGTATCTACGGAATATGAAGTTCAGTAATTTATTTTACCGGAATGCGCAGAATGAGCTTGTCTTCAATTCCCTTTTTGTCGCAATTAAGTGCCAACAGAATCCTAAAAAGGTTGCAAGATACATGTATTATTATTATTATTATTATTATTATTATTATTATTATTATTATTATTATTATTCAGTTTCCTTGGAAACTGCTTGCACCCGTATAGAGGATAAGCCGGCTTCTATCTTCCAACATACAAGGTGGAATAAAGATGGCCTTAAAGAGGTTTGGTTTGGTTTGGTTTGTGGGGTCGTCCCAAAACGACTCCGGCTATGAGAGACGCCGTAGTGGAGGACTCCGGAGCTTTCGACCACCTGGGGTTCTTTAACGTGCACTGACATCGCACAGCACACGGGCGCCTTGCTTTTCGCCTCCATCGAAAAGCGGCCGCCGAAGCCGGGATTCGATCCTTCATCCTTGGGAACAGTAGTCGAGCGCCCTAACCACTGCGCCACCCCGGCGGGGCTGACCTTAAAGAGGCTCGATTTTCCATCTGTCTACCAAGAAGCATGCTGAGCCCACGCCTGAGCATGCTTCTTTCTTTTCTCTTTTCTTTTTTCTTTGTTCTTTGTTTTGCAGCCGGGGGGGACTTCGGCGGCCAGAACGTGCGCGCCGAATCGTATTTGTTTTATAACGTTTGTTTAACGATGTAGTTCAGTATTATACCTCTGTCACACGGGCAATCTCAATGACCATTGAGTGAATGGGCATTGAAATTTTCGAGAGTCATCGAGATGCACCAATGCCACGCGGCAAGTATGGCCATTGAGTACTGAGCGTGTGATCCGACAGATGGCGCCACGGACAGCAACATCCTGGAAAGATGTCAAGTGAAACAGGAAAAAATCGCCCTATTTTTAAATTAAAGTTCGTTCGCAGAAGGGTATTCAAATAACTCACAGCACGGCACAACCCACAGGCACCACAGGAAAGTGACGGCGGAACGACGACGAACGATGTGCAATCGCCGCATTCATTTCGCACCAGCCATGGCTGCCACAGCTCGGCAGTGGTCTTCGCTGCGTTCATAGCTGCTATCGTTAGAAGGACATGTGGGGCTCTTCTTAGTCTCGGTTGTCGCAAAGAGTGGTAAAGGGCGAACATGAACGAAACGCTGCAGCATGCCGCACTACCACACAACAGCAGCGAAACACCCTAGAACAGCGTCAGTTTGTTTACATCTGAACACCGCACGTTCTATAGAGCGATCGTTTTGATTTGTGAAAAACTAGCTCACGAACTGTTTAATGTAACAATTTAATCCAGAAGCTGTTTTGTTTCTTTTAAGTTTGACTTGTTTTTTACCTTAGGGTGAGTGCGGAGCTGCTCTCAATGTTCCTTGGCATAATAATGGTCACTCGAAAACTTTCATTGAGTCAATGTCGATCGAGTTCAGTCGTCATTGAAGACCGCCCTGTCGCAGTAGCCGATCCTCATTGAGCTCGATATCCATCGACTCAATGGGGATTGAAACTCCCCGTGTGACAGGGGTATTAGTGTGGTATTTTTGTTCCTCATTATCGCTGCTCTTTTTTTTTAGATATAAACAATGATTATGACACGTTCACCTTTGTGGTCACTTGTCTACAGCTCATAACATAACCGACAAAGTATGATATATCTTGGCTGCCGCTATACACACTGCTTTATTGGCGATGAAGTTAAATATACAGAGGTACAATGGGAATCATCTCATGTAAGCTCTATTGGCAGTCAATGCTGTTTAGAAATGCGCTGGAATGTGCCTCATGTTTTGAATCCAATGAGACGCATTACATTTCTTTCCCCGCGATATAAAAATGAGCGCACATTCTTCGGTCCTTGCGCAACCACGCGCCAACATTGTGCGTCGCAATATCGTCAAACTGAATACAAGCGACGCACCGCTTGTTAAAAGCCAGAGAAATCTACGCCGGCCTACCGCGGGGAGAGGACTTTCCTCCAAGCGCGCCTCCGCGTCTACAGACGAAGACGAACCGGTGGAAATCCAACAAGCCACGTGAGCGAGTGAGCGCGTAAAACATGCAGCCCGTGCTTCAAACGCCGCGGAGAGAGGAGCCACGGCCGGAGTCCCGCCGCGCCGGGTGCGCAAGAATGACGCGATGATGCCAGCGCGTGTCACTCGCAAAACAGCGGGCACGTCGTCCGAGCTCGCCGTCGCGCGAGGTGACAAATACGCTCGCTCGCTCCGCCATCCTTCAACGACATAGCGGCGCAGCGTGGGTCCCCTTCCAGCTGTCAAAATTCGGCTCGCGTCAAACGGGGACTCCCGCGCCTCCTCGGCTTCCCGCATCGGCCCCAGTGGCATCCCCAGCAGAGTCTGCAGCACTGCGAATAGTTTTGGTGCCTCTGTCCTGTAGCTGAGAGGGTGAGGACCGCGATGCGCGCAACGAAGTTGTAAAAGGTATTCGAACAGCACGACCAAGTTCACACCTGTTTAGCCAACTTGGTATCCGGGCGCAAAAATGAACGACGCGCTTCTGAGACACAGAACATCCGGTCAGAGCTAGCAATTATATAGATGAGGCAGTAGTTAGTAGGTGAACTTCATTTGAATGGGTTCCTCTGAATGAAAACACGACCAAACAAACAAACAAACAAACATAGAGAGAATTAAGGATATACTTTAGTCGCGATCGCAGACTACATAGTTGTGGCACGCGCAATCGCTGGCCCACGCAATGAGTAAACCAATGAGTGATGAGAGCACACAGTGTATGCCCGAAGTCCACCACCGGGGACTGGTCCCGAATCAGAACCAACCGAAGTACAGCAATTCGCCCTACACTTCTGGGGAGCACGGTGTTCCGGTCCAATAGAACCCCATGTCCGCCGTAAGATATAGGTACGTGAGGCACGAGGAGCAAACCGACAAGTAAAATGTTAAGTGGACGAGGGAACAAATCCTAGATAACGGTACCCTGAAGCTGAAATCGAGAACAAAACGGAGAGGCGTGGACAATGTAAAAGCGGGGGCGATGTAAAAACGGGTGAGATTAGGAAGTCTATGAGGCTAAGGTGACCGCCGCCGGAGCGGGGCACGGTTAATTCGGTGCCAACGTCAGAAGCCCATGTGCAACAGTGGACGTCGACTGGAGATGATGCGCATCTACTCAGCGCGAAAAACAAGAACCAGAAGCAGAAAGATACACAAAGCGGACGGGCGCCTTTGAATGTTTCTTGCCTCCTTGTCTCCACACCCCCCTCCCCTCCCCTCCTCGTTTCGTTTCGTTTCTTTTTTTTTCTTTTTTTTTCCTGCGAGAGCATGAACCACCACAAGCTCGCCCAATTTTCTGTTCTTAAACATGAAGATCAACCGCTGTCCATGTCTCCTCCATTAAAACAGGGTAATGCCCGAACCCAACAGCACCACAACAAAGCAGTAAACCTCCACCATCAATGCACAGTACACAAGCCTAATGCACCGGCACCCCCGCATTCCAATCCCCGCCACGCGAATATACGCAGTCCCACGTCCAGTTGGACACCATAGGACCACAGTACCAAGGACAATTAAACTCATCGATGCCGCCGTTAAAAGCGTGTCAAACTTAAAGCATAAAGCTAAATAGATATCGAAAGGACTCCGCGCAGTACCAGCGTTAGAACGAGCGACCCATGCAAGTGTCCTCGGGTTATTGTACAAACACACTTTCCACGTACACGGTGAGAGAGAGAGAGAACGCCGCAGTCGTCGTCGCGCTCTATCGCGTTAAACGGGGTCGGTAATTAATGGCCACCGCTACCCTTAATTCGAGCCGCCAGCAAATGGCCCGGCGCGCTCCTGTACACATACACGCCCGGTTCCGGTGGCCCTTCCTGCATCCGCAGAACGCAGAACCTCGCCACCGCCTTCCTCCCTCGGCAGCGCCGACTATTATAGAGGCCATGTGCCGGCTCACCGATGAGAGCAAGCAAAGAGCACCGCTTCATAAACCGGCCGCTTCATAACGCGTGTCTTTGGCTGCGCCATTCATCGCCGGAACGTGTCAGCCAGCTTCGGTCGGCGAGGGGAAAAAAACAAACCGGTCGGCGCATATCGCCTCTGTATGAGTTATAAATACGCACAGACACGGGAGAAGCAAGCCAGAGAGAAAGATGGACGTAGCGAGGAAAGAAAGAACGCGCGCCCGAAACCGCCCCCGCACACGTAACGGAGCTCAATCCGAGCCTCAATTAACGTGCTCCTCTCACAAAGCGGCCAAACGAATGGGCCATTCGAAGGGGCCCGCACACTGCGCGCGTTCCATGGGGGCACGCTCGAGCGCAGTACGCCCAGAGCCGAAACGCGCCGCGCTTTCGCGAGGCCAGAAACGAATGCGTCCGCATCCCGCCGAATGTTATTCCGAAACGGCATGTACGGTCACGCGTGGGCGCTCTCTGCAGAAAGCATTCGCGTGTACACAATCGCAGGACACACGCCAGCCCCAAGAGCTGTGCAACAGTCGCGGCGGCATGCAGGTGAAAGGCTGCGCAAAACAAACGCTGGAACAACCGGGCGATTTGCACGAACTCCGTCCCAGAGATTCGCGGGGAAAAACAAAGAAAAATAAAATCTCGCAAAGCCCGAATGCGGTGCCCTCTGTCCCACGAAACGGCTGCTGTTTCAAGATAGAGGAGGAGAGAGGAGATCGTCGTCGAAATGCGTACCGCGCCAGGCTTGCTCATACGTAAAAGGGTTTGAGAGGGTGCGTGTAGATAACGGTAAAGCGCCGAAAAGCCGCTACAAACAATCCAACGGAAGACAGCTGCTTTGTACCCATGCGCGGACATACTTTCTTTTGTTTATTTGTTTTCATCGCAACGTAGGAAAACGAAGAAAAGGAGCTGAACAATACATCGAAGAACGCCGACGAAGATTTAAAGCAAAGGAGCCAGTACTACTTGTATATGATGCCCTCGGTTAGGTTCAGGCGCCAGTAGCTCACTACCCCATCCAAATACATATCATACGGAGATATATGTACTTCACTGCTAGAAGTTACTCTCTCCCTTTATCTGTGAGAGGGAGTGAGAGAATGCTTTTCGCCACATGGTTTGCACGAACGCCGCAATGCAGTAACAAGATGGCCACGTTTCATTTACGACGTTCTCGAGAGCCGCCGGGAAATTATTTACTACACAGCCTGCACTTAGCTAATTTACTTTACGACCGCGATTGTTTACAGAGCGAGGCCCAAAGTAGCCGTGAACTAGACAGTGTTTTCTTCTCTCCAAAACTTCGATTGCACACGAAGCGCGAATCGCAACACTTCCCCATCATCAACGTCAGACAGGGACGGCTACTACTCGATACAAGGAAGCAGGCGGAAGCGATCAACATCTGGCGGCAACAACGAATGCACGCACAAATAAACTCGCAAACAAGCGCCCAGAGAAGAAGGGGAGAAAGTTTCCAGCTTCTCGCTGCTCGCGCTATACTTCTCCGACGCAGCAGAGGAGGGACGACGCCCGCAATAACGTAATTACCAACCACGTCGACAGGACAATACACGGACCGCGCGGCGCTACGCCCAAAGCACGGATGGGAGGAAAATAACTGAACCTTGAGTGGGTCACAGAAGGCGAGGACAGAGTAACGACAAAAGGAAGCAGAGTATTGAACCGCAGGAGGCGGAGGCGCGCGATCCAGCACCATGAGAAGGTTAGGGATAGTGGGCAGCGCTGTGTGGAAGGGAATGTCGACGCGTGAGCCAGAGCGAGCGAGCGAGCGAGCGGCGCGGTATCGGAGGCAGCTCGGAAAAGGATAAACAGCAGTCGCGGAAACAGCATCGCTCGGAGAAGCAGAAGCAATCCTTCGAGACGTAATAACCGCCACGGCAGCGAAAGACGAGAGAGTGGGAGCCGAACCGGAAGGAAAACAAAAAAAAAAAAAAGAGGCCGCGCGCTCTACATGGCAGATCGCGTTCCCTCACGCGCGCCGGAGAGGACTCCATCAAGCGCGAGGGACGACGCGCGCGCGCGCCCTGCTCGCTGCTGCGTGGAAGGCATCGCCGATGCGCGTTTGACCACCGAGCGCGACGAGACCAAGGTCGCTACTATTACGCGCCCAGGGGTGTGAACTACCCGGAGAAGAGGAGCTGCAGCAGGAGGAGGAGCAAAGGGAGCTGCGTACGCTGCCCGCAGTAGCGATAGAAGAAGGGCGGCTCACTTAAAACGGATCGCTGGTCGCAAATTACGTGCGCGGGTCGACCAGGAGTGCAGGCGCTGCACAGACGGCTAAGCCGACACACCGCCACCGTCCTCCAACACAGCAGCGGCCCTGAGCCGCGCGGCTTATGGGCATGAAAGACGCCCACAGCGCTTCGCCGAGGCACAATCTATACGGCCAGGGGTTGCGCCACCAACTACCATGCTCGCTGATTGCCCCGAAGTACGCGGGGATGTTTCCTTCGGACCGAAGCAGTCGCGCAAGTAAATCTTTCCGCAGTCTTGGAGACGATGAAAGAGGGGCACCGCGGTAGAACACGATGTTCGTGCACCACACGCAAGCCCGCACGCACGTACTCGAGCGACTGTGGGGATTATTACAGCGCGGTTACAGTTAAGCGAGTATCAGTGCAGAGAAGAGCGAAGTGAGCGAGCGAACCAATGAAACCTTCAGGCCAATAACGATGCATTGCCAACGGCCGAACCAATTCTACTAGGCTTAATACGTAAGGGTGCCAAACACCGAACAAGCAAAGCTTCGCAAGCCGAGAGAGAGAGTCTACCGATATGGATGGAAGTGAGCAAACGATGCTAGCTGAAATGGATGCCACAGACGCGGAAATCAGGAATATATAATGAAAGGACGAAGAATCTAAACGTGAAATTAAAAACAAAAGTAAGCGTCGCTAAATAGGGCAAGGACAACACTGCAAAGGAGGTCCAAACTCACACTCCAAAATTATTGGGGAAGGACATTACCACATTGACTCATGCTGTAGTATAGTAGGATACTGTTCAAAGTGGACTCACGAAAAAATTGAAACAAAAGCAAAAAAAAAAATAAGAACAATTAAGCTTTCCTTATTTCCGAGTCTAAACCTATATCTGAGACTTTGCTTATAGCCGAGTCTTTAATTATATGCATTTGTTATATCCGAGTCGTATGTGATTCGCTCCCTTAACTTCTCCGCTACAAGAGGAACGTGGATGTTCTCTTCCCGCCATTTTGCCTCCTGTAAACCGTGACGAGGCGATCCTTGCCACCCGACAGGAGACAGTTGGCAGAGGCTTCATACGAGGCGAAGTTTCCGCCTCCTGCGTACTCCCAATCTATCCGCATTAAAGGAATATAATAAATAAATAAAAAAAAAACAATGATGACTTCCTTGGCCAGCTCATGGCAACCACGCTGAACACGGAAAAATGACACGCGCGACAAGCGGCGACGAGTGGTGAGCGCAAACAAAAAAAAAAAAAAAAAAAAAAAAAAGGGGGGGAAGAAACGAGGTAAACGAACATACGGCGGAGAATGAAGAATCAACAAAGAACGGGAGAACAAGTGCCGATTGGGGAACGACGTTTCCGTTTTGGGAAAGCGAAGGTGAGTAAGCAAAGCGCACCCGCTATAAGGGTCCGGTCGCACGCCAATTCTCTTCCTCTCTCAACATGGATTCCTCAACACCCCAATCTCCCCGAGTACGATTTTCCATACTGTAGACTGCTTGGGGGCGCCCAGGAAAAGCCCGCAGCGCACTCTGAAGGGTTTCCCTTTGTGATTCCGCACACCACGCCGCGCTTGCAGCTTCTTCTCCGCGCTCGTTCATATTCACACGTGCCAGACAATGCTCGGCAGGCCACGGAAAGCACTACAGGGGACGACGAGAAGCTCACATCTTGCTGCAAGCCAGACGCACGCACGCACGCACGCACGCACATTACTTTCCAATTGCACATTCTTTGCGCCGCGCCAGCCTCGTTTGTTTCATTATTTGATTTTTCCCATTACTTTCGCCACGTCGCGCCTTCTTCAGAGCGCTCTCTCCCCAACTCCCCCTCCCCCCCCCCCTCCTCCACCACCCATTTGTGCCCTCTCAACCTTTCCCGGCGTCGTGTGCGCTCTTGGAGAAGAGCGCATCTTGTTCAAAACTCACCAGAATAAAATGGAGGACACGAAAAGAAAAATACACATGGCATTCTCGCTTTTCTCTTTCTCTCTCTCTATCTTGAGGCAGAAAAAAGTGGTTCTCCTTTTCTACGCTACTATGACGTATCTCTGCGCACCATGTCCCTCGACTTCCTTTTATTTTTGTCTCGCTTGTTTTCTTTGTGTATATGCTTCTCTGTACACATACAGCCGCATCGGACTGGAACAGTATGCTGAACGCCGCTTAGTACCTTCATTTTATTTTATTTTTTATTTTTCTTTATGTGGGTGTCACCACGCCTTTCTTTTATTTCTTTCGCGACTATCTGCGGAATAACACAGCCGAAACACACCACTGTTTTCTTTCATCAAGTCCACGCTAACGTGTAAAGAGAGCCTTCGTCGACACCACTAAGACCTGCACTACTCCCTCTCCCTGCTCTCCCTCAAGCGTCGAACCCACATTAAGGCTCATGAGTACAAGACACGACGCTTGTGCGCGACACCCCCCCCCCCCACACACACACACACACACATACAAAAAAAAATGCAAGAACGTGAACACAGCGCAGGGAACTGAAAGGAACAATAATCGAGCAACATCTCTGGGAGCTAAGATACGAAATCGGGAAAAGCAATGGGAAGGTAGTGCAATGCGACCAGTCCGTGTAAGATAGACACGAGAGGGAGGAAGGAACTTGAAAGAAAACAGAACGCGATATTTTGCTTTTCTTTCCCCCCTCCGCTCCCTCCCAGCCGCGCGCGCACGCGACCAAGAAGATTCGCGTCCGAGAACAGCCGCGATATTACACGACGCTTTTCTGGTACAACTAAGATTCATCTTCAATGGGGAAAGCTTCGTAACCTTTGTAGCCTCTGTTCTCACCTGCACGCCTACCGAGGTGCACTCGTCGCTCCTTACAAGAGGTGTGCTGAACGCCGGAAAGGTGGCGCTGCCGGCGGTGCCGATCGCGATTGCCATTTCAAAACTGCGCTCGTACGAACGCGCACCACCCGGCCACCCCAGGTAACAGTACTTGTTTGCATAGCACCACTACTCCACTGAGCACGCGAGCGCGTCCTTTAGCCGGCTTGAGTCACCTGCGGATGTCAGCGGGAACCGGGAGACCGCGCGCATACATAATACAGCGCGCGGCGCGCAACCCGGGATAGCGAAGCGCGCACGGGCCCGTATGACATCGAGGCTTCGCAATTGGAAATTCACCACGTTCCGAATGACAAGTCGGGGAGCCCCGCGCTGCGGGAACCAATCAGGAGCTCGGATTTTCACCCGAGCGCATACCCGCTCGTGTGACTACTCACCACGTCGCCTCCTCTCTCTCTAGGCGCACAAAGACGCAGTGTTTGCAATGTACCACCATGCGAACTGGGATGGGAGCACACGCATCACGCGATGCACGCAGTCTGCACTTATAGCCAACGCACACTCGACGCGAGGTCCCAGTTCCGTCAGCACGAGGACCAGACACCCGGTCTTAAAGGGTCAAGTCGGCCTGGGAATCTAATGGCCGCTAGCGAACTTAAGCGACGTCAAAAAGTGCGCGGCTCTTCACGAATTGCGGTATATGTCGCGCGCTGGACTGAATTGGTGCTGCACTGCGCACTGTACTCAACAGTTCCTGCAACGCTACTTTAAAAAAAAAAAAAAAAAAAAAAAAAACGTTCGTATCACTGCCTTATGAACACGCTTCTTTAGACAAAGCAAATAAAGTAATCAACATCAACGCCACCACCGCAAGCAGTATGTGATTCCGCATAAAGAACGCCTGGCATGCAGCCCTGCTATTGTCTTGTGACCGCAACACTGTCTGCGCTTTCTGACGGTCGTCCGTTCAGAAAGTAGGAAAAAGTCACGGCAGCAAGGAACGTCACATTTCGTCCGCGAAAACGATGCTACTTCCACTCCGAGACGAGGCCGCCATCCGGCATCGGCCGCACCACTGGTGACGTTTAAAAACCGAAGCCGCGGCAGCGGCGCGATGGCACGCGTCCCCTCCCTCCAGCTTTATAAACCGGAGAGATCATTTGCATAATAAACGATCTGCGCATAATGTACAGGTGTTTCTGACTGAAACGCGCTTGCACCCGACGTGCGACCTCTCCCCCTCATTTCATTCTTCTTCTCTCTTTCTCCCTTCATCCAATGGCGAAGGCGAGAACATCCACGCAGCCATCTCCTTTCACGACAGCCTCCAATATTTATCCTCGAAGAGCCATCACGTTTAAATAATGAAGACTCATTGAGAGAGTTAGAACCGAGGACTTCGCCAAACAAAGAGGGCAGTCATTTCTTTTTTTTTTTTTTTTTTTTTTTTTGGCAAAACACAAGGGAGTAATAGACCGCGAGTGTAAGAGATATAGAAAGAGAAAGGTTCACTGAGCAGAATGAAAATTATTTGGCACACAGCCAAGCTCATGGCGGTCAGTGAAAACAGCACTGTTGTAAGGACTGTGCTGTAACTCCTTCTGATGTAACAGAAAAAAAAAAAAAAAAGTTAAGGTCAAAGCAGAGCGACCGCTGTTTAGAGCTCAGCAGAAAAAGAAAAGAACAATACGGACGGATAAAGAAAGGTACTGCTTATTTATTTTCATCGTAACACCGTAAAATCTCGAGCTTCGAGATAGCTTTTATACTACTAAACTTTATACAAGCTTTTCCACCATTTACACGTGAGCTCTTATCACTACTACGACGTTCTTCTAGATATACAGAACGCCGCTCTAACTGCATTTTTCACCGCAGTGCCACAGGCAATATGTACATGAAACAGGAACAATGCCCAACGAACGTTAGCGCGCGTCTTACTGAGACGGGTTATCACCACGTCCTAAGCCAAGCTCGACATCTGTCCGATGGATAACGTTCGCACGGTGTCAAATCGCGCAGCGGTGGCAGCCGTGTTTCAGTTGTTTCGGGTGTAATGAGGGGTGAACGCCCAGATCCCCCCCATTATTTAGTATTATAGTTGCATGACTTACACATGGTTGCATGACTTAGTATTATAGTCCTTATAAAGGCCAACCTCGGGGTATGTGAAACACTTCGAGTTGATAGCCGCATCACATTACTTTAGACTGCCCTTTTTCAAGGCAAACTTTCGCAAAATATTGAGTGAAATAATTTGGAAACCGTGAATACAGTAAATAGAAATTCAATCGGCTGCCAGGGGTGACGATGCAAATGACTCAGTGATGCGTGACGTCCAAAACTTTACTACAACAACATCCGCTTAACTCGGCTGAGGTAACGACCGGTACCGACTGAGATGACATAGCTAATACAGGCCACGAACTCATCGTCATCATCATCATCATCAGCCTGACTATACCAACTGCAGGGCGAAGGCCTCTCCCATATTTCTCCAATTAACCCTGTTCTGTGCTAGCTGCAACCACTTGACCCCCGCGAACTTCTTAAACTCATCCTCCCACCTAACTTTCTGCCGCCGCCTGCTACGCTTTCCTTCCCTTGGAATACAGTTTGTTGCCCTAAGTGACCATCGGTTATCCTCTCTTCGCACTATATGTCCTGCCCATGTCCATTTCTTCTTCTTGATTTCCACTAGAATGTCAGTAACTTGAGTTATTTCTCTCACCCGCTCTGCACGCTTCCTATCTTTTAATGTTACCCCTACCATTTTTCGTTCCGTAGCCCTCAGCGTTGTCCTTAACTTAAGTAGAACTCTCTTGGTTAGCCTCCTCGTTTCAGCCCCATAGGTGAGTACAAGTAAGATGCAACTGTTGTAAACTTTCCTCTTGAGCGATACCGGTAAGCTGCTAGTCAATCTGCGAGTGCTTGCCAAATGCGCTCCATCCCAATCTTATCATTCTTGTTTTTTTCCTTTTCATGGTCCGGATCTGCGGTTACTACCTGTCCTAAGTAGACATATTCGCCTAATACTTCCAGTGCTTCGCTACCTAACGTAAACTGCTGTTCCTTCCCGAGGTTGTTGAACATTACCTTAGCCAGGAACAATCGTTCACGAATCAGGTGTTAACAGTCGGATAATAGTATTTGACGCTGAAAAGGCCGAGTTTCCTGAGGAAATCAGCTGAAGTCAGACCATGGAAACTGCGAACCTTAAAATCGATTCGCACTGGAGCGAAATATCGCACGATTGCCAGACTTGGTCGAAATAATCAGGAAGAAACTAAAAACCTACGGTGTTACGTGTAGCTTCCGTTACGATATCGCAAATTCGATAAACGAAGGTGAAATGCACATAGTGAAGTTCATAAATATGACCTGTGCGCTATTCGAAACACCAGAGACGGGAGGTGGTTTCCGGACTAGCGGCCGACAAACCACACCGGCTAATAATGATCAAAAGTCCAGAACACGGGCAAACGAGGCCTGTACTCCGCAAACCATACTAAGCCAAAGGGCGGGCGCGCGAGATGAAAGAGGCTAGATCAAAATAAATTAGGAGGGGATAACCAAACCATTCGCCAGAAGAAGGCGAGGCCAAAATCGGAGCGCAGAGCAGCGAGAGAAGGGGGAAATGGAACTGCTCGCCGCACGGACCGACCCGCATGCCGCTTCCATACGAAGGGCGCCGAGAATGGCCTCCAAATATTTACAATTCCTAGAGCGCCGCCGCCGATGGGCCGCGGCGCGCGCCGGCCAGCTCAGTCCGCCCCTAGGGGGTCCAGAATACCAATTAAGCACCACTCGTAATGACGGCTGCATTTGCGAAGCGGCGCATGGACGTGACTTCCAAACCATCGCGGCTGCGACGCATTACCCGAGCCCCGAAACCCCTTCGCCGCTTGGAGTTAAGCCTCGAAATTGTCTCCCTGACAGCGAGGAAAAAAAAAAATAAACGAAAAACAATACAAAGAAAAGCTCAATAGGGTGCCGGATACAAGGACGGCTAGCTCTCGCATGGCGAGCGTCACGACGCCGCACACAATTTTCGCGGCAAGCTGGCTTTGGAGCGATAAAAAATATATAACACTCACGACTACCCATAACGAGATACGACTTGATAAACTTAACTCCGATAAACTAACGAACCTGCAATAACAGAACTCCAACGAACTATTTAACGGGTAAAAAAACTTAACCGAGCGAAAGAACACTAAACCGGCTCTTCATCGCCAAGATGCGCTCGGAAAAGCTGGCTTCACTGCGTCAACAGTGCCCTGAAGGAGAAGCCGCACTCCTGAACAGAAAGCCCACTTCGAACTTATTCTGAGAAGTCTTCCAACGAGGTCACAAGTGCGTGGATTTGAAATGAACACACTCAGTAGGTTAATCCCAATACTTGCCCAGATAACGTCAGTGCTGCTCCCTTGATGGCAGCCACTTCCATGAACGGTCGCACCACCGTGTGTGCAAGAAGAAAAAAAAAATGCACCAAACTGCGAGGAAAGACAAGCAAAATAAAATGTGCGCTACAGAGCACCTTGATCTCGCGTTTTCATATCAGTCCAACGTCCCATATTTGCAGGCAACGCGTAGGAAATAACGTGCTGTATATTTTCATAGCGCCTTTAATATCCTGAAGCCCAACTCCCATCCGAGGTAAAACTGGTTCCGCACAACCAGCACCGATATGAGGGGAAACGCGCGAAGTGACTCGGTTCTGTCTTACTTGCGAGCAGTTTTGTCTAACTCGGAAAAGGCCCGCCAGCGCAGCGCAGAGCTGTCGACGAACCTTTCGCAGTTCTCTGCTCCAACAGTGCACCCGACTGCGTTCCCCATTTTTTGAGCCGCTTTCCCGCCATACCTGGGCCTTCATCTCCCGACCCGTGCTATAACTCTTGCGCGATCTTTTATTTTCCAACTACAGCCCGACACTCCCGGAGTTTATTTCGGGGATGTAGTTCCTCCGGGCGAGGAAAACAACACAAGAAAAAGCCGGAGGAAAGAAGGGTTGGGGTGAAAAGCGACAAAATCGTGGAAGTACCAGTGGGCAAAAAAAAAACGGAACCTAGAAGCGAGAAAATATGAGGCCCGGAGTCGGCACCCCGTGTTCCGACGAGGCGTCAGGGAGGTGAGAACGAGAATGCCCTACTCGCGAGCACGGAAAGCGCGCGAGAGCAGGCACGAGACAGCGGGATGGTGGAAGAGGGAGGAGGAGGAGGCGGTAGGTAGGCATATCGAAGGGAAAACGGCCATATTTCTTCGGGGAGCCGAGAGTGCACGCGCGGAAATCGAGGCACGCGCATCGCGCTAACCCGTTTCCTTTCCCTACTACTAGTCCACCGCATCACCGGCCTGCCACCGTCACCTCCGTTACTCACAGGAGGCGAAGCCTAACGGGAAAACAACGGCACGCGCACCATACGCTGCGCCGGTTGGTGCCACAATAAACACAAGAGAGGCAAAGAGAAAACACAGCTGACGCGAACGTCACGAGGACAAACGAAACGACTTTCTACAGCGTGTATAACGTGCTGCGAGCGCTAGAAAACAAATCAGGCGCGCGCGCGCACGCACACCACCGCCAGCAGCCAGCAGGAAGGACCGGCGCGAAATATGGCGCGCCCCGCGCGATGGTTTGTTTTTCTTCGCGGCGACTCGCGCCATTCGCGCGATTTTCTATCGCGCTGCCGGAGGAAACTGCAGCAGCGGCTCCTCTACAACGCGGGGTTGGCTCAAACTGTCAATAGCCCTTTTCGGGCGGCCTATGGGAGCCAAAGATATAGGGGACGTCGCCCCCCCCCCCTCCCCTATCTCGCGCTTTCACCACCCTCACTCCCTCGCGCAACTATACAGAGATAGAGCCTGCTCACAAGCGCAACACCGGAGATTGCACAAAAGCGCGCGCGCGGTCATGCTTCACCTCAGTCAACGAATCTGGGAGCTTCGTGCGCCGCCGGCGAAAGGCACAGCACATGGATGCACCGCAATTTCCTACGTCGCGCCACGTTAAAAAATGGTCAAGCATCAATAAACAGCTTCCGACAGGAAATTCACTCGGGGAAAATCATATTTCGCGTAGGCGAAAGCTCGCTGTCGTCTCCTATTTTTTTGTATAACTTTTCAGCGCACCTGTCGCCAAACTTCATATATAGCGACGTAAAGCGCCCAGTTTTTCAACGCAGGGAGTGACGATTGTCATTGGCTGCCACGTAAGAGCATGAACTAACGTCTCTATCTCGGACGAAAGAGTCATTAAAGCGGAAGAAATCCCGGCTTCCCAGTCATTATTACGAACGAGCATAAATCATGAGACCGAGACCGAAGGGTGAAACGTACACCTACGCAGATTTACCCCATGATAGGCGCGACGAGCACGGCATAAACGTGAGCCGTGCGCATGCTAAAAATGAAATCGATTTAAAATTGCAGTCGGCAATCGAGGGAAGGCGACTAAACTTTGTTCGCACAACGAATCGTGACCCCGTACACGTGTCCTTGCACCGAAAATAGGTCACAAGCAAGAACCTAAGAGCACGATAAGAGTGCAAGAAAAAAAAAAAAAAAAAAAAAAAAAAGAAGGGAGCATGCTTTCATTCAGCTACAACCTCAAGTTCGAATCACCCCAACGAGCTATATGCCAGAGTATCGCTGAAAGGAGAAATGAAAGGAGGCTTTTCTTTCAACAGCTGCGGTTGAGGTTATATTCCGGTGTTCCGCATTTTGTTTGTTTCTTTTTTCCTTAGTCTCGTGGAAACGCCGGTAGCGATAGCGGTTCAAGGTAAACCGAGGATGGGAAGAAGAAGAGGAAGAAAACAAAGAAAAAAAAACAGCAACGAAACTCGCGCCGCAAGGCAAGCGGCCAGCCAGGCCACTGTTACCGGGCGCGATGTGTGCGCTCGCTCGCAGAACACGGCCACTGAGACGGATATTGGACGCAAAAAACACACGCCGAGGAGTATGGGGAAACGAAAAACGGGAAGCAGAAAAAACGCGCCGCGAAGCTGGCAATTTCCGGCGCGCCAAGGCGCGAAAAGAATGCGACAGAGCCCCTTCAAATGCCACAGGAGCGGACACAAAAGGCGCCCGCGCCTACCAACAACGCGGGCGGTGGCGAGCGTCAGTAAATAAGCAAAGCTTGTCGCCTCTGATTTATTTACTTTCGCCGCTAGCAGTTTATTGTTCACTTCCCTGTCGCGGCCACTTTTTTTTTTTTCTTCTCCCTCCGACTCTTGTTCTTTTTTTTTTTTTTTTCTTGCGCGCGCGGGCCGAGGGAAAAGCAAGGAAGCGGCCCTGGCATGCTACAGCGAGGGAATAAACGTCAAACTTTACGATGAGCCGGAACCGCTGCCCACTCACAGTCAACAGAAAGGAAGAACAAAAAACCGAAATTGCAAGGTATAAGGTTGCCATAGCGGCCTTAATACAGGTTTCGAAACCTCGCGGCCTGGAAGCGGCCGGATAGCTGGACAATGGAACGGCGACCATGATTGAAAGGATAGAGCAGTGATAGATGGCAGAGAACAAGCCGTTACAGGTGAAAAAAAGCCGATGGGGGGAAGTGAGGTGAGAGAACTGGACAGAGGCGAGTGATGTACGATACATAATCCCGCCAAGAGACAACAGCTGAGGGGCAGAAAAGAAGATGTGGTCTTCGCTACGGAGCAAAGCACACCTCGGAAGCGACGCGACAGCTTCCGTATGCGTATCGCGCATACCCACTCCCACCTGAACCAACGACGTCCCTGACGTGGCCGCACAAGCCGCCACAGGCAGTTTAGCGCTGGAGCACCAACCAACAGTGCGGTCGGCACCCAGAAGATAATCAGCACGGGGTTGCCAGAACAGTAACCCCTCTTTCTCTAGCCTTCTTCTCCCACATGCGATCTCCTTTTATTATTCGTTTTCCTTCCACCGATGAGATCGCATCTGGCCTCACCTGCGTCTCGCTCTCCCTTCGCCCACACCCAGGTTGATGGTGTACATCAATGCCTCTTTACTTTTCCTATGGGACGTTGCGGTTATAGTCCGCCTTCTCTATTCAAGCTCGAGATGTTGCATTGCGTTCGTGTATGGGGTCGCTGTATGGGGTCGCTTTAACTTCCGCCGTATCTACGATGCCGTAGATACGGCGGAAGTTAAAGAACTTCCGCCGTATCTACGGCATCGTTGCTTACGCACGCACCACAACCGAAGAATTCAAGCGGCAATCCCGATACTTCGGCGCAGTTCAGTGTGCTGATGAACATTACGGACAACAATCACAGAACACGGAAGAAAAGCACCCGAAGAAATAGGCATAAAGGAAGGCAGAAACTAAAAAACACAACCGTGCGGTGGGCGGGTGCCGGGCACAATGACGAAGAAAAAAAAAAAGTACTTCGAGAAGAAAATACCACGGACGTAAAGAGAACGCCCAGCTTTTAAGGGACGACTCAACAGAATCATCAAAGGATGCGCATCACAGCGTGTCGTGATTATGTCCGGAAATTGTTCGAAATCCCGCGTCACACACGTCATCAAGGATTCCACAAAGTGCTGTGGTCAGTGAAGAAGCAAAGACTTCTGACAGAAATCCTGGTGAGGTAGACGCAAATTTTAGCCGCAGCACAAACTCGAATATCTTCCGAGGTCGTCTCGAGTAGCATTGATGCGCTACTTGAAGTTTTATTAAGGGGGTAATTGATGTCTTCGGCACCGTTGCTTTTTGTTCTGTTTCATCCCCTAAATTCCTTGTCAGCCTAACACCGCAAGAGAAATTTGACTCAACTAGGTCCACTAAAATCGCGCGAATAATAGTGCGTGATTTGTAATCTCTAATTCCCTCCATTTCAACCCAATACAGCGCAAATGCCAATTTCATGTGAAGACAGCGTCTTGATGAGCACAAGTCATATTTTTTAACTAATTTATCCTGGTGTGCGGACTGTCTTTCCCACTCTCGTTTCTTCTCTATTATTTTTTTTTTTTTGACGCCTTAGATTCTTCAGGTAAGTTAATCCTATGTCCACCGCATTAGCCAGCACTGTTAATATCCTTAATTATAATGCATTATTTAGGTTACGTCATTTCTGTGTACACCAGTCCCATCTCAATGTACTCGCAAAAACTATTACGCAAATGACCAAGTTCTATTTGGCAAGGTGTGCAAGGGTCCAGGGCACTTTAAAGTTAAAATTACCTGTACCTTGCGGCTCGAGATCATTCCACTAATTTTGAACTAAAGATAAAGCCCTCATTCGCTCTCGTCAAGCACGTGACACCGGTAAAATAAAACCACGACAATCTCTGTCAAGCGGCAATCGCTCGGCGCCGCGTGCACGAGACAACTAAAAAGAGACGTCTGGTGCCACAGAGTCGGAGGCCAAGGCAAAGCCAACGACGGCGCCACAAACGACGTGAGCGGCTTCTTGCGGTGCGGAAAATGCGGTACCCGCTAACGAGTGAAAACCGCCCTGGGGCGACGGGAAGAAGGAATGGAAAAAAAAAAAAAAAAATAAATACTAGAACGCGAGAACCCAAAGCAAGCATCAGCAGGAAAAAAAAGGGGCTGACTACTCTGCCGTCCACTCGTCCGGGAAATGCGGCCGCACCACGGCGGCGGCGACGACGACGATGACGGTGACGACGGAGAAAGCTCGCGCGCGCCGGGAAGCAGCGGTCGCGTCTCATTACGAGGCATCTCAGGAGATTCCCGCGCTCGCGCGAGGCTGCCCTCTCCCCAGGCGACTGGGGGGAAAAAAGGAAGGGATTGGGAGAAAAGAGGGCCAGTGGCACTTCATTCCCCGCCACCAGCGCTTCTTCCCGGCGCCCCCTTCATCTCGCCGGGCAACAGCGGCACTCGGCACGGGCCGAGATCCTCTTAGAGGCGCGGTTCGTATAATCCGCCCAAGAGGATCAACTCTTGCCTTTCATCTACGGCTTAGAACGGAACGGGACACTCGTGGTAGGCAACCGCCAATAGCACGACCCGCCACACGGACCGGACAGGAAGCGGACAAAGCGAAGGGGAAGAAACGACCAAGTGAAGCGCGCAAAAGATAGCAGAATATAAATAAAAGAAAAGGTGTGTGTGTGAGGGGGGGTCAGTCCAGAAGGTAGCAGCTAAGAGGACGGCGAGGAAGGAACAGAAAATAACGGTTCATGACGACGACACGGGGAATAACATAATAGGCAAACCAGGGCACCGGAGGACCTCAAAGGGACGTGTGCGCTGCAGCGTGGTGCTCTCGCGCCATCCGCTTTTCTTTATTTTGCTTGGCTCAGCAATGTTCCCATATAGCGCACCCTCACCAAGCCACCTGCTTGAATATCTTTGGAGCTGAGCGTCAATAGGGGATAGCTCTCGACACTTACGCCACAGTCGCCGCAGAAAGAAAGGAAGTGCTACGTGGAAAGGAAAAGAAAAGTAGCACCGCTGCTCGGTCCGGAACGAAACAGAAAACAAATGGAAGGACCGGCAAAACCTATATCGGAAGCACCACCGTCATCAGGGCCAAACAAACAAAAAAATTATTAACGCGTACTTAACACTTGACAGAAAACTAAAAAAAGGAACGAGCTGTCCTTGTCGGTGATGTGAGTCAAAAGAGCATAACCAGACGCCAATCGTGCTGACAAGTTCGGCAAACTTCGCCGAAAGCCACTTTACATTGGACTTCCTCACCGCTGCTCCACGACATTCCGCGCCGTTAAGAGCGGTTGTCAGCCGAACTACCCCGCTCGTTGGTCACGCATCGCGTCCGCTGCTGAACAGCGCTTGATCGCAGAAGAACGACGTGCACTCTGCGATAGGGGTAGGAAGAAGGAAAACTGGACTCTACAAGCATCACGAAACAGCGGCTGCAGGTTCCCTGCAATTCACCCCGGACGAAAGCACAAAAAGAAAAAAAAGCGTACAACCTTGATATCGACCCAACGCAGCACTAAAGGTGTTTTCCCTACCTCCTTTTCATTTCCTTTTCCCTTACACACACACTCCCACATAGAAGGCCGCAAAAGCAGAAATAATGAAATAAAATGCAGACTCCCATTAACTCCTTGTCGGTGGCGGCCAGAGCCCGCCGCCGAAGCCGCGGGGGCTGCCGTTAATCCGCCTATTTCCGACCGAAACCCGCCTCCACCTGCGCTGATGCTTCAATGCGCGCACGAGTGCCAAGTTTCGTCCCGGTCTCGGCTCCGAACACGAGAAGGCCACTGAAAGGGAACTTCTTGAGCGTTGCAGCCATTTCGCCAGCAAGGAACAAAGTCTGAGGGAAAAAAAAAAAAAAAAAAAAATAAAAGAAAACTAAAAGCAACGAATCGCCACTAAAGGAGAACGCAACGTCGGCGGGACAGAAGAAAGGAATCCAACCACGGGAGAAAAGAAAATACATGAGAGAGGAAAAGGGTGCGGATGGAGGTGAGAGAAGGAGGGCAAAAGTCCGAGAGAAAGAACGCGGGAAGAAGTAGAAAATAATGCGGCGGTAGCGGCCGCACGTAATGCCGACGGACGAGCGGCCATTTGCGGGCAAGGGGGTTGATCAATAATTCAGACCACCTTCTGCACGTTTACTACCTGCGCCCGCAAGCTCACCTGTAAGTAACTAAGCGGATAGGGCGGCTGCCGCCGAGCGCACGAGGCCGCGCCACAGTTGCTAACTAGGTACGGATGCCCACGGATACCACTGCCTCGTCGCCCCAACCCTCCCCTTTTCTCTCTCTCCCTCATCACTGTTGTAAGGACTTCGTTCATTCTAGCCGTTTGCTTGATACATATTACCCCCCATCCTCCTCCTCATCTCCTCTCTCTCACGTTACCGGGACCCTTGACGAGGCATCCGCGTGTTCAGATAAGTCCGAGCACGGCGGCCAGAAGCAAAGAAACTGACGTAATCGCGTTGCGGGGCAGCGGTGTACGCACTGAGGCGCCCTTAGTAAAAGACAGGTCTCCGAGCAGAGCGGCGAAATAAAGGAGCGGCTACTGCACTCTCGCCTACGACCACAAAGGAGAAAATGAAGAAGAAATGAGAGAGCAGGTCCTCGGATGTCATTCAATATTCAAGAGAAAGAGAGAGATGGGGGGAGAGGGGATTAAAGCTCGTTTGCACTCCTCCTCGTGCCCAGCCCCACACGGTTCTACCAAGGACTATTATATCGTCGCTTCTGTTCTCCACACCGCACACTCCAGTATCAACAAACAAACGAGGCAGCGGAGGTGGCTCAGCTGCAGAGCCAGTAGCAGGCCCGTGCATTTTCTTTTCGGTCTTCGTGCAGTCCCAACAACAAACTAACGACAAGACGCCGAGGAAAGTGACGTGCAGCGCCGCGGTTCGCGATGAACTAGGGCTCGGCTTTGCGAGCCGTAACACGCCGACGTGAGCTCAGGCTTATATGGGAAGGGTTAATCAGAGCAGCACTGTGGAGCCTGCGTGAAAGTGCACGGTACACAAGGACCAGCTCAGGAAAGTTAGGGCACAATATATATGCTCCGAAGGGGAGAGGGATTGTCGCCAGCGCGAGCTTAGCTCGGCCTCATGCAACAGATCACAAACATGTCCTCGGGGGACAAAAAAAAAAAAAAATGCTAGCGGCTTGAGTAACAAGAAAAACTGTTCCACCTTGCTTCACGAGTTGTATTAATAATAATAATAAATAATAATAATAATAATAATAATAATAATAATAATAATAATAATAATAATAATAATAATAATAATAATAATAATAATAATAATAATAATAATAATAATTAGTTCACAGGTTTTATTAAGAACACGCGTTATGGAAGCAAAAGAAGAATGCGCAACCTTTACTTCTTACGATACGAATACCTAAATTTAAACTTCTTCGATAACAGACGCAGCTGAGAGCACAAGTGTGCAAAAAAAAAAAAAGAAAAAGAAAACAGCGGCAAGTATTAGGAAGCAAACCGCAGAGCGCTTCGGGTACTACGACTGCCATCATTCACCACCTACCTGAATATGAACCTGCCTACCTCTCCGCCGCCAAAACGCTTACTGTACGGTTGTATAAGTCCATTCTAACTGTTTGTTACCCGTGATCCGAGTACTTAAGCTATTCGTGCACCGACAGAAACAAGGACAAAACGTTGCCACCTCTAAAAACAGTTACTCCTAGCATTTCAATGTTCAGCCATGCAAGTGCACCTGACCGTGAGCGAACGAATCTGCCTTCAACGCGCTCTTACAGAATGCGTCTTTCCTGAACAAGCCAAAAGCCTCGAAGAAACGAGCAACATACTTAGAAAGTATGCTTGGCCAATTCAGCTACCAAGATCGTAACCGAGATATCTTGTCACAGTAATCAATCGCGATTACGCCACCAAGAAACTAGGTTGAAAGATAACCGGCCGATAATCCAGTACTGTTCTGCGACATATACTTTGCTGTTGATAACCTGCGCGTTCAGTAAGTCGGTGCTTCACGCTGTTTCACATAATGCTCTGCCACGTACCCGGTATCCGTTTGCAGAGGAGTATCTGACAAACTTCAACGTGCATGAAATTTTTTACGACAAAAAGCGGTCTAGAATTTCACGAGGATGGAAATAAAACACACTCCGCGAAATAAACGCGGAAGCCAAGGAGATATTGCAATCGCTAACTGTTAGGCATACAGCTCACCTTTTTGTCGGCGTGTACCTTCGAAGGTACACACCGAAAAAAAAAAAAAAAAAGGCAGTTTATTTTTAAATATTTCTTTTGCAGGAGACCGGAGAGAAGGTGCGTGGAAGAGGCCGAAGCCAGGCCGGAGCAAGAAAAAAAAAATCGAGGCACTTTGTATCAGCCAAATGTGTCGCGCGACATTTATCAAAAGAGCACCGCTCCAGAGAACCCCGCAATACAATAGGAAGCGCGGAACACGTGGAATTCAGTGCCTATATTAAAAAAAAAAAAAAGCGTAAATTTTTTACCGCAATAACGTTTACGAGTGGGAGACCATTACGGTTGCAGATTTCGCTCCGAGCGCGCGCGACAGTGATTCCAGCTGGCACTCCCAGAAAAGGGTGTGAAAACAAAACAAAACGTGACAGGGAGAGAGAAGACACTAAAAGAATACAAAAAGAAAAGTAAGGAAAACGCGCGAAATGGGTGAAACGCATAAAGAGAGGGAGCTCGCGGCAATTACTCTTCAGAATAAATGAACATTTAGCGGTCAGAAACGCGTTTTCAAAGGGGAACGACTGGACAGCGAAGAGGGGGAAAAAAAAGGAAATGGGAGAACAGTAAGGTAAAACCTACGATACGGCGTCCAGTTACATACACGTATGTATGCGTGATGGACTAACGCGTGAAATATTGCTCTTCGAGTGGAAGGCCATTAGAAACGGCTCCCAGCGAGCCGACTGAGCAAAGAAAACAAAAAGTGTTACGCGCATTTTCCGAATAATAATCGAGCGCTCGCCGGCCAAATATCGTCGTCGTCGCGCGCGTCTCTCGCCTCGCGGACGACTCGCGTTTCGAGAGCCGGACGCGCGCGTACGGGCGTAATATATATGCATTCCATTACCACTTTCGACGGGAAAGATTCCTCCCTATTAAGGAAAGCACACAACAACAAAAAAGCGGGTGGGGGAGGGGGGGAGAGAACGAAAGAGGAGAAAAGATGGACAGGATAAATACAAGGCAGATAACAGCAAAAAAAAAAAAAAAAAAAAAAATTCTCGTCGCGCTTCGCTTTACCGTCAACCCTTTTATGAACGCCACCTTGCTTTTTTCGGCGTCCCCCGAACACATCGCCAAGGACGACGCTGGAAATAAAAATCGTAAAAAAGGGTGACAGAAAAGAAAGGTAAATGCCCTCCGCTTCGAGCAGCTCAAAACTTACACATGCGCTCAACGAGAGCAAACAGACAAAGCCTCCCCCTCCCTCCTTCTCTTCATCTCACTTTCTTTCGATCCTCCCTTTTCCGTACACATTAAACAAGAATATAAATACGTGTGAAACGCAAAAGTGGAACACCCCAGTACTGGAAACGAAAAGAGGATGAGGGTGGGTAGAGGAGAAGGAGGGTGCACACAGCGCGAGGAGCTAGGGCAGACGTCTCGAAGATTGATAGCCGGTATCCCGAAAAGTACTTCGATTCCGCTCACAACTCGTAAATATCACTCGCAGTTTCGTTCCACCCTTCGCGTTCTTCGCGCAAGAAAACGTCCCCCTCTGCGCATGTTTTGCATTTATTTATTTGTTCTGCTGCCGCACCGACATCTCTTCGCCTTTATCCTCTCCATTTCTTCCCCTAGCTTTCAACCACCTCTACAATTCTTCGCCCGTTTCTTAACTTTTCCTTCTTTTCATTTTCTGTATTCTATCCTTCCCCCCCCGGCTTACCTCACTGGTTGGCTGACGTCAAGATAGTTTTTTTTTTTTTTTTATTTTCTTTCCCTACTGTTTTTTCTCCTTCACACAGGACAGGTGGGTGGAGCGGTCGGAGAATCAGAGAAATGTATAAAGGGGGATGGGTGGAGAAGTAAGCCGGCGGAAGGAACGCAGGTACGGCCCTTTCACTCGCACTGCGCGTACGCGCGCTATGCTAATGTGACGGCGCGCACATTCCTTCTCAAATCCGCTCGCTCAGCGACGTCCATAATTCACGAACCGCGACAAATGTCCCCGCTCCCCTCGTCCGCAAACAGTGGCGGCGGGGACGCGAACCGAAATCGCTTTCGTGTGCAATGCGCTCGGAACAGAGGCAGTGAAGAAAAAAAAAAAAAAAAGGACTGAAATGCCGCCCACCTCAAGCGCGGAGAAAAAAAAAAGTAACAGCAAGGCAGAGAGACAAGGGCACCGGTATTCAAAGAAGACCGCTCGAAATCGCTCATCTTCGCCTGTTCTCTCTCCACACACACACACACACACACACACACACACACACACACACACACACACACACACACACACACACACACACACACACACACACACACACACACACACACACACACACACACACACACACACACACACACACACACACACACACACACACACACACACACACACACACACACACACATTTCGTGTTGTGAGCTTTTCTTGCTTTTGCGAGTGCGTTACCTGCAGAACCAAACGATACCTCCTCCTCCCCACCCCCTCCTCATTCAGAGCGGAGAAGGGGGGGGGGGGGGGGGGGGGCCGCCCAGCAACAGCAGGCCGCTGTCCCTGTCCTCGAGACACTACAACGAAACAAAGTTTAAGTTAGGGACCACGTAACGCCCTTGGCCGCAACAGTACCCGGCGGAAACGACTTACATGTACATTATTTAGCGCCATCGAGAAAGTTCATTTAGCTTCTCCTGCTTTCAGACCAAAACCATCATGAAACTGATTAAAACGAAATGGGGGCTCCTCGCTTCTCGTGAAATCAATATCAAATGAAATAACGGGTCTGGCGAAACGGGGTAAGACTCAAAGCTACCAGCCGAAACGAGCATTTGTTTTATACAGGCGGGAATCAAAATTTCAAGGCTGTTGGAACTCTACGTGGAACAAGCTAACAATGGGGAAATGTGGAAGAAGGCGGCGAGGCGCGCTATAGTGCGTCCAAAGACACTCGTCGCGCACGCAAAATTACGGAGTTTATGAAATAAAAACAAAAACACTAGCAACTCAGAATGCGCTAACAAGTACTACGCGCTAACAACGAGGAATCGAGAACAGCGGGAGAGAAATTACAACCCGGCGTGAAAAATAACGAACAAGTCTGGAAGTGCCATGCGAACTTTTTTCCTTGGTGTTCTGAAGCACCCACCGAAAAAAAAAAAAAAAAAAAAAACACTTGATTAAAACACGAGAGCAGAACACAGGTTCACCTGGGGAGGGTCAAAAAAGTTTATCGATAAACCACCTGTCGCGCGGAGAATTAACGGCAGCCAGACAAGCGGCGAGAAAGATGGAAAGAGAAATTAAACAAGAAAACAACTCGCACTGCCGTGTCCACTAGCGCTCGGTGACCGGGACGGAGTGAACGGGAGCGTCTTTTTCTTAACTCATTTCTTTTCTCTTTCCCTCCAATAACAAGCGAAGCATTTGGCACCGAGTTTCCGACGCGTGTCTCCTAATAGAGCGTGCCCGGTATCTTTATACTTTGCTGCATGCAGCTACACTCCGCGGGGCATGTTTTCAATTTTCGCCGTACACTTCGAACTCGTTTCAAGCCGAGAACTCCCTAAACCACGCTCTCCCTTTCGCCACTCCCCAATCCAGCGGGATAGTTGCACCGTGAGTAATTGGCGCCTCGCACGGAAAAGAGGCAAACGGGAAAGGAATCTAAAAAACAAAAAGTATATATACACAAACAGCTCTTAAAGCAAGCCCGAACGTTAGTCCCGGTCTATACTTTCCAACCCGTGGTCTATCTACCTTCCGAACAGAAAAGACAATCTAGAAAAAAAAAAAAAAAAAAAAAAGGAAAAGAGAGGTAGTCTAGTCCGCTTACTTTCAGCATCGATACCCTCTTTCCTTACCTCGGCTTCTTCTCAGTTTCCCGTTAGCCGAAGAACAGCGAGTAGAAGGAGGCTGTTCTTGGCAGCGGCAGAAGGACACACCTAATACGTGAGCGCCGATGGGCCCCATGCAGGTCACTAACCATATATATATAGAAAAGGAAAACAAGAGCAGAAGTAGGAGCGTGCGCGGCAGTGGGTTCATACTATACGGTGCCTCTTTCACCGCCCCATAAATATAATGGGCGTCGTCCAGAATCTGTTCAAATGGAGTAACGATGTCTGCCTATTGTTGAACTTTCACCATCAATGTTAGATGAGAGCCCACCTCTGGCTACAGATTTCGCCTCGACCGAGACACGCTTTTGCTCCCCCCTACCCCCCCCCCCCCTTTCCCCACGTAGCTTTCTTTCCTGCTTCCTTCGCTTTCGAGCCGAGCCGTATTTCCTTCCTGCCCGCGCGACAAACGTGGAGCCCAAGTTTCCGCTCCGGTCTTTTGTGCCGAGAAGTTGTCGCCTCGATCAAGATATTTTTTTTTGTTTTCTTCTTCTCTTCCAGCGTGTTGCCGGTAGAAGTGTGCGGCGACTAGCAACTCACAGGCAAAAGAGAGAAAGGAGGCAGCCTTCCTTGATGACTCTGAGGCCTGCTAAAGATAAAGAAATGTATAAACAAAGCCCGCAAGACTAATCAGTCGCGAGATGAAACAGCCTGAAAAAAAAAAAAAGAAAAATGTAGAAAAATTATGTGAATAGCGAAAGCCGTTACGACTACTCCCTTCATAAAGCAGGGCGAGTTTAAGCGTGTGCGCAGACTTCGATCAATGATAACGGGAATGATTTAAAGAAAGCAATATATGGTAAAACAGCCTAATTTTGTCGCCTCCCTTTCACACCTATCGTAAGAGATATGGGCAACCTACTATGTCTGAGTGTTCCCCCCAACGAAGTACACCCATAGGCATCCGGTAAGAGCCGGATGCAAAAGAGAATATAAAATAAATTCGCAAATGTAGTTTCCTGTGAACTTGAGCGGGCTTGTCATGGGATATCGACGCAGAGCGCACCGATCTTATCCACTCAAGCGGGTGACGGATTCGCCGAGCTAAAACTCTTTCTCGCGCGACGTTCCGCTGACTATAAAAACGTTCAGCTAAAAGCCCCTAAAACGTACACTCCCTAACGTTTTGCGTATATTCTCAGTCTAAAGTGGCCGTTCAAGTTCTGAGCATCGCCGTCAAGGCCGGCAGCGCGCACCGTGTCAGCAATTAAGACGGCGTCTCAGACCGCGCATAAAAATACGGGTCTCTCTGCCAACTTTGCTGCGGACTTCTGCAGATTTCCGCATGTGCTTACTTACACCTGCAAAAAAAAAACCCAAACCACGTTTCTGGAAGACAGCAGCGGCCGCAGCTGATTCATGCACTCGTGTAACCAAAGGGCAGGGACGAGGAAGACGCGCTTCGCGAGAAGTAACACCCACACACGCAGGCGCGTTCACTTCGCTGCTGCCCCGCAATTCAACGAGGCGCACAAATGGCTCCTGAATGCCATAAAGGCGTCGAGGAATACGAACGCGGATGATATAGGCGCCGCAGAGGGCCTCAAAGGAAGCACGGAGGCTGAGTGCGTCTAGCCAGCTGCAACGGAAAACGGCCGCAAAACACGGTGCGAGGAGAACAAGGAAGCTCCGCATTACGGAAGCATTCCTAGATCGTGTCAGATATTAGAGGCAAGTGAAAGAATGAATAAATAAATAAATAAACAATAATAATAATAATAATGATAATAATAATAATGCAATGAAATTCCGATGGAAATATCGATGTATGCGTAAGCATTCTTTCTACCGACTCTCACAAATATTTTGTGCAGGAGAGCAAGTCTGCTATATTTTGAATTAAACGGTTGTTGCCTTTATATTGTTATCAACTAGTGTGGAAGGTAGACAATTTGCAATACGCCTGAGTGGCGATGCCATAGGATCATTTGTCCCTGTTCGCGGCGTACCCCATGGGATCAGTGCTGTCACTAACATTATTTAATATTGCATTTATCGCCTTTGCATGGCGGCTACATGAAATTTCAAATGCTAAATTCTCAATATACGCTGATGACATCATGGTATGACAACGACCTACTGGCTCAATCCGCTGCCCTGCAATCTGCTTTAGATATGCATCTTCCATTGGCCTCGAACTTTCCGCCAGTAAAACTACATTCATATCAGTCGGCAACCGCTGGGGGCGCCGTAAACTAGCGGCAACATCTGTTCGCCTACATCTGTCCGGAACCCCACTTCAGGAAAGTTCAACAGTAAAAATATTGGGTTTAACAATTCATGAGTCAGGAACTGGAACTTCATGGCTGTCTCAGGCTAAAAAACAGGCGTTACAGACTCTGGGTCGGATCATACGCATTGCTCCAAAAACGGGTGGCGCTCGCTAAGATGTTGCAAGACAGTTGGTGCGGCCATGTTGTGCAACCGCGCCTTGTTTATCAAGCCCAATTCCAGCATTTAACAAAAGCACAATGGGACCGCCTTAAATCTATAAACCGAGAGCCAATGAGGGTCATCACCTGCCTCCCTCGCATTACACCAATCGTGGCACTCCAAGAAAACGCGCAGCTAAACACAATCTGGTGCACCAACGACGTGATGCACGCAGGCTTAAGACAACCCTCCCTCACGGACGACATGCGCTCTGAGGGCTTATGATTCGTCACATTCACTTCTACCACCGCCACTGCCAGTTCTTCCTCCTTGGCGTTGTTTACGGTTGAGCGATAGCAAGCCAACTAATTTACGATGGAAAGGAACACAGGAAACGGCGTCGTCACTTCGCGAGCGAATTATGGAACAAGACGCCCGCTTGCCACAAGGCTCCATTATAATTTACGTCGACGCGAGCATCCAAGCCTGCGAAGTGACAACTGCAGTTCCCTGCCCTAACAAGCCTTCACTGAACAGGACATCAAAGTCTCAATTACCGGAACCTCCATCTTCTTTTTGTGCGGAACTGCTTGCAGTGCAAGAGGCGATTCACTCTGTGACCGTCATTCCAATGCCTCCCGCGACATACGCACTGATGCCATACGCACTGATGCCCTTCAAGCGACAAAGCTACTTAGACTCGCTAGTGGTAGCACAGAAATCTGCCAAAACATACACAGTCTGGCGGCATGCATTCGTATCGAATGGACTCTGCGCGACCTTTTAAGTGCTCAAAGCCAGGCGGATTCTGCGACCCGCCTTTCACCCTCAACCTCGACATCGCCGAACCTCATAAAATTGGACAATGCTACCCTACTTTTGACAAGAAAGGAACACCTCCGACGCCGTACACGCCGACGCCGTACCTCCCCCGCGGTCTAACCCGTGCAGAGGAAGTGGCGCTTCGGAGGATTAGAGTTGGGATGGCCCTAACACCGGCAGTGATCAGAAAAAAGGCCTCAATTTCAACATTGGTATCCACAGCCTGGGAGCCCCATCTGCAAATCCAGAAATACAGAAGCTGACATCCATCACCTACTTTGGGAATGTCCAGCACTCAAGCCAACGCGGATCAGGCATCTGGTGGCAGCTGGCCTCTCACCTCATAATCCGCAGTCATATGCGGCTTGGACGCAGGGACCACATCATATCGTTCACTCCTCGACTTCATTGCATCAGCCAACCTTTATTCCTTTATTTGACCGCACCCTTCATCCTTCAAAGCATATTTATGCCCTGAGGCAACAAACATCGAAAAAAAAAAAGGCTAGTGTGGATGAGTGGTAATGAAGTATAACCTAATTAACCTTAATTAAGCATTAACTTGACCCGACTAATAATGTATTAACTTTTGACTAAAAATCATAAATTAGTATTACAAGTGTTCTGAAAGCTCTCAGCTCACGCATCGCCACCGGCGCAGTGCGTGAAAATTACCAGGTGTTAAATGACGGGCGTGGAAGTCGTGGAGACGTTTGACACCACAAAACAGCATCGGCTATGTGGGACTCCACAGTGGAGGGCTCTGGGATTTCGACCACTAGGGATCATTTAACACGCGCTGGCATCGCAAAATACAAGCATACTGACGCGGTGCATTGTACCTTACGTTACGAACAGACGGGTTTGCTGCGAGAGTCGGCGCTTTAATAGTGAGGAAAGCAAGACTGTAAGGCGCTATAGACAGTGCACGCTCGCGCACGCACACGGCGTAAGGACAGTCAAGGACAGCGAAGGGCTGCGGTCGGAACGCGCGGGTCGTGGGAAATTCGCGAATGACCGCATCCGCTCGTCGCCTGGCGCACACGACAGCACGTGCGCTCGTTCGCGCTAGCTGCGGGGCAGCAACGCGTAGCGGCAGGCAGACTACCCCTCCCTATTCCGTGATCTCGCCTGCCTCTGTCTAGCTGTTACGCATCTTCCCGTGCAGGAAGACGTGAAAGCACCCGCAATGTCAACGCTGAAAACACAGCAGCAATCGAGGCGGACGAAACTTGGCGGGTCGTCATATGCGTGGACGAGCGCGATCCTTACCAGAAGCCATAAAATAAACGCGGCAAAGTGCACTTTGTCTGAAGACGGAAGGGGTAAGGATGTTGCAGAGGGGCCCCGAAGGTTATATGACAAAATCCGTTCGAACAGATGGGACCGCTGCTTTCAACTGCTCAACGCAACTTTAAAGCCATAGACGCAAGGGCACCGGCATATCACGTCGCAGAAGCCAGCTTCTGCGTGCCTAACTAGCTAGGAGAAGTTGCACTTGAGTCTTAGCAACAAAGCTCTTCAACACAAGCAGCGCCACACAGTCACAGAAGAGAGAGAGAAAAAAAACAAAAAAAAAAAAAAAAACAAGGCGTGCAATCTAGATCAGCCACATGGGAGAGCAGCCACACTAGATAGCAGGTCGACTGGACAGACGGTGATAACCCTTTTACGAGCGGCGTTAAGGTATACTTGCAGACTGGGGCATCACTGGCGGTACTAAGCTACCGCCGTGGACGCCATGCAGGCATACAACAACGAGGGAAGCTCGCGTAAAAAGGGGGAAGGAGAAACGAGATATTTAATAAAGGCTGCATACATCGGAAGTAAAATCGCCAACCAGAAGCAGCCGTCAAGCATGGCCAGAGTCCCCAAATCAGTGAAAGACTCTGGCACGACGCATGCTAACGCACATGATGCGCAAAAGTGGCTTAAAACAAGAGAGCAAAAACTTTTCCCAGCCTCGCTAAAGCCCGACGCCAGCGGTAGCGGCGTGAACTCGGGCGCAAGCGGTGTACTCGACTTCCACCAGATGGTACCAGCTGGTCGCGTTGACGCGATAACGACGAAGACGGGCGCGAAGAATTAAAGAAAAGCGCACGTCACAGCGGGCCAGCCTATCAGAAAGCGCGGAGACCAGTTGCTTCCGGCAGCAGAAGCAGCGGTTAAAGGCCCGTCACGGGGAAACAGGGGTGTGCGACGGGTTCTGTTCGAGCGGGCAAAGAAGCGTGGGCGGCCGAGCTAGCGCGCGCGCGCGCGCGCCAGGGCGTGACGCTTTTTCTCAGTCCTCACGCGTCATCAGCGTCTTCCGAGCCGCTGACACGCGCGCGCGACACCAACCCCGACGGGCACGAGAACAAGCACACAGGCGAACGAGAAACGCAGCAGCACCGACCTCCGTGCTCACGCCACGCGTACGCGGTCTCGACACCGACCTGGGAGGAGGGGTAGCACCAGTGACACCTATAGCTGCTCCACCGGTGAACTTCGCCCAGGTGATTAAACGGCGGGAAAAAAAAAAAAAAAAAAAGAGCCGCCGGTTGTAAAAGACTCGCCAGCGAGGCTCCAATTGCGTCCGCTGTCACGAGGTGTCTGTCGGCCGGCGCCCAAGGTAGCGGCTCTCTCTCGACCCCGCGCAACGGCGAGCCCAAGAAGGACAGGCAAAGAACAATAAATAAATAAAAAAAAAAGGAATGGACGTAGACATAAGGCGAAGGGTACAGCGCGTGTGCTCGAGCAAGGGCCAACCACGGAAGGGGAGAAAGAAGACGGGGGGGGGGGGGGGGGGGGGGGGGGCCGAGGCGATAAACAAAAGCGAACGGCAGGTGGCCCGGCGTTGGCTCGTTTACGAGTGACGTCGTAATGCGGGAGGGGATGGAAGCGGCGATATCCAACTTTCAGGGCGCCGTCTTGCGCGGAAGGTAATAGCTGTCGTAAACGGGGCCGCCTGCCGCGACGGCGGAGGCAAGCGCGCTCTTCCTCGGCTCTGGCTCGAGCGCCTTCCAAAGCCCGCGCTCCGTTTCTCAGCTACCTCCCCACGGCCACAGCTGCTTTCCCTGCATATACCCGCTACGCTGCAGAGGCGCGGTGTCACCCGACAACAACAACGCGCCATACTGCGTAGACGCATGACTACGTGGTGGAGACTCACGGTCTTAACGAGCGCTTTTAAAGTCGACAGACGCCACAGGTCACCGAGAAAACTCCGCTGGACCCCTTCCGCGATAGGTGATATGACAAACTGTCGGCGGACACATGCGCATCGATGAGAGCGCGTTTGATACGGAAGCCAGTAGTGAAAGCAACGCGTAATTACACTTCTGACAAAGACCGCATCAGTGGCGAGAGGGAGTAGCTTCAGGCTTCCTCCAGACATGCAGCAAAGGATAACGAATATGAGAGATACATACGCAGTCGTGAATGGCAAAGAAGTACTGACCAATCCGCCTTTTGCGCGAGTTTTCTGCGCATGCGCGAAGCCCCAGCGGCGACTGATGAAAACACATTGAGAGGCGTCGACGGCGCTTCTCGTCGCCGCACTCATAGCCAACGCACGGGGGCTGGAGGCGCGTTACGTTCACAGCCTCGGTAAAACGATGCCAACCACCTGTGCCGCTTACGGCTGCCACTCTCGAGGCGTGCCGGGATGCAAGACGCGTTTTGTTAGGTTTCCTTCGGCGAGTCGCGACCTGCAACGGCGTGAAGCTTGGATTAGGGCAACCAAGCGTCAAGACGTGAATGGGCGACCTTGGCAGCCGACTGCGTGCTCTCGACTGTGCGAAAAACACTTCGTTACAGGTATGTATGCATCTAAAGGAAATGTGCATGATGAAAAGTATCTACCGGAGTTTGCACCAAGCCTGTAACCCACCAGTGATAGCCGCAATGAGCACTTGTTCGGCGCGTCTGATTGCGATGTATTTTGTCGTTTGTTTTATTTATGTGCGAAGGGGCCGGGTAGCGCAGATATCACAGGTGGCTGTGTGCGCTAGACCGTAATATTTAGCATGTTTTATCGCGACTGCCGCCTGACTAAAAAGAAGAAAAAAAGGGTGTTTGTTGTGATGCACCGCCGTTAGCGAGCCGAGTGGTTGAGCTGGTCATGAGGCTCGCGAACGGCAGTGCATTAAAACGCCGTATTTTTTTTTTCTTGTTAGTGAGGTGGCAGTCACGATAAAACATGCTAAATATTACGGCGTAGCGCACACAGCCGCCTGTGATATCTAATTAAGCTACCTATAGCCCTTTCCCACATAAAGATAAGAAGGGACAAAATACATCGCCTTCAGGCCCCGGTGCAACTGAAGCAATCACGCACCGAAGATATCCTCATTGCACCTATCACTGGTGCGCTACAGCCTGGGTGAAAACTCCAGTAGGTACTTTTCATCATGCCTATTTCGCTTAGATGCATACATACCTGTGGTATCTATGTTTTTGCCGCTCGGAGCATATGACGCACTTGACACTTGCACGACGCACAGTATTTTTTTTTTTCTAATAAAAGGCTCGCCTTCGTGCACGCCAAAGCATCCGGACTTTGTTCCTTTAATGTACGCAATCAGATGCACTTCGTTAGGAAGCTTGATAATCGTCGTCTTCGTCCAACCGTTTGCAACGGCAAGGAAACCGCCCGGCACAATAAATGAGTCTCCTGGAGGGTTCATGCTCGTTCACTTGCAGAGTGGATCGTTCCTGACCGAGATGCGCATCCGATATGTAGGAGATTCACATGTGTCACCAAGTTGTTGATTCCGCAGAAATCGCGGCGGAGGCAGAAATGAACGTTGGAGATCCTTTCACAACAGAATGACCATTCTCTGCGCACCGAGAACCTTTTCACCACTGCGACCACATCCGTTCTGACTCCTGAGGCCAGAAACCGGCTACAGCTCTGAATCATCCATTGCCAGAAAAATGCAGCGAGTTTCCTGCAGGTGTGCATTCGGGCCGGGACAATGCCCTTTTCACGGGGTGTGTATATGTGACTCTCTGCCGATCTTCGTGGATGAAATCCTATAGCTGCACGGTTGTAGATGACGCGAGGAGGAAGCGACGCCCATTGCACCATGCCGGCGCCGCGGTGACCGCATTGTGCTCGGTAACTCAAGACACCCCGCGCATATGCGCCGCTCAAAGTCACAGGAGACGATTCCACCTAGCTCTGCAGCATCAACAAACCCCTGGCTGCTTTACCCTTTGAGATCCCCCTCTCTCTCTCTCTCTGCCCCCACGCTCTCCTGTCTGCCGAAAACCTGCACGCTGAGACGCTCATTCTGTCACGTCGAACACGGCCCGCGCTACACGCTCTTACAATACGAAGATTGTATATGCGTACGTGCGTTATTAGTGGATTGTGAAAACTCTCTACCTTCCCCCATACTGCGTGAACATGATATGCTGCAATCACTGTCACTACTTTCCGCTCCGAGGCCAAAAAAGGGGGGAAGCTTTCGCTTTCTACCAGCGTTGGCGTGGCCATTTCGTATGGTGCGCTCTCGCGTCGTCTGCTACACTGCCGCTCAATGTGTTTCCTGCCCGCTCCCGCATGATGGCGCCACATCCTGCCGCAAAAGGCGGATTGCACTGCTAACTTAAAATCGAGCCACGGCCAAAAAAAATATAATAACTTCGTGTCGCTTATTATCTTATACGTGAGCTATACATGTGACCATGCACTACGGTAACAATCAAAAACCGGCACTCGAGCGAAAAAATAACTATCCTCCACATCCTCCTTGAACCTTCCCTCCTAAACAGCCGTCAATGTCGCACCGCGGCGAAGCCTTCATCTTCCCCATTTGACGGCCCCACAAGCTACCGTACGGGAACCGAGGATGGGGAAGCGCGCACCTCGGCGGTTCCTCCTTCGCAAAAACCATATTCCGGAGGCACCGTCCATGCAGCTGTCGTCGTGGCAGGAGGCTATTAACGCCAAAGCCACAGAAGATGAAGCGGCAGCAGAGGAGGGAGCTTGCGGCGAGGTGTGTCCGCCATTCCATCTCCTCCTCCTGCTCGCTTTCGCGTTTGCCCTGCCGGCAAAACGTCGAGCCCCCTCGTCTTCCACGAGCGAGAAGCAGCGAGAGACAAGCCGCCTTCAGATCCAGCGATGACGCCGCCGCAGACGCCAGAGGCAGGCAGCAGTGCTTCTCAGCGGGAGAAAATGAGCGCAGCAGCCGCCCTTGCACAACTGTCCAACTCAGGAGCCCCGTCTTCCTCCCTCCACTTCATCGCGAGATTGGCGAGAGCGGCCGACATTGGACGCGACACGAACCTCCGCTGCCGTCGATGACGCGAGGGGAAGCGGGAACCAAGATCGAGGCGCCCGCGTGCCGCACTCACCCGCGTATAACGGGCGCGGTCGCGCTCCCCTGCAGGTACCCTTCGCGATGACGTAGAGAAGTGACATTTGTGTGCGCGAAGACGCCGCGGGTGCCAATGGATGCCTAGATCGCACATATGTGCGCGTTCAAATCTGGCTATCTTCAAACGACGAAAATCATCATTAGCCTTAGCGCCAACCAGGATGTCCTTCGGCGCTCATACCACCCAGAGGAATTCTAGCGCAATATGCTTCCCTTGAAGTGCCAGACTTCCAATGAAACACCGGCGGACCATCCAGAGCGACTCGAGCGGCGGATTAGAAATGACCGGGTGAAGGCGCAGTACGAGGCCACAAATGCCCGTCCTCTGAGACCCTTGTGTGCTAGTACCGTGGCACAGTCACGCCAGAAACAGGGCAGGCGTCCGAGAATTCTCAGCTTTCAACAAATCGAAAAATCAGTGACATGGCCACATAATGTTCCACGCGAATGCGTCTTCTCTGCATCCCAGAGCATTGAGGGGAAGAAAACACGAATCCTTCCGGTACAGCTTACAACTTTGACTCGAACGACGCTGGTCGATATCATGCAGCTATGGGCCAGCAAGACTGGGTCCCGGATGCAACGTTCGCCTCCTGATTTCCCGGCTCATTATTTCAGCTGTCCTCGCGAGTGCACCATCACAAGACTCTTCATTCGGCTTTCCCTGAGGTTGCACAATGCCGGTGGGAAAACAATACGCAGGCAAATCCACCTTTCTAGGTATGTGCACAAGATCTCCGAAGATGCACTCCGCAATAGAATACCGTGAATTGTAAGTTATTGTAAATTGTGAAGTGTCCAGAAGCGACACATGGGCGTGAAGGACACATCAGTGGAGGACTCGGAATGCATTTATTAATACCCCCCTCCCCCCCCCCCCCCCTCCCTTTCCTGTTTGTCAACGCCCACAGACAGCGCACAACCCAGGCGCACGCCTTTTGAGTCTCGCCTATATGTGCAAACATCTACTTGTTGCAACGCAATATAGAGGGGAAGAAAATAAAGCAACAAATATATCACGCCGGCTTTGCGACTACAGCCCAATATGCCTTATAACGTTCGGCAACAGTATACTGCTACATCTAGCGTATCAGCATCCTGGCGACCAACGTACGCATCAAAAGGCATGCAGTGCCGCACCGACACAACACTTTCACAACCGACGTCGACAACTGGCGTCGTGACAAAGTGCATATGGCGCACACGATCAAAGGCAAACATTTTCCCTGCCTCCCCAATCCCTTCGTACACGAGCCATACGCATTCTCTGTAAGCGCAGTGAAATCGGTTTGCTGATAGGAACAGATATTAGCCAACGCCATCCACGCTACTTGGACGGGCTTCGCGCGACCGTTCCAGTAATTTTCTCAGTCGCCCTCGGGGAGTCCGGCGCAGAAATTGTCCTCGTATCTCAACTCGCCCGCGGGCGAAACGGCCCTCAGTGATCGTGAACGTAAAGCGCGCTCCGCCTACGGGAATACCCATTGAAACGACCCACGGAGACACATCTGCGCGGGGTGCAGTGAAGACAGCTAGCGTACGTACGGCGGTGTTGCAACCTCGGCGGCCCGCGTCACCGCGACCGCGCGAACAGTCCACACGCGATGCCAGAACTACGCGCACTATACGCGCGAAAGCACGGCCGGGGAGCCCCCGCCGGCCATCGCGACGACAACGACGGCTAGCGCGGCCGAAGGCGCTCGCGACGGGAGCGGCGGGTCGCTCTCGGCTCGACTCCATCCAGCTCCGCCGATCGCGCACCCGGGGTCCCTGGAGCGCAATCTTGGAGACGTCGGACAGCGTCGGCGGAGCTACGGGCACAACTCGAAGGACGCCCCCCGAGCACAGTGGGAGCCCCCGGCACGGGATGACGCCGCAGAGGCTTGCAAAGCGTCTCGGGGGACGACGCTCTCGACGCGACGCCCGTCGTCTACGGGAGGAGGGGAAAGGAGGAGACCGAAACGCGCCCCCTGATTGAGACAAAAGAGGCGCAAAAAGGCTGCTGTTCAGCTCCCCCATCAAATCGGCCACGTGCCTGCCTCTTTGGCTCTCGCTCTCTCCGCGCGAAAGTGCGTGAAGAATAAATACGAAAGAGAACTGCCGCGGATGGCGTGAAAAAAACGACCCTGGAAACGACCGTCGGCAGATATAACTCCCGCAGGAAGAGACGAAGTCCCGAATGTTCCAAATGCGCAATGTTCTCGCTCACTTCGATGGTCCCGCTAACTCGAGCGAACGATCTAGGAGATAATAAAAGAAAGGCGGTGAATGTATAGGGCATGAGCTGTGCAAATATAATGCCTGAACGTGAACTGTATGCGAGGCGAAGGCATTTGCCTCAACCGTAAGAATGCCGGATGATATCGAACGGACTTGGTGGACAAGCTAAGGCGTTTCGTCATGAGCGCCACGGCTCTATAGCCAGCAATCAACGCTTCAACGCGCTCGCGACGACGCTCGCCGCCAATCAATAGCATCGGCTATAGCAACCAGTGCAGCGCGGAGCGTGTGTACATGAATTCCGTGTCACAGTCACCCTCACAGGTACGACGTGTTCGGGCGCAGATAGGACACCAAAAGGAGTACCAACAGCTTAGCATTTCGGTGCTCCACGAAAAGCCGGGTCGTTCTCGATAAGCGTTATGCCTTCTTCCTCAACAACAACAACAAAAAGAAAACGCTTTCTGGCGATAGTCAAGATTCCTTCAGTCTTCGCAGAATCCGGAGTAGTGGCGCACGCTGACATTCTCTATACCTGCACTGCCGTGGGTGATGCAGTGATTAGGCTGCTCGGCTGCTGTGCCCATAGGATGCGGGATCGAATCCCGACCGCGGCGGCCGTTTTGCGATGAAGGCGAAAGGCAATGCGCCCGTGTGCTTTGCGACGGCAGTGCAAGAAGCCCAGGCGGTCGAAATTTCCGGAGCCCTCCACCACGGCCGTCCCTCATAGCCTGAGTAGTTTGGGACGTCATACATCCAAGAACCAAACCATTCTTCACGCATTTCTACGATTCCAACGGCTCATCCAGAACTGCATTTCTCTTCCTTGTTTTTAAAAAAATCGCTACAGCATGCTCATCCATCCTCTTCCTTCTCTCACTCAAATCAGAAGGAGCCTTTCCTCTCGCCATAACATTCTCACTTTGCTGCAGAGATGTTACCATGCCCTTCCTTTTCTGCCTAACTTCCTCCTCCTGCAGAGATTTCTGATAAAAATGATTGGTTACGCGAAAACAGGCAGTGCAGCAGCTGCCTAAATCCCGGTGCAAATCACAACAGCATCACGGGGAAAAGACAAAGGGGGGAATAGAAGATGGAACGCCCTAGCGGAGGACTCCGGGTTGTTGTTGTGGCTGTAGGAAGAAGGAAAAGAAAATGCACGGGCCTGCTACTGGCTCTGTAACTGAGCCACCTTCGCTGCCTCGTGCAGACAGAAGAGAAAATAGGGAAGAAAGAAAAGGAAGAGGGAGAGAAGGACGCGCGCATCAACAGCCGTCGTCCACCACCGAAGCGGTGGCGGGTGCAATGACGGCCTACAACAGATAAAAATTCGGTGGCAGGCTAGCCCCCGCTGCAAGCGGCGGTGACCCACCTGTCCCAGCCCCATCAGGGGAGTCCTGGGACTCCGGGTTGATTTTCGCAGCCAGGAGGTTCATTAACGCGCGCTGACATGGCACAGCACTGCAGAGTGTTTAGCAGTTCTTCGCCTCCAAGTCAGCCGAATTTCACGCCAACTAGGATGAGAGCTGTCCAAGCAGGACCAATCCGCTCCTTGAGCGACAAAATGCCCAAACGAAACCCCAGCAGCTCTCGTTCCACACATTAAAGCAGTAGGAAGCGAAACTGTTCAGCCAAGCGTTGGACGTCCAGCAAAGGATCGTCGTCCCAGGCCTGGTCCGTGGAACAGCAAAAGCCAGCGGAACCCTGGACAAGGGAGCCGACCAACCTGCTTGCCACTTCACTTCCCATCCTCGTTTTCGCTTCGCAAAGTTATACCTCACTCCGTTTCTCATCTTACGGGACGCGATTGTCACTGTCTGTATAGCACCTCTTCGCAAAGGACTATGTAAGCTTGACTATAGCACCCTTGAGTTTGATCAGAGTGTCGGTCGCTTCCAGCAGCCGAAGGGGCTCCTTCGTTCGTTGGGCATCCAGCTGGCACGGCAGGCAGTCTCTACGGCTACAATTGCAAACACCATTTTCCCACAGGATAGTTAAGCGGGCGAGTTGGTGATACATTATCCAAAAAAACTGCGCGAACAAACGGGGACGAAAGGAAGAAACCTCAGGAACAAGCGCTGACTCGCAACTAAAATGTATTCACGGGAAACACGCTTACATAAGGAAACAGAAACAATAAGATACCAGAACCAGAACGCACATGTTACTATGTGATATCCAGATATGCAACCTCACTCCTGCGTGACTGTGAGGGTGCATATCTGGATATCACATAGTAACACGTGCGTTCTGGTTTTTGTGTTTTATTGTTTCTGTTTCCTTATATAAGCGTGTTTCCTGTGATTAAATTTTAGTTGAGAGTCAGCGCTTGTTCCTGAGGTTTCTTCCTTTCGTCCGCGTTTGTTCGCGCTGTTTTTTTGGAACATTATCCCTGTTCTGCTGCGTTCTACTATATATGCAGGTAGCCCAACACGGCGCAACTTACAAGGATCTCCGTCCACGATGACGTCAGTGCCAAGCTCCTCATGCGGCACTGCGCGATCACGCTTCTTCATCAGAGGATTATGTTTAGGTGGTGGTGGTGGTGCAAACTTTATTTCCGCAGTTTCTCGGGGCCGATTTCCCAGATGCATTCACACGTGCCAGAACGCCCGTTTCCACACGGACAGGTCTTATTTAAAAAATATATATATATATCCATTCCGCGGCTACAATTTCTTGCCGAGAAATCCGAAAGAATGCATGACCAACAATCAACCACGCTGCAACATGGAGTTCAATGGGCCTCATATCCAAACAAATATTTCGCCACGAACATGGCCGAGAGCTAGTGCACGCAAGGAGGCGAACGAAATAATAATTAAAAAATGGCTAAGTTTCTTCATATAGCGCTGAGTTATGGGGTCTGTCGACGGTTCCGAATTACTGCGTAGGCAATGACCCCAATAAAAATGCGAAAAATGCTAACGCATGTCTGTAGCCTCGGAGAGCGAGGCCTTTACCCTCGGGAGGCAACATCAGCCAGCCCCCTCCCCAACATGCGCCCACCAAACTCACTAACCAGGGGCTATTCCTCCACTCCCTAGAAAGTAGGTCCTCTCCCCCTCTTTCCCGGACTGTGCCTCCTATTGTGTCCCAGCAAGCACGCAAAGGGAGAACATTTCTTGACCTCAGCTACTGATTGTTTGATTGAAAAGCTTTAATGAGCTATATAGATGAAACGGCTGTCAAATTTAGCACCCGTCATACAGGGGCGCGCGCAAAACGAAACCTGCGCCATACTTGCAGTTCACGTTCAATATACTTGCAGTAAGTATGGAAACTAGGGGAGAAGCAGCCCCGCAATTTCGACGGTTAATCGACGTCGCGTTCATACCCCCTTCCGCAAGCAAAGGAGCCGGGAACCCCAGTGCTCTGGCAGTCACTGACGGGATATCCGGAGCCGTGACAACGTTTATGCAAAGGAAGACGGGGGGTGGGGGGCAATGCTTCCTTTCTTTCGAGCTCGCGTCCCTCTCCAAGAAAGCGCGGGGCGACATGCGTCCCATATAAGGGCTATAATGGCGTAAATATTCATCGTCCCGAGATCGCGTCGTGCATCCTTTATTATGCAGACACGCGAGCAGCTCATGCACTGATGAGAATATCGGCCGTCTCTCTGTGCTTCTTTTTCCACTCGTGCCTCGCGAAACGCAAGGAACGCCCGTCGGTAAGGTCTACTACTACGTCCCCATCGCTCATCTGTTCGTTCAATCGACCCAAGCGGGGGCTCGGGATGGGCTAGCGCCCCGGGAGCAAGAGAAGGTAGGAGGAGCACGCTTGTTGCTGGGCGCACCTCGTACACCAGCGTAGGCGGACGACGTTAATGACAATCTTGATTGTCGACGACGCTGGCTGTCGAGCCTCAAAGTGGGGGACAGCGCCGTAGAAGACTACGCCTACCGCGTGCAAAACGAAAATTGGAACTCGACAATGCACAGCTTGACTGAGCATGAGGAAATACTGATGAGAAGTGACTTAGCCGCGGCAGCCATCCCCGATCAAGACGGGTGCCTCTCACGGTACTATTGCTCTTCCTCCACTCAGTCCACACAGCAGCGGCGAATTAAATTTCCCCCGCGACCGAACCGTCACGAAAGCCGGGCGCGTTTTCCAGCGCCGCGTGCTGGGCACGTGCGCGCATAAGAGGATCGCGTATGCATGAAGCCCGTTCGGCGCTCGAGCTCACCGCAGTCGCTGACGGGGGCCGATGAGCCTGCTGCTTCCTCAGTTGCCGCGGTTGACCTGGTTAGCTTTGCCTGGAACACAGAGGAGGCCGGGTAGAGGGAGGAGAAAGAAAAAGGGAAAAGTCACACACAGGCAAAAACACACGCTTCAGCGCCGCGCACAGGACACACGCGACTCGTCGTCGCCGCTTAAGCAACACAGCAAACAGCATCGCGCAACCAGGACACCGTTCCGACCCCGGGCCGACGGCGGCAGGTGCTCGGAAGAGAGGGTGGGTGAGAGGGCGACGCGTGCACGGCGCGCTAGAAAACGCCCGTACTATATAATGCTGAGTTGCAATTAACGGTTGCGGCAGCGGGTTTCAATAAGCGAGCCCGCAAGGGTAAAAAAACTAAAGGATTATCAGCGAACGCTCCCTCAACCGTGAATATGCAACTACTATTATTTTTTGGGGTTTTTTTTTTTCTTTTTTTTTTCCACTTGTACATACCGCGAAACATAGAACAAAAAAAATAAAAAGGAAACCCCAAACGCCACCGCACTGTGGTGAAACCCACGGCCGGTCTGAAACGAAGCTCTCGCTCCTCCTCTGCTAGCTCTCTCCTGTTATCAACACACAAGGATAATCCCAGTGGCAGCGACGAGCATTCGTCGCAGGCAAACGGTGTGATCGGCAGACGACGCAGCGCCATCTCGGGAGGTGTGATTACCAACGCCACGCCATAGCCTTTGCAGCGGAAATACCAATTCCCCTAGCAATATCTGAGACACCAATAACATCGTCAACGTATCGCCGTCTCCTTTCAGAAAAATGTTAGTTCTGTGAACCGGGATAAAGTGCTTGAATGAGATCTCTCCCATTGTCTTCCAATTAACCCTGTCCTGTGCTAGCTGCATCCGCCTGGCCCCCGTCTAGCTTTCTGCCAACCGCCCTCTACTACACTTTCCTTCCTTGGAATCCAATTGGTTACCCTCTCCGACCATCGGCTATTATCTCTTCGCACTAGATGCCCCGCCCAAGCTCACCTTTCTTTTTTCATTAACTCTAGCTATTTCTCCCACCCACTCTGCACGCTTGCGTAAACTTAAGCAGAAGCCTTTTCGTTAGCCTCCACGTTTCAGCCCCAGAGGTGACTACAGGTAAGATATACTTTCCTACTAAGCGCTACTGGTAAGCTGCTTAAAGCTGCTTAAGTAGGGGACACCTAACTTTTGAGTTCCTGTTTAATCCTTTGAAATGATGGTTAAGACATTACTGTACACGGATCGCCACACGATATTGGCCTACGACCGCTGAATAAATCGTAATCGAATTTCTTTTCTCCCCTGTTACAGTTTCGGTTTCAACAGCCGAGCGATGGCTGTGACGTCAGAGCCAACTCTCTGTCACCTGAGGAATAAGAATAAACTGCCATATAATCAATTCTCTGTCATCCAAACTGACTACAAATCAAAAGCCAGCCTCTCTCAAGAACAGGACTCCCTGCAAGTGAAGAGTCAGCGATTATGTCGCTCTCTTTACATCTCGTGCGTAGGCTTGATTGTGACGTCACAGCCATCGCTCGGCTGCTGAAGTCGTAATGTGAAATAAAAACAAAAACAAATTGCAATTTATTTACCGGTCGTCGACAAAAAAACGCTTAGTGATCGATAAACAGGAATGTTTTACGCATTGCAAACAAGAAGAAAAATGCAACCGGAATCTGGTGAAACTCTCTTTCGTACGCTTCCTCCGGAGGTCAATTCAGGAGCAGCGCGCCTGTACATAACCATTACAGCTTTGAGGGAAAAAGCAAAAACAAGCAGAAGGTGCAAATGAGCATGCGCTACACAAAAGTATCTACGAGCACAGGCGATCGCACTTCTGTCGCACTGCACACAACCGGCCGCCTCAAGGCCCAAGCGCACCGCAATAAACATTTTTCATTCTTTCTCCATGGCTGACACTTTTCTTGACCTCGCTGTCCCGTACGCACTACCTACGATTGTCGCTTTCACCCCCCCCCCCCCCCTTTTTTTTTTTTTTTTTTTTTTTTTTTTGAGCAGGCTGTTGTTTGAAGCCTTCGCTATTCGAGCGCCTGCCAGTTCTGGACCAAGTCCACTGATTTCCCCGCTGCCCGGAATCGAGCTGCGGCGAAAAAAAAAAATAAAGAAAGAAAGGACACGATCGCGACCTGCACAAAACGTGGGCGGACAGATCGCGTCACCCCGCCGCTTCCAGATGAGATTGCAGCCTTCTATCCTTTTTCCGGCCTGCATCAGAAACTGTTAAGCTGCTCGGAACGCCCCGCGTGAACATTTTCTAGCCAGCACTGCCCTGCCAACCCCCCCCCCCCCCCCCCCCCCCCCCCTTCTCCGAAACCAATGCGCAGTCCGCTATCTGCTTAAACTCCAGGACTTGGGACTGTTTCGGGTTTGGTGCCGTGCAGCGCATAACTGCGTCAATCGCCCAGCAACAGGCAGAAAAGTCAGCTCCCTTGCTGCTCCTCAAGATACAGGGCGCAATCCGAACCTAAGAAGAGTTTCAAGAAACTCTGACAACAAAAAGAAATGAAAAGTCGACGAACGACGACCCACAGCGTTTTCAGACCTAGGAGAGGAGAGGCCTCACGTGACGCCATTCGGTTCCCCCGGTCTCTTATCAGTGACCGGCCGCTGATAAAGGTAACGAGAGGAGCCAGAGGAGAAAAGACCCCTAGTAATAATGCGCGCCTATCCAAACGCGCAACTTCGTGCCGAAAGGAAAGGTGAGAAAGTTTCCCTATTCACCGAAGTCCGCGGCCTCAGCCAGCGATTCCCGAAAACTCGGGAGGGCGCGCAGCGCTCGTAAAACCGCGACGTGCCACTTCCGGACTCGGTCCCGGAGCGGTCGGTACGCAGGCACCTGATTGGCTGACCAGACTCATTAAGTGCCCGAGCGAAAAGATTGAAAGCACACACACAGCCAGCATGCTACAGCGAACTTCGCTTGAGCATCGCGTGTGAAGAGAAGACCACCCTCCCTCCCCACTCCTGAGACAGTGCACCTCAGAACTTTTGAGTTATACCAGTAGGTAGTAGTAGTGTAAAACATTTATTTGGGAAAATGGGTTATGAGTTAAGGGCGGGGTTGGCCGGGTCCTCAGTCCGGGACTCCGTTGGCTGATGTCGCTGTCCGAGCTTTCGCTAGCAAGGTCCTTTGTGCTGCGAGGTCGGAGCTGAACAGGGCCACCTCCCAATCCACCCACGTTCGGTTTTCTTTACGAGGTATGGCTTGGCTTTCTTGTCAAGCCCATATACCATGTGGTAAAGGTCTGCTTTCTGGCCGCAAAATGTAATTCTGCTGAGAAAGTTCCCGGGCTAATTTTGTGCATTCTAGCAGGGCCGTTGCAGGGCAATGTTTGTAAACGCCAAAGGTGACACTCCTCTAATTTATCGAGTCCTTTAGCAGGTGCTGGGAATGCTTGTCTCGGGAACTCCGCTTCGAAAATTGACTGGCTTTAATACACACTTGTCAGGTGCTTAGGAATTGTCGCGCCATCTAGAAGCGGTCAATAGAAGCTTTCTGCCATTGCCATCATTGCTTTTTGGAAATCACTCTTTCACTATCTTCTTTTTCACCTTAATTACCTCAACGGCTGTTATGTCTAAGGATTCCTGCTGCGTACTACAACTCTTGAACGAAACCGCCATTTTTTTTTTATACATGAGCACTATGGTAAATTTCGCAACTGGTAAATATTAAATAGCTCTGGTGCACCTACGTCTTTGAAGCTGCGAGGAAAAACAAAAAGCGATCGAGAAGTGCCGGTTAAGCATCAAAACCAAGTGCTTTCGCACAAAGAAAAAAACCAAGTCAAGTGCGAGCCACCTACGAAGCTAAAATAAAAAGGAAGATGTATGAAAAACAAGCACACGCGTATACACATTTCGAACCAAACGACCCAGCAATCAGGTGGAAGCACGCGGAGCGTCGGTGCTGCAACTGCCGTTGAGCGAATGCCGGCATCTCATTTAGAATCGATGCCCGACTCAACGAACGCTCAGTGCTGCTCGTGAACTCCATCGATCTCGCCCCAATTTCTTTAGAGTATACAAAGCAGCGGCGCAAGGATGACGCGCTTATATGACAGAGGGCTGCAGTCTGTAGAACCAACGCTGACGGTCCCTGCCGTTTCCGGTGCGCCGTTTCCGGTGCGCAGCAGCAGCCACAACCCTTCCCTAGCCGACGTCGCTGAGTAACTGAAAAATAGATATTAATGAAACCCGACACTAGCGAACAGGTGAATCCGTCCAAGACGAGCGCGAAGAGGACTTGAAAGAATCGCCGGTTCGTTCAAAGGTCCGCAAAAACGCGATTATTCACGAAGCAATCTATTACTAACGACGTTCGGTTTCGTGGCGTTCACCTCGTCAATAACTGAAAACACATTCGCGCTGAAGCGAGTCCCCGGGACAGCGCCATCGCAACATACATTCGCCGACAGGACGGACGGCAGTGTGGGGTTATCGAAATTGTTTAATAAACCAACGGTTCATTATTCTAGACCACTCATCTCCCCTGCGCAGACAGCCGCGGCGCCAAGCATGCGTCCTCAAGGTTGCGTGATCAGGATAGCGGCGGTATAAACGAATAAAAAAAAAATAAAAATAAAGGATAAGACAGAAAGAGTAACCTGAAAACGGACGCATCCATACAAACCGCGCGAGCGTGCGGATCGTGGCGTGGGTGAGGGCAAGGCCCGGATGGAGAGGGCTGGGGGGGGCGAAACCGCTGGCCCGTGTAAAGAGTGGACGAGAGCGCCGTGTGCCATGCCCATCGCATCGCGTTAATTATTTCTACGCTGGCACGCTTTTATCGCGCCCTCTTTCTCCTTCTTCACTGTCCCTTTGTAGCGTGTTTTCCTTATTTTCCCCCATTCCATCTCTCTTTGACTTCAGGGCGGAGACGAGCTGCTTCCTAAACAAGACGGAACAAAATTACCCGCATGACAAGAATAATCACAATAACAATAAAAAAATAAAATAAATAAAAAAAGCTCGGGCAAAGATGCGCGCGGCTGCGAAGCGGGCAGGGTACCGGTCGCTGCTGCCGCCGCCAGTCGCGCACCGCGAGTCCGCAACGGATAAAAACAACGAAGAAAAAAAAAAAGGGAAAATTGCCGCCCTCCGCGGCGCACGCACGAAAACCTCTCCAACGCCGTGCACGCGCTCACGCTTCGCGAGGAAGCCGCTCGACCGCGACCTCGGCAACGTAGGCGGCGCCGCCGCTTCACGCTCGTCACAACTAGCCGTGCCTACGGTCGTGACGTGCGCCTTGCGGGGTCTCTCAATTCGCTTCTTTCCTTCTGCTCCGCCGTCTTTCCACGTGTATATTTCTAATGCGGCTGGCAGTCGCGGAACCCTGCGGTCATTATTTATTAGCCCACGATGGTGACGGTGAGAGAGGGTGGAGAGAGAGAGAGAGAGAGAGAGAGAGAGAGAGAGAGAGAGAGAGAGAGAGAGAGAGAGAGAGAGAGAGAGAGAGAGAGAGAGAGAGAAGAGCTTGTAAGCCTAGTGCACGATGCATACGCCAGCAACCGGGCGTTACGCAAGCTGCCGGAGACAGCAGCCCACTTTCCATCCTTTCTCGGCGGTGCGCGCGTGATCGGTTCCCGATGGACACTTCTCGTCCCTCTTCATTCCGAAGATCGTGCAGCTAAACAGGAAAGACCAGAGTGTCTGTCCCCCGCCCAATCGTTCGGCAGTCGGCTGGCCCGCTGCGCTCAACAATCGCTCCCGATGGCATTCAGAATTCGTGCGACCACGTCGCGACGCTCCTGCTCGCGCATCCGATTCCTTGCGGGTGCATCGGCCCCTCATCCTCCGTAATTTCGCGGCCAGTAACAAGCAACTTAAGTAATTCATCGCGAATGCCGTTAGCGGCGTAAGAGGTCACCACGATCGGGGACAACCAATGTTTGACGACCTGTGTAATAGTCAGCGAGAGGTGAAGCGCTAACGAAGCAGCGGAACAACGTGTGTACGGCAACAAGCCGGCAGAAGACCATATGAGGGTGCTCAAATTTGAAGTACGTTAGGTATATTTGCCGCGTCCAATGTCTATTGCAGTTCGACCAGGCGATAAAATAGTGACTGAGTAGTCGGTCTCGCTGCTCGCTCGTATTTTCGTGTGTCTCCTCTGCTCGCAGCTAGGGGAAAGTTAAAAAAAAAAAAAAAAAAAAAAAAAAAAAAAAAAGGGAGCCAGGAGCTGCCGCGCGAGCGGTATGGGGATTCTTGGCGGTCGCAGCACCTTTTGCCCCGCTTGCCGACTTTTGGTTGCGAAAAGAAAAGCCCCGCTAGCGCATTGGAAAATTGGTGCAGTGACCTTAAACTTTTTTGTCCAGTGGCCTGAAAGGAGTCCGTACTAGTGTGGAAAATTGCAACTGCGTGCGTGCCGTACTTGTGAAGAAAAGCGGAGCTCAAATTGGACCGCCGCAAAAACTCGCCCTATTCTGGCGCACGGCAGGAGATCACCAGGAAGCGGCGAATCGCCATCAGCGGCATAAGGTTGGGAGCTGCCTTAGCAGTTGCTACTGGTTGTTGGTTTTTGAATAGTGACACAATAGGAATAAAAAAAAATTTTTGCACGCTACAATATCTGTTTTCGCAATTAGCGGAAGCAGACAAACCTGGGCGGGTTTCGGAAATGAAACGAACAGCAACGCGGAAAACAAAGCAGGGAGAAAGGACACTGCGATTTATTTTTATACTATATCTTGCGGTGCTTGTCACACTGCCTGGCTGCACGAGTGCTGTGCGCCTCGCAAAGTCGCATTCGTGTGTTTCGGTATTCAAGCTGATTATGCCCAGCACATCTTCGTCGCCCTTAATTTGGACCGTTGTAAGCTTCACTCGTGCTATATGTTTGTTATCCGCATCTGTTTAGGACAGAGGCGAGACACGTCCGCATGCGGAGAGTTCCGTCACGTCTATGGATTTAGTATCAACCGCGGTTTTCATTATCACGTACGATGCACTATTACAGAGACCCCTACACCAGTTCATTAGCGGGGCTCACAATTAGCAGAGGCCCATCGTTAAGGCCTTAGGGGAAGGGGCATTCCGCGCGCTTGCCAGGTTCCTCGGTAGAGGGCTTAGCGTGCGACATACGGGCGGAGCAGGCTCGGCCTAATCCTTTCCGCGCCCAGTGCGGTCCCAAGCATATACAGCGGTTTTCTCCACCACACAGCAGGTGAGAGGCACAGCGCGCGTCACCCGCTAAGCTTTGCCACTGATTCAGGTTTCCCTCGAACCAGGCAAATGAGCACGGAGAGCCGCAGGTGCCGAATCCGAAACCGAATCGGGCAAGGTCGAACCAGCGCTTCCTGGACATGCGGGAAGAGATATGCTCTCGTGTACCGCCTCCGAAGGCAACGTAATAAGCATCTGACCGTGACCGACACCGTAACTGGGATATCCGCCCGGAACATGCTGCTAATAAACTCTCTGATTGTCCTTCGTTCAAATAACGTAAATAAAAGCGAATAAAAATGCCAACGAGGAAGTAGTAGTGAACTGCGGGAAAGATCACAGAAAATCGCGCACTTCGTTTGACAACGGGTGAGCGAAAAATGCGGAAACGGACATCATTTAAACGTGAAATTTCAGATGTTTTGCACACACACGCAAAAAAAAAAAATAAATAAGAAGAAGAATGCATTTAAGATAAAATACAATGATAACTCACTACGGTTCTAAGCCTTCATTCACGATATATTATCAACAAGATTCAGGTAAAGCACGGTATACTTCGACTCCACTGGCAGGTGATAACTTTATGCTTAAACCACTTCGAACTAATTAGTGTGCTCCGCCACGGCTAATGTTCTGCGAGAAGGCGGGGCGAAATGTATGTATGTATTTGTTAACGAGCTGTTTGATTATACAGTCCTGCATGGGCCACCATGTTTACTGAACAGCAAGCAACCATCACACAAGGGGAATTTTACGGTCCCACATTCTGACGAAACGACTGCGATAAGCCGCGTTAGACTGAACTCGCGCGGTGATGGTCGAGCGAGTCACAACGCGCGACTGGCGGCGAACCTCCTCGCTGCCGCCAGGCCGCGACTCACTTTTTATCAGCAACGAGGCCAACTCTGAAGCCTCGCAAAGCGCAGTACGGGTCCCACTTTTTTGACGTCATTCGCAGGGGCCTCGTTCGATCGGGTCAACGCAATCGCGCGCTTGCTTCTGTTTTCACGGGCGCAAGAGGCTGCGCTCCTCCCTCCATGCTTAGCGTTGCGCGACCGCGTGCAGCACCACCACGCGTACACTAACGGTGCAAAATAGATGGCCAGCGTTCGCCACGCACTCCGGTCAAGCGCGCGCCCCACACGGCGATCGAAGGACGACTACGACACGCTTTGGTGGCACAGCAGCGACCCTCGCCGACACCACGGCAACCGAGTGGGGCACTGCCGTCCTCGGCACGGCTCACGCGACCGAAACCCGCACGCAGTTTTTTTCAGGGAAACCTGGCTGTCCTTGTCGGAAGCACGTCCTACTTGCACACAACGGGAGCTGAAATGAACGCGCGTCGGCAATCAGATAACCAGTGTAGGGCCTATCATGAAACAACCCGCTCAGCGCCCCATCATTGCTAAGATGATGTAACAGCCGTAGGCTGTGTTGTTTTTTACGTCACGCAGCAACTAGGAATGCGTCCACCAGACACAACGCTCTAGCAGTAGTGCTAGTAATTAGACACTTTATATCAGAGCAGAAATCAACCTGCCACACATGGCCAAGCTTATCCTAGTTGCTTATAGCAGTTTCGCGTCACAGTCCTCGGGCCTCGATACGCACTCGTGACACGAACACAGCTGAAGAAGTTGCAATAGCGGTCGCTTGCGTTGGAACTTGGCACGCAGGCAAAAGTAGTCATTAGTGACAGCAAAACGGCTGTCAGGAATTTCGGAAAAGGAACAGTTTCGGAGGAGGCCAAAAGGATCCTCCTTGCTAATCCCATTAATCGAACTATCTCCATCATATGGATACCTGCACACGAATCTGTCCCTGGCAACTTGCTAGCCCGAGATCTCTATCACCGGGCAGCAATTGAAGATTCCGACTTAAAGGGAATAATAGATTGTGCCCATAACATACAATAAAGTCACTGAATTCTACAAATTAAATCGAAAGAGCTACCCACCCCCAGATCGGTCTCTCTCTAACAATGAGGCGCGCATTTGGAGGCGGCTTCAAGCCAGAAACTACACCTGCCCTGCCCGGTCTGGATATTCCTGACACAGACCGGAGAGGAAGAAGATTCGAAATGCAAAAATTGCGGCCAAAAAGGCACACCAGATCATATTATTTGGGAATGCGCCGACTCCCCAGGCTCCGGCATGAACATTAATAGTAGAGAATGTCAATGCTCTTAACTGGGCTAGTTGGTGAACGAATTCAGGCATGGTGCTAGCGCACAAGGAGGACACACACGGCGGGTAGGCGGACAGGACAAACCTGTCCGCCTGTCCCAACATTGTTCTCTCTCTCTCTCTCTTTTTTTTTTCTTTTGTAACGGGAGCTAAGGCAATTGAGAGGTTATCTAGGAGTAGGGAAGGAAGATAATGATAAGAATGTGGATCGCTTTGAGCGCAGCTTGTCTGGGTGTCCAGTACCCCTCCTTTGAATTTTAATAAAGGTCGTGCTGACCTCGATGTTGTTGGATGAGGTCTCACAGTGTTAAGAACAGTAACAAAGTATAAGAGCTGAGTAGGCGCACGTATTAGCACAATAAATATGATCCCATACAAGCATAAAGCGCAAACCTCAATCTGATGCCTTTGGCGACAGGCTATGCAAGGTATGAAACGGCAGAAATCTCGCCGAGAGCTAAATCCCGGATCAGCCCTCTAACTTGGCCAAACAAATGAAGCGACGATTGTGATCACTGTGTACATTGTTTGGTTTGGTTTGGTTTGTGGGGTTTAACGTCCCAAAGCGACTCAGGCTATGAGAGACGCCGTAGTGGAGGACTCCGGAAATTTAGACCACCTGGGGTTCTTTAATGTGCACTGACATCGCACACCACACGGACGCCTTGTTTTTCGCCGCCATCGAAAAGCGGCCGCCGAGGCCGGGATTCGATCCCGCGTCCTTGGGAACAGTAGTCGAGCGCCGTAACCACTGCGCCACCCCGGCGGGGTTGTGTAAATTATGTGGCGACGATCCTTCCTGCCTTGCCAGCATAGTGCGTGGCAAACTCAAGACCGCGTACGAGTACGCTGCGGTCCCGATGTGTGTTGTTCCCGCAATGTACGCGCATCGGGACAATGCAGTGCCGGTCGTGCAACGCGCACACGCGAACCGCCGCGCATTCCGCTCGTGCAGGTTTTCACCGCTCTCCTGATTACTTCTGGATTGTCGCGCACTTCCATAACGACCACTGCAACATAGTAGTCCGCGTGCACTTTCTCGCCTGCCGGTGCGCGGAGGGAAGCCGAGGTAAATGCAGAGTAGAGCGGCGGACGTGAAACTTTTTTAGATAAATAATCAACCAAACTCGCGTTCCTTCAAAAAGAAAAAAAGAAAAACACAGGCTCATCCTAATGCATGCAAGTGCGCAAGCGAATACCCAAATACCCAGTCAAAGAACGCCAAAGCGAAGTGGAAAAAGGACGGCTGGAGAGCGCGCGTCGCCTCTGAACCATGCGCATCTCTCGGGCTGTGCCGCTGGGCGTTTACAAATTAAGCATTTCGAGCGGACGGAGATGGGGGGCCTGTACTCGAGCTGCAGGAGACAAAACGCAGTGCGCGGTGCGAAGCGGTCGCAATTGGTCGCTGCAGCGGACAGCGGACAGTGCCGAAACGATGACAAATGCTTACCAGGCACGCTTTCCGCAACATACGAACAACGCTTAACTACCCTCCCCCGTCTCCCACGCGATTATGGTCGCTCGTGCGCAACACAGGTGGCAAATCGCGCAGCGCATGGGAGATGGGAGGCGCATTCTGGCCCATACGTGGAAGAGGGCTGTCAACGAAATTTCCGCGGAAAGAGTTTCATAAAAGTGTGCCTATTTTCGTTGCGGTCCCACTTTCCAGCAAGCGTGTACAAAATGGCACGCGCACAGAACAACTGCCTCCGCCACCTGTGATCGTTTTTGCCGTCGGCACTTGCTAGCAGCTCTGGCGTGTGTTCTACTTTTTTTCTGCATGCAGAACTGCGTTCCTTAATGGTTTGTGGTCGATAGTGCAGGCTACTTCCTTCCAACGCTCTGGTTAACGTGGGACAATTTCAACTCCATTCACCTAATTCTGTTTTTCGTTTTGCATCCTTTTTATTTTTCAGGCTGCCTTGATATTTTTTAGTCATCTGCTCCATTACAGGTCTTTCGCTCGAGATCTCCAACCACTATTTTGCTAACTAGAAATACCATAAGATCACGACACACCGGCGCGCGCGGCCACCAAATCGCCAGATGCGTTTAAGTGTATCAGAATCACAATCAGACTTTTTCACAAAATGTGGCGCCCTCTGGGAGTGGTTGAAAATTTGGAGGACGCTTAAGCTTCGCCTTCAAGAGCGGAACGCGATAGCGTTATTACATCGCAGGGGACGCTTTCCCAGCAGAAGCGCTACGGCGCAGCGATCACGTCAGAGGCGTCCGGCATCAAACGCTGCACCTAGCAATCGCGCTGTGAGCGGAAAGAGGAGCCGCGTCGCCTAAACACCACTGGTCGAGTGACGCACGCTGGATGTTGGAAGGGGGAGAGAGCGAGAAAACTTATTAAACGCAAGGGTATTGGGGCATCCTCGCACCGGTACCCGCGCGGCCCGAAGGGGAGAAGCGGGTGAGCGAAGATAGTGATCTAAAGAAAGGAAAGACGCTTGATTTTATAACCCGTGAGGGTGCACGGCGAAACGTCAGGGGCGAGTGGCACGCCACGTGTCGGGGCAGCGCCGTACATGGAAGTTGCTTTTTATTCCTTTTTATTTATGAAGTGCATGCAGGGATTTATCGCTCACGGCAAACACCGCCGACGACACCGGCTTTTCTGCGACACGAGCTCCTTAACGCTACCGCGTTAAAATTCTGCTGCTGGTTGAAAACGTCCTTGGGAGATGCAACCACCTGCGAAATGGAGGTGTGTTCTTGACAGCTACCGCCATCTATCGCACACGCCTGTCACGAATATTAACTACACATGGCCTCCGAGATAAGCTACGGCTGCGCCGATCGCGGAGGTCACGAACTGCGCATGCGCTGCTTGGGTTGGTGGTTTGTTTTCAACCAGGGGAGAGGCGCGCATGCGTAGAGCGGCCTTGTGAAAAAGGCGGATTTCAGAGGGGTTTGAGGCCGGAAATCATCATTCAGAAACCTGGAAGCTTTCGTTTTACTTTTCAAACAAAAGTGTACTGCACATTATTCAGATGAAAAAAAAAAAAATGGCGCACATCTGAAGTCCATCTTTAGGGTATGACGTGACAGCGCCAATTAAAGGATCCCGTCATTCCCGTAATTCTCGTCTGAGGCAGCCATTGAGGATCCTCGTTCGCGTAGTGCTCGCTTAGCCACTCACTCCAATTACTTTGCTACTGCATCACACAGAGTCACTTGTACACAGTCGTAAACCCAGGCGCTATGTGAAAGGCCACGTAACTAAGATAAAACAGCCCCGATTTAACGAAGACCTACGAATGTATCTGCCTGACATGTAGAGGGTGGCGTGTCCGATGTGAATCGGGGTCCTAGGATCGCGGGTTTCACCAACTCATCCCAAAGGAGCTGCCCGAGGTGGCAGATCCTGCCAACCGTGGTCGCATGACGTCACACAACCTACATACCAATCAGTGATCGGCCATGTGACACCTGCCAGAGGGCGGATTTTCTTTAAAGCTGTCGCGTTAAAGGCATGTCACGAAAACTTGAGCGCACTGCAGAGACCTATATTGGAGATGCGAGAAAGCATATATGCGTTGGCTGCTGTTTAGTAGCTCCTAGAATGTCATGACTCAGCACTTTCGAGTGTCGTGACTCGGCACTTTCGAGAGTTTGAGAGTCGTGACTGGACACTAGTCATGCTCATTACTGACTTACGCAAGTCATGAACTCCGCCGTGATGCACATTTGATCTCCCGTCTGACTTATGACCATGTGACTATGACTCATGATTAAACTATGACTCACGTGACATGAAATTTATATACCACTTATCATGACATACACATTCATGACTACCAGCCTGGTCTTAATGTGACGTCATATCGCGCGTTACATTTTGCTTCCACGTTTTGCGGACACATTTTCGCAAACAGAAAAGTAAGGCTTCCGCCATAATAACTGCTCGGATTGCGAGTTTGGAGAGCTACATTCTTAAGCTGTTCATTCCGAAGTTTGTTTTACACGCATTGATCGAAGGAAGCTACGCTAAGCCTGGAATCCTCCCACTACCCCAAGTCAAAGCGGTCTCTTCAGTTTATTAGCGGAGTTGTAGATCCAATCCCCATCTCCAAGTTTAAGTCCGCACGCACCAACGGCCGAGCGCGCGCTCTTTGGGGCATCCCCCAATCCTTAAAGCGACTGACGTCAATCATACGAGAACACCCAAACAGCTCCAACGTTCGCATAAACCCACCATGCCAGAACCAGATCTGTTTTTCCCTTTGCTCTCCCTTCACTTCTCACGACCTTGACCTCTATAGTTTTCTGCGCATCTGCACGTGGTTCTAAGTCGCTCAACCTTATTCTCACCATGGGTCCGGGCTACATCAAAACTTCAACCAATTATTGCTCGCTACAAAGACCGCAGTCCGGTTCAGAGCAGTTGAGCGAAGTGAAAGATATAAGGGGGGAGGGCAACCAGACACACTTACAGTACATGCGCCAGCAGCGCGAGCAAGAGACAAAACTGGGGGGCCTTCTGAGGAAGAATCCTCCGGTCACAAAAAGAAACACAAAGGGAAGGCCAAGCGCAGAACAGTGCGAGGCACAGGAAAAAAGCAAACGCGCCCATGAAAGATGTAACCCGCAAACTCGCCAAGACAGTAAAGAAAAGAAATAAGGAAACGGAACGCGTAGGCCGGGCGATTGTTGTTTGGCTAGACAAAAAAAATAAAAAAATAAAAAATAAAAAATGCTTTCCGCGCGCGAAACAGTCCAACGCCGTCGCACTGCTACGCTGGGCGAACCCGCGCAAAGCTGGAATCTGCGCTCCGCACAGAGGGCGACGGCGACAATTATTATTTATTGGTATCCACGGTTACCGCCAAGGCGACGGCGATCCGAGTTCGTTTCGTCCCCTTCATTACTGCAATTTTCAAGAGCGCGAACTCCGCCGAGGCGGTCCGGCACATAATCTCTTGAGGGAGTGGAGAGGAGGGTCCGGATCCCCACGCGCGCTAAATAAAAGCATAAAGGTAAAGCCGATAGAAAAGCGGAACGGCGTAAAGGAAAGCCAAAGTGAACCAGACAAACAAAACCGATCGATTAGAACGGCACTACGTCCAATCTGTCTGCCCTGCTCCCCGTTCAATTCTACCCCCCCCCCCCCCCTCCCCCCGCCTCCATTTCTTTCCTCTCTTTGGACATATATATCCAAGCACCAGCCGCCGCCGGATTAAGACGCGCTCGCGTTGAGCGAAAACGGCGTTAAAAGAAATACAAACAAAGCAAGCGTGATACGCGAACCCGCAAAACAGCTTCTGAAGAGCGCAAAAACAAAAATAACTCGGAAGAGAGAGAGATACGCGCGGAAGTGGCGGACCACTACCGCGTTCCAATCAAACCGAGGTTCCGTCCTCCTCTCCTCTTTGCGCAGCTATCTAAGCGCACTCGCTGCAAACCGAGTCGGCAGCTTCACCCAATAAAGCGCACAACTCTCGACCCGAAGCGCGAGTATAAAGCAAGAATGTTAAAATAAAGGCTGGACAAAAATTAAGTTTCCCAAACAACCGGTCTATGAAAACGCCAGAGAAGGCAGCAAGACGTCGCAAAGCCAAGAAAAAAAAATTGTAAAAAAAAATAATTAAAAAAAATCCGCTGCTACGCACCGCAGCAGTGAATGCCAGCAGCGAATACGATAATTATGCATGAGCTAAGACGCCAGAGAAAAGAGCCGGGATGTGTAACAATTTATACAGCGCCGCGCGAGGCCCATTCGGTCCGCCCGGTTTTATATTTCGCTTCTTTAACGCTCTCTCAGCCGTTGAACTTAGCTCAGCTGGCCAGAGATTATCCTTCTTTCTCCTTTCGGTTCATCTCGCTCCTCGCTAAACTTTTCTTTTTTTTTTTTCCTCCTTTCTTTTTTTGATGGGATCCCGGCGCGGACTTGACCGCCAAATTCGCCAAGCTCGCGTAGTCGAGGCAGCCTTGTAGGCATGTGTAGAAGCTGTCCGGGCGTTCTCCTTTCCAGTACAGCGCGCTCCCGTTTCATTAAAATGCAGTGTTCATTCGAACACGAAATTGCTGCTTCATGAATCCCTTCTTGCCAAACGGAGCAGCCGTCCCCGGAGCTGCTTTCTTAGCGGTTCGGCGAAGGGGTCAGCGACCACTGCGCCTCTTCCTCTTCCACAGCCTCTCGGCTTCTTCCTTATCATTTTCAACAATCAAAATCGATTTCCCACTCTGTCGAAGAGCCGCGGGCAGTGACGTCATTTGCCCCTACCTTGTTGCCGCTATGCTCGCAGTTATTTATTCAAATGACTCGCATCGGGTGCAGTGTCGCCGTCGACTATGAATAAAAGTCGTTTCGAAAACTCGTCAAAGTTCGCTCTTCCCACGTCACGCAACTATCCGCAGAATGGAGTGACTGGCCGAGAGTCGCGGCAAAGACCTGAATGTAGCAGCGGTGCGATTTCGTCAAGGAATCAATTTCAACATTTTGAGGCGCGTAAATCGCATGGATAGCGAACATATTTGCTCCATCGGAAAGCGATTGCGATTGCTCCGCCACTAATTGGGCACGTTGCGGCGAAGCCGCTTCGCATTTCTGAAACGGCTTCAACTATACATGCTCAATTAAATAAAGGACCGTACGTTTGGCGCAGACAGCCGATAAAACTGTCGGAACATATATATATATATATATATATATATATATATATATATATATATATATATATATATATATATATATATATATATATATATTGATTATTTATTTATTTATTTATTGAGAAACGAATACGCCAACTAGGGGGAACAGACTGTGACACTTTAGTGCATTTACGAACGGCTTTATAGTAAACGATAACCATCATATGCAATTGATAAAATTTCAGCTAATTTCCGCCAATCCTACAGATTCACTCTTTTACCACAACCAAAGTTTCCAAGAATTTACCTTTAAAAACAAGCTTGCTCACTCACCCACAAGCGAAATCCGTGTCCCGTAGAGTAATGAGCGAAAACTCCATTGTGTCAAGATTTATTTTTGCAATGCTTTTACGGTTGCTGACTTTTCATGCTAAAAGTGGTCCAGCATGATCCCCGACACTTAGCGGGATGTTGTGTTCAACTAAAAACGCTATAGTAAATAGTAGCCTTCACGGCCAGCAGACATGCACGCGCGGTGCTCCCCGGACCTCGGCTCCGAGCCGCTCGCCGCGTCATGAGGCTGCTTGTGGTTACCTCCTAGCCTTAACTGGCGCTCGCCTTCAAGCGCATTTCCCTGCTTTTGGATTACCTTTCTTCGTCCTGGAGACCTTCTTTCATGCTCGGAATGTGTTGATGCAAAAACTCTGGAACATCTGTTTTGCTCATTCTCTACATTCCCCTCAAATCTCCCTTTCTCTCCCCCTTTGATCCCACCCAAGGCTTTTCAGGCTCAGAGCAGTACGTTGCAAAGAGGGGTGCGGGCATCTATCAACACTATTATGGTACCTTCCGCGGCCACGAGAGGGCAACACATACATCGTGCCTAGTTTCGCTTATTTGTATTAAGAACCCCTGAAGATGGCGTAAGGAAAGCTGACGACGCGGCTGCGCGTTTGTTTCGCGTCGTAATGGATGAAGCCGGGCCTTCTGGCACTGCGGCGCAGGCTTGCCGTGCTCGACGTGCTGAAGTACAATGGTTACGAAGACAGCGGGAATGCGACTCTACTGATTCTGTTATACCAGCTGAACGGCGCAAGAACTCAGAAGCACAACGAATGAGCAAGCGTGCCGAGCGTGTTCATACGAAAGGAAGCATAACAAAGTGTAAAATGCATAAAAAATATAGCAGGGATAAGCCGTGCTACTTCGCATTTGATTAACTATGCAAATCGGTTGCAATTTCTTTTTATATGGATTCGTGTCCCTCCGAGTAGACGACCGAAGCCACTACAACGTTTGCAGCTGCTGATGATGATATCACGAATATGTGTTGCCCTCTCGTGGCCGCGGAAGGTACCATAATAGTGTTAATAGATGTCCGCACTTTTTTTTTTTTTTTTTGCGAAACATTTTGTGTAAAATTCCACGCAAGATTCGTAAGATCGTAAGACTGGTCAAAATTCGTACATTTTACGGAAAATTCGGAAGAGTTGGCAGGTATGCGCGTAGGCACATAAAAGAAAAAAAAGCCAACTAGCCACCTTTGCATCATTACTTAAGCTTGTTTTTCCTCTCTCAGACGCCATATGTAGATGGAAATGTACGAGGGTTGTACATTAACGATAGAGAATGGATCTAGTGCTTTTTGCTGTGCGCTCACTGCGCCATCTATCAGCGGTTTTGTTAAGCAGTGCGACCTAGCAATTTCCGCCAAATGCCACATCACCTTGCCTCTATTACGGCGGCTGAATATTTATTCGAACAGAAGATATTTCATCCCGTCCAAGTGTGCTGGTTGTGTGACACATGTTGACCTTGAGTGAGCAACGCTATACGTTATCAATTTTTTGCGCGCGGCTTAACAAAACGGCCACGGCACGGAAACATATATGCCGATTCGACGCGTGCATTTGATGCGGACATCGTGTCTCGTGCAACTGCGTCAATACAGTTAGTCTTCAGTAGGAAGTGGGGACTTGCGGCAGCGACGACGTAACCATGCAGTCAGACTCCAAGGGGAGCGGTACCAAATGCGTAGATGAACCCAGCTCGGCTTCGGTAGCCAAATGTTTAAATATAACCCCAATAAACCAAACCACCAATTTAATTATTGAGCAAAGGCGTAGAATGCCTGCTGACTGCATAGTTCTATTGGTATCCCGCAAAAGGAATATTCAAAATAATTAAGGTCTGCAGGTGTTCGATCTGACAGTAGCCATTTATGAGTCCTGCTATAAAAGGTGACATACGTACTTTGTACACACAGCGAAGACAACCACAGCATAATAGGCTCATGTTTTACACCTCCGAAACTTGTGCATGCAAATTGCTTCACCAATCGCCGGTGAAAGTAATATTAGTAGTAATAAAAGAAGAGACATTGCGAGACAAAATACTTGGAATAATTTGAACATGGCGTCTCAAGGCAGCACAAAAAACAAAAAAAGCGATTGTTTAAAGAAACCATAAAAAGGGAAACAATAAAACAGGCTGTCCCTGATCACGTGAACAGCTCGCCCTCAAATGTCTTTCGTATCCGACGAAAGGCGTCGACGTAATAATGACAACAGAAACAGAAGGGTACAGCAGCCACATAAACACGAGTCTTCGTAACACACAAAACTGCGACAGCGGCAGCGACCGGTGTCCGTTCAAAAAGAGATCACCGCCCTCGATGGCCGGGCTAAACCTTTAAATGACCTGCCGCCAGCCAGAATGGCCCGAGAGGGCAACGACGAAGAATCTCCAGCCAGCCGCCACCGCAGCAGCGGCAACAGAAAGCGGTGCAATGGCACTTAGCCTCTGTACGTCGCCTTCCCTTCCTCCTCCTCCTCTTCTTTTCATCCCGCAAAGCCATCCTCGAAACGAACACGAGGCATAGGGCCTTGCCACCCATCTCCTCCCAGGCCATGGGTTGAAGCAAACCTCAGAGCAGCCTCCACCGCAGATCTCTACTTTCTTCTTCCTCTTTCCACTTTCCTGGGCACCTCGAGGTGTCGCATTCTACTCTCACCCCCGCCCTACTCGCCGCCTGTGCCCACTCCTTCCCACCACCCCTCGCCTTGGCCCGCGCTTTTCTTGGTGGTCGTAGCACAAAAGCCAAGTGGCGGAATGGATGTGCAGCCGCGGTTTTCGTCTGGGACCTGGCGGCGCTTATCGTGTTCGGCCAGATGTCGGAAGCCACGTTACCACCTAAGTGTGAAACGTAAAAGGACGGCCCAAAGGAGAGACGAGGTATCCAGGAAAAAAAAAAAAAAAGAAAAGAATCGAATGGAGCGAAGTAAGGAGAGAGAATCGGCAGAAATGACCAGAATCGAGAGAAGAGCAGAGGAAAATAAAAGGGACGCGAATAAAAGCGACCGCCGAATGAAGAGAGCGTATCCCTCCTAGAAATGAGCGAAGAGGGAAGGACGATGAAGTGCAGCAACCAGCGGAGACGAAGAACGAGAGAAAGAATAAGGAAACAGAGGAGACGGGAAGAGCAAGAGGAGCGATGGAGATCGGCAAGACCATTACACTCGGACGCTGTGTCGTCGTCGAGCGGTTGTTAAAAGCGCTCAATAAGAGGGTACCTACCTAGTGACCCCCGTCGGCCCCTTTTTCTCACCTTTTTTCCCGTTCGACTGAACGAAAAGGTGGCGGACGAAGCAGCAAACACGCGAGGCGCCCCTAACTGTGTTCGCTTCTATTTTGTTTTGTTTTTTTTAACACCGTTTGCGTCAAATTTGTAAGCACTTGTAGAGGCGAGAAATGAACAAAACTGAGAGGCGAATTCACCGCAGTGCGTGAATTCTCTGCAGACAGTTCGAATTCCACGGAGGGCGGCGATGACAGTTCTAAGTGATCTCTTTTTGCGACAAGTTTGATCGCGTTTCCACAACTGCAAGTAGCCAAGCTGGGCTGGCTCCTATAGTTTGTATATATATCCCAGGCGTATTCGCGAACTGATGTGGATCTTGAAACGTGAAACGTTCACATCACAGATGCACGTGGTCCAAAATCGGACCTTCTACGGCTCGTAGAAAGGAATTTTTATTTACGTGTGCGACTTCAAAAACGCTTGAAAGTATTGTCGAGGCTTACAGTACGGCATCGCACTGCGAAGTCGCTACGGCAATAAAACACACGAGTGGCATGCCGGCATGTCGGCAGCTGCTCACATAAGCAAAAAAAAAAAAAAAAAAAAACAACTAATAATAATAATAAATAATAAAGGCCAACACAAAATGCCGAACCCGTGAAAACAGCCCAGCAAAGGCGACATGCATAGAGTAATCACAATAATAAAAGTCTTTACTACCCTCCACAAGTGTGTAAACGTGGCTATCCAGTTTTGGATATGGATTCGTACTCCTGCGGACACACGACGGAAGCCACTGCAACGTTAAAGCTGCTGGCAGTGATTCCAGTGAGTGTTCGTATACTGACCTTCTGTGGTAGCGCAAGGCGTCATCGGCAACGATGTGGTTTTAATAGGTTCATTTTTCCTAAATAAATTTATTTTACGTACGGTTTAGAGCAAGATTCGTAAACTCGTACAACGGACCCATTCTGAATTCATAGAAATGCGGTAGGTACACCCGTGGACAAAAGTGGTATACTCCACGCGCTGCGAGAAAACTGCCCGCCAGATTTTTCAGACAGAGAAGCAGTTATCTGAGATATGCATAACGTACCCTCCTTGATATACTTGTCATTTTGTCCAAACAATTTTGTGTGGCATATTTTTTTATACTGAAAAAATTCAATCGTTGCGGTTCGCGTGGAGGAGGAGGAGGAGGAGGAGGAGGAGGAGGAGGAGGAGGAGGAGGAGGAGGAGGAGGAGGAGGAGGAGGAGGAGGAGGAGGAGGAGGAGGAAAGGCAGGGAGGTTAACCCGTAAAAGAAACCGGTTTGCTACCCTTCACTGGCGGAGAGGGGTGAGTAGACATAAAAGTTGTGTGAGAGGGATGGGTGAAGTTAGTACAGTCACATCATAGACATGTCACATCACATCACGTCACAGTCATATCACGTAACATATCACCAAAATCATAGTCTTCCGGTTACCGCTTTTGTCCACGGGTATACATAGCTGTGCCGGCATCGAAAAGGCGAACTTGTGTGTCCTGTAACAAAGTTTGAGAACGCACGAAACTGCTGTGTATACGCAAGGCGAACTTCAGGTTGCATCACGCTCGCATAGAAGCGCACCCCTCCTTTTTGTTCAGGAAGCAGCGTTCGATCGCTCACTATCGGAAGGGAAAAAAAAAAAAATGCAAGAGCATTTTGCCGCTGGCGAAAGAAGTCATCGACGTGCCCCGCCACTATCATCACCACACGCGCCGCAAAGGTCAGTCGGGGTATGCAGCAGCCGAAACCCTCGTTTCAGGATAGACGCACAGCTTGCAGCATACGGGACAAGCGCACCCGACAGCGAAGCTCGCGGCGCGCACTGAACCGACAACCGAGACACACAGTGCAGCAGCTCTTCCCCCAAAGCACGCGAAGAATGTCGCTACTACTAGCGCAACCTCTCGGCCGGCGTCGAACTCGCCACAGCCACCGCACAAAGGCCGCGCGCAGCCTCCGAACGGTTTCCTATACAGGGCCGAGGAGAAGAGACGCTATTGCCTCACCTCGACCGGCACCGGCCGACACCGAGTGGATCGAGGTCCGTGGAAATAATGTGCACCGGCTTCCATTTAATTAGGCGGGCTGCCGAATAAGCGGGCATCGAAGGGGAAACCATGCGAGGAGCAGGGCGCGGCAGGATGGAGGGGACGCAGGAAATCGCACTTGCGCCGCTAATCCCGCCTTTGTCTCGACTCCGTGGCGCCAAGGAAGCGCCAGATAAGCGAATAGAGGCGACGACAAACGCAAGAAAAATCGGATTATTTTTGTAAAAGAAAAAAATACACGAGGACAAAAGCACGGCGACGAAATGAACCACACAGCAGCCGTTGTGACAGCACAGGCGGCGAGCAGGGAGGTGAGGGTTCAAGAAAGAAAAACTCCCCAAGAGACCGAGGAAAAGCGCAGGAAAAAAAAAAAAAAAAGGGGTAACGCAAAGTGAAGAACATCGGGATGAATTCCTCAAGAGTCCTGTCGGGATCCGCCGAGCAGATTACGCCGGGAAAATGCGGTCCAAAATGGAAGAGGGTAGAGCGCGAAAAGCCAGAGCGGTGCAAGAAAAAAAAAAAAGAAAAAGAAGAACGCATAGAACAAAACGCCGGGTGAAAAGGGATAGGCAAATTTGCGTCCGAAGAAAACAAGACATCGCCCGGGACGCGAGGATGAGAGGGGCAGTAAAGGAGGAGGAACGAAGGTAACAGCGAGGCGCAGGCGAGCGGAAAGGTGGGGTAGAAACCGCGGGGGATCGGGGGTGAGGCGAGAGAAGAAAGGCACGGGACGGAATTTCTCCATAAACGGGTTCGATCGCGCTGCTCCGTCCGAAGTGAGCGATCGCCGCTCCGTATCTCGTAAATTATAAACGAGAGGCGGACGCAGATTCGGACCAGGAGCAAGGCAATAATAAAAACACGAGGAAACGCACAACTAGTCGGGAGAGAAGAAAAACACCGAAGTCGCGAAAGGGAGCGAAGAAGCAGAAGAGAAAAAAAAAAAAAAGCGCGGGAAAAGGACGTCACACGGAACGGAATAAAATGATGCGGGAAAAAATAGAGACAAATACCTATCGGAGAGGAACAGCTCTTTATACATGGGCCCCTCCTCCGCCATATCCTCGAGGCCCTTTGTTTTTGCATTAACCCCCCCCCCCCCCCCCCCCGTCCGTCGCGCCCTCTCTGGGCCATCGCGCGATACTCGTGTCCGGGACTCATCATCCCTCTGCGCATATGGTCGGGAATAAAGGCTGCTTTGCGAGACTTAGGGGACGGCAGCAGCAGATGGAGGCGCACCGAAAGGATAAAACTCCGCCAAGCGAGCAGCAAAGAATGCGGACGGCTACGACGAGCTGCTTTCACGTAGCGCCATCTGTCGGCGCGGAACGAGTATCCTGCGAGCTTGCTGATAAAATGTATGGTCGTTTTTGTGTTTTAATTTTGTGTAGTAAATAGTGCACTACAATTCTGTATGCATGGAACACTGCGTTAGAAGCGTGAAATCGCATTAAATCATTTATTGTCATATCATTAGTAAGCAGTATTTCGATTTCGGTCCGTAGTTGGCAGGTTTTTGCTTGCCGTCAAAAAACAGAAATGATAATATTAAAATGTTACGCGGACCTAAAGACCCGTGACGTCACTGAATAGGCAAATGTTTGCCGTTTTGCATTTGCTGTTTTCTCATGGCGCAGTGACAGTGAGGAAAGTTGGTCACCTGCGTCCGCCAAAATGATATTTGCGTCAAGTTAGCGCTCCTGTAACATCGTGGAAACACGAATTATTCGAAAACGTCACAGTTATCGCTTGCCAACAGCTCTCGCCAATTTTTGCTCTCCGACAGTTGGGCAGCACCATATCACACCGCGGAAGCTAGCTGCTCGTAGCGGGGCCAACGTCAGGAGCCGTTCGCTTCGCGACAATTTCGCCCCCGAGTTTCTGCGCTATACGAGGGGCTGGGAAAATATTAAATAACAGAAGAGGCTTTCGTTTAGAATAAACTTGCTTTGACTATAGAGGGCGCGTAAATGGTCGCGGATTTAGAGTTTGCATCGAACCTGAGGCACCGCTCTTGTGCACCGTTTTGAGCACCGCTTTCACGTGTGCGAATCTGGTGATTGTGGGGAGAAAACCGACAAATTGTAGAGAATGAAAAATGGACATGGAGTATTGTTTTGGTTAAAGTGAACTTACATCGACAATTGCTTACATCGCAGGATGCGCGTACAATCCCCGGTAGGGTACAACGCCGTCAGTGTAATACGTGCGTTAAAACTTAGAAGACTGCACGCTGGCATGTACACCCTTTGTCAAAAGTTTACAGCCCAGGGCGTCTACTTTTGAGCCATACTATGAGGCTCGTAATGCATTCCCACGTTTCCAAACTTGCTGAAGGCAAGGTTTTTCGTCCCACTCTCTTCAATGGCTAGGACTTCCACGATTGCTAAAGTCATAAATAATATAGGGCTTAAAAGCAAACTCTCTGGGCTCCAAACTGTTGACAAAGGCTGTACGAGCGCAAGCGAAGCGCACTCAAACATCGTCTCTTACGTCAGAAAACTATGCAACGACTTCACAACAACAACAGCAACAACAGCAACAACAACAACAACAACAACAACAACAATAATAATAATAATAATAATAATAATAATAATAATAATAATAATAATAATAATAATAATAACTGGCTCACAGGAAGGGAAAGGTGCAGTATTCTTCACACTGGTTTCTTTGGACACCTGAACCGCGCCATTAAGGGAAGGGATGAAGATGGGAGTGAAAGTGGATAGAGAGAAAGAGGAGCCGTATTGGAGGGCTAAGGAGTAATTTCGACCACCTGGGAACGTGCGCTGACATCGCACAGCCCACGGACGCCTCTTCGTTTCGCCTCCAACGAAACGCAACCGCAGAGGTCGCATTCGAACCCGGGTACTCCGGCACAGTAGTCGAGCGTCTTAACATAGCACCACCCCGGCCGATTAGGATTTTTTTTTTTTTTTTTTCAGTGAACCTACGTTACAGTCAATGCGCTCGCGATGGGCCCAGAATGCGAGAGCGACCATTTCCACAAACATTAAAACGTGATTAAAATATTTTCTAAGTCTCCCTTGAGATTAATGCTTGACTGTGATGGTCCTCACACACAAAAGAAGCGCGTGAGGAGCTTTCCACAGCCTTGTAACTTGGTGTCTTTACCCATTTCTTTCGTGCCAGTTGGTATAACTCATGCAAGAAAGAAAAAGATGGCGGGATATACGGAGAATGGAGATTTGCTCCATGCCTGAGAACGTTACGACATATCTGTGCCAATGTGGGTGGCAAACTAGGCCACGTAGCCGAAGAGGATGAGAGCGAATAACTACCGTGTCCAAACGAGAAGAGGAAAATAAAAAAAAAAAGGCTGGGGGGGGGGGGGGGGGGTAAGGGGAAAGGCAAGAATGGCGGCGCGTGTTAACACGCGCCCTGGAAAGCGGTTCGTTTGTTAACTCACTCATCCCGCTCCCTCGGCACAAACACCGCTGCTGTTATAGTAGCGTCATGATAGGGAGGGTCTCCAGAGAACGGAAACGTGAGTACAAACTAACGCCGCAAGGCAAACACAGCATCTGAAAAAAGCACGCTCGCCAAGTAAGATATTCCCACCAAAGCGAAAGAAGGATGGAAAGAAAGCGTGAAAAGTGAAAGACAACCAACAGCCCAAGGAAGAGCACATATGCAATGCGCATGCCGCCAGCACACGCACGTACAGCACACGCGAATTCGGGCGCGGCACACAGAACCCCCCCCCCCCCCCCCCCTTTTTTTTTTTTTCTTTGCATGTAGCCGGCGCGCAACCCTCTCCCATTCCACCTCTTCGACGTCCTCCGCCACCAGCCACAGCCGGCAACACTTCAACGACGACGCACGAAGCCGAAATTGGGCCCCCTCAACTTGCACACAGTCGCCAAGGCGGCGGCAGCGCGCTTTTAAAGCACGGTGCGCGCGTGATCGTGCATTCTCATCGGCGCGGGAGAAGAGCGTAATGAACGCAGATGGGAAGGATATGGGGTGCGGTGGGGGAGGGAAAGCAGCAACAAAAATAAGAGGCGCGCAAGAAACGCCGCCGCCGTAGAGAGAGACACACAAAGGCCGGGCGCAGACACTGAGCAACTACACCGCCACGCCACCGGAAGGTGTAAGGTCACCGGGCCAAGCGCACTCGTACACGCGCGCACATGCACAGCCGCTCACGGAGGCATCCGCGCTATCGGGCGCTTAATGCACACGCCGCCCTGTTTGCGCGCGCCAAGGTCTACAACATACCGCGCCACCGTCACTTTTTCGCGCGCGCTGTTTGCTCTTCTTGGCCACGGTGCGGTTAAAGCCGGCTGCTCCCGGGACGTCCTGCATTTGCATGTGTGAAGTTAAATCACGCGCGGCGCTTTTGTCCTGGCGACGACGGAGGCGCTTAGAACCGCGGCGTCAGCAGGCGAGGGCACAGCCCGAGAACGGGAGAGCGGAAAATTCCAGGCAAAGACGGCTGCGATTGGCGTTTCCTGTTTAAATATACAGCGGAGTTCGCGCGTCGCGAGTGCATCTCCAAAAAAGCAGCTTAAAATTGGACACGTTAGTTGATGCTCGGCCCCTCCATTCACGTGCACTTCGGATCCGTACTCAACGTCCCCTCTTCGTCTCTTTGCATATTTGGCTCTCTCTCACGCCTCTCAAATACTGCGTGATTCAAACCACTTCCTCTCCTCCAATCATGATAAAGATTGTCTCCCCACGAAAATCGTGTACTACCATACGTTTCAGAAGCCATGCTCACGCTTTATTGGCGTTACGTCGACACTGCATTTCGCATTGTGAACCCGAGGCATAATTCCCTAATGTTGAATTCCAATGGCAGATCCGGAGCAGGTTTTTCTGCTCTGCTTAAAGCAATTCTATTCCAATGGCAGAACGGGAGCGCGAGTTCTCTGTTAAAATGGCAGATCGGGATCTCGCGTCGATCCCAGCGACGATATTTGCTCGGCCGAAATCGGCAGGTTTGGCCGGAAGCCAGCGTTACGTTTTTGACTTTGACTTTGACGTTGTACCAGCTTCCGTTACACGTCACGACCTGCTGCCGCTCCTGACGCGTGGCGTTCCATGGTGCGCGTTCAAGTGTGGGATTACTTCTGGAGGAAAGGCGCAGTAGTGCGCGTTTGGATGGTACGCCATTGCTCCTCTCGCGTGGCGTTCCTTGGAGCGGGCGTTTAAGTGTAGGATGATCCGGTAGCGTCTAACGCCGCCTCAAGAGCTTTTCTTGCACTAAGTGCTACCGCGGGTGCGAACGCGTTCCAATTGCAAATATGGAGGAAGGGATCTCAGCGCGAGCGAGGCGCTCCTCCGTCGGTGCTCTGCCCGAGCGCTCGCGATCTGCCATCGGTGACGTCGGAGAAAAAGAAAAAGAAAGAAGCGAAATCCTGATGGAAAATTCCCTCTCAACTAGCGCCCCCGAACAAAAGATTTACGAAGTGGTCACGCTGCGAAACAGGGATCCTTTAAAGCACATTTTCCTTCTGATAAGCGCAAAACGACAGCCCGATCCGATAAAACGCCTTGATTTCAACCTCTTCCTTCTTGTATGTGCGAGCAAGAGTGCCGCGCCACCTGTAGTGTACATAGTGGCATTCCGCAGAACACAAGGGCAAGGCATACCACCGCGCCATGACGCACGCACAGACCACTAGCGCGGCTGTTGAAAAAAAAAAACAAACAAACAAACAAACCGGCAAAACGGCCAATCATAGGCCAAAAATGGGCAGCGCTCGAATACACGTTCAAAATCAGGTTTAGAGCGCTATACGTTTAGAAGCTGACCGAACGCGAAGTGGTCTCCAGGGCAAGCTTCACGACAAAGGTGCGCTTTGCGCAGAACGGTCCCAAGAGAGAGAAAGGGGGGTCCCAGCGTTCTCACCGGCTGTTGAGGCAGGTGCTCGCCTGGTAATGTTGCTTCCGGCACAAGCTGCAATGAGAGCACAAAAGAACAGACACTTGGTCAGGACGGCAAATATATCAGCGTTTCAAAGGCTTCAAGTTTTCTTTGCTCTCGTTTTCAACTGAAATACTACCAGAATGATGCAGTCAAGTACGTCAGGATATACGTGACGCAATCAAAGCTCGGTTCACGCTCAATGAGCAATCTTCGTAGCAACGCACATACACACGCACACACACGCACAAAACAAAAGGCGCCAAGACTCGTTCCTCGAATGCAGGGTAATACGTGCAGTTTAGACTATCCGACACTAGACGCAGTCTACTTGCAATTGCAATCGAAGAAAACCGATTAGCATTGGCTATTTGTCGAATGTTTCCAGACGCACAAGACCAACACTCACAGCCGCGGAAGGCAAGTCCTTCTGTAGTTAAAAATAGACAGCAAAGTTTCACACTACATCAACCAAAAAAGAAAAAAGAGCTAAAAGAGAGAGAAAAAAAAGGGGGGGAGGGGGGTATGCACTGAGCCTGCCAATCATTACGAGTAAGGCTATTATTTCAAAGCCCAACTTTCGTTTGGCACTGTTGCAATATACCAACACAAGGCCGTTCCGGCCACTGCACATAACGAAATGCAGCGTAATAGCATGTCCACACCGTGCCTCATCCATTCGCGCATTCAACAGCACCATTCCCGTCCCAGGAAGGCAAGATGGGACGCTGCAGAGTTCCACGACGCGTTGCGCAGTCAAACAAGATCACACAGGGTTCAGCAAAATACCGCGTTAAGGAAAAGAGAAAGAGAGACGGGGTTAAGCTCTGAAGGGAGTGGAAAATCGACACTCGTCGGGTCATCGCGACGCCCCTCACGTCCCGGCCCGTTGAAACTCCGCGCACGCTCGGGCGCGCGCTCGTTTCGTTCGCGCCGCTCTTCTTATAGAAAAGCCGTGTCCCCCCGACACGCTCTCGCCAGAGCAAAGGGAGGGGAGAACTCCGCCACTGCTGCTGCCTTCAATAACGATCGGACGAAAGAGACGCCGTTAGCCGGCCGGCACACATCGGTCCGCGTTCCTGACGGCGCTGACCGGGAGAAACGTGTACTATACCTTCGCCGACGGTTGCGCGAGCGCTCTCTGGGTGGCGGCAGACCACCAAAGGTCGCCTTGCGTCACATGCGAGGGGGACACGGAGCGGGGGCCAAGTAATTGGCCCGAAAGTTGGCGGCGGTGCTATCATCAATATCAATCGCCCTGATTCGAAGGCATCAGCTCTTTCCTCCTGTTCATTTAACGTGAAACCTCGCGGAACCACGAGAAGAGAGATGCTGCTTCCAAAGGTGTTCTCCGGAGCCGCTTGGAAACCTAAACGATCGCGCGGTCCGGCTGCATTTCGATGGGGGCGAAACGAAGAGACGTCCGTGTGCTGTGCAATGTCAGTGCATTCAAGGTCGAAATTACTCCGAAGCCCTCCACTACTACGGGCACCTCTTTTTCCGCTTTCGCTCCCACCTTCCTCCTTTCCCTTATGGAGAGGCTCAGGTGTCCACAGAAACAAGTGTGACAGGTACCGCGCGCCTTATTATTATTATTATTATTATTATTATTATTATTATTATTATTATTATTATTATTATTATTATTATTATTATTATCGCGCGGTCCGAGAAACGCGTCAGCGCAGTGTGCGCGAAAACCGACACGCGCCCGCAAGCCCGCCTCCCACAGCTTTGAAAGGCTGCTCTCTCCGGTTATACGCTACACGCAAATTTCTATGGCGCGTCGCATGCGAGATGATAAAATCGACATTTATAGCAATCACCACAGGAAAACACTATCAGCGATAAGTCCTTGTTACAGGCTTATAATTATTTTCATAAACAGACTCCCAGAATGCAGTGACATAATGAAGCTTGTCCGAAGAAAAATCCCTCCAGAAACATTCTCTCAGTTCCGCCAGCAGCACGCGACAATGTCAGCGGATTTGGCATTGCGACAGCCTCAATCCGCAATTACCAGTGACATCAAGAATGCGAAAATCGATTCGACGAGCTCTAAAATTATCAGCCTCAATGGTTCTGTGATTAAGACGCTCGGCTACTGAGCCGGAGTAGCCGGGTTCGAAAACGTTTATTAATTATAGTTCGTGATCCTCAAACACTACATGATCGGCGTCCCTGGGACACTGCATGACCAGACCCCGCCACACGCCCGTTTCGCCAGAGCCCATTGAGACTCCAGAGAAGAGTCCCCCACGTCTCTAGGGAAAGGGTCGGCAGCCGCGTCTCGATAGAGGCGAAACGGAAAGGCGCCTGTCACGATGTCAGTACACGTTCCAAAGGTGGTTGAAATTATTACGCAGCCTTAGACACCTTCCCCCCTTACGACGCGGTTCAGGTGTCCACAAAAAAAGTGTGACAGGTAGTGCGCCTTTTCATTTCTATATAAACCGATTTATATTTACATTACGAGCTCCAAAAGTAGAAGGGAATGGCTCAATTGTGCTCGCATCGGCAAAAACGAAGTGACCCGTCGACACTACAGAGACGGTTCTCCAATAGTGAAGCGCATACAACAATAGAGCTTCGTGACATACCATCTGCGGAACTCCGCACAGCAACGGTGCGTCAAATCCGGTGCGCTCTAATTAATTGGCCCAAAATTCGAAGGCGGGTACACTGCTCCGTCATGCAGCTGCGATATGGAGAACTTGAGGTTCTTGAATAGGGAGGGGGGGGGGGGGGGGTGCTAATAGCTGGCTGCAGCCCATAGGGGACGCAAACCGCCCCGGCTGTTAAGCGCTTAAGTTTCGCAACTGCAAGGCGTAATCAAAGAAGCGTCATTGATAAAAAAACTTGTCGGTCTAGTTGATTCATTTTAGACGCAGCGCCCTGCTACGCGCGTCTGCGTTTACGTGTCTCACTGCCGTCCGTGTCTCCTCCGCGCAGCTCTCCACATAATCAAAGCACGCTACACAAGCCCCTCCATCCCGAATAAAACGCGACAGATCCCGGCCGCACATAGACCTCGGCTTGCGCACACGCTCGCCGAATGCCGCACCTCTTCACCGTGCGCGCCCTTGAAACAGGGAACGAGCTCGCCAGTGCAAGCAACGAAGGCGGTTCGGTCGGGAACTTAAAAGGGTTGCAGGCAACTGGGGAGGGTCACAAAACTGCAAGGGGCTTATATGTCCTTCTATGTGAGAGACACTCAAACCGCCGAACGCGCTCCGCTCGCCCCGAACGCCTCCGTACACGTAGTCGATGAGCCCCAGTCAACATCTCTCAATGTCTCTCAAGCAAAAAAAGAAAAAAGAAAAGGGCGACCAATGTGCATTTCATCAAAGGTCGAGTGGGTTCACAGAGGCATCCAATTAGCCGCGACCGATGAAAGGATTCTTTGCCTGCACCGCCGACAACCTTCAAGCCATCACCAGAACTCGACGGTAACCCTTTTTGTAACGAAATAAGCAAGATAAAATACAGTGTCCTTGTGTTGCGTGGAAACGGGAACACGCAGTCCTGCCTGTCACTAACGCGCTTCAGCGTAAAAAAAAAAAAAAAAAAAAAAAAAAAAAAAAAAAAAAAAAACCGAAACCAACCAAAGAGCACAGCCTCGAGTACGCGTTCGCAATAAGGCTTCGAAATCACTCGAGCACGCTGCCGACTGGTGTATCCTAAATTCCAGCGCCGCTTCTACGACACCCGTTCATGCACTGCCTAAATCCAGGAAGAGGGTACCAACTTGAACGTTAACAACACACTGCCACTCCAAGAAACGTGATCCAGTGTGCGAGCAGGCTATAGGGCACGTTCACGATACCACGTACACTCATGCGCCTTATAACCCCCCATCGCATTGCGACCAGTCATACGCCATCCACAACTGAGAAGCCCCGACGACTCGAGCCGAAAGCGCGGCCGCTTTCGGCTGCGGAGACGGCAAAGCAACGCAGTCGCCGTACATCGCTGACTTACAACCCTTTCTAATTGGATACAGGCCTCGGCATGCCGAATTAGATCGTACTACATCCTCTTGCACCAAACTGCTGACGCCGTATAGCCGAATACAAACCCGCGCCGCCGACGTCGCGACCGGCGGGAGCTGTTTGTGTGACGAGGATCTGGCTCACTTTGAGGCGAGGCCGAGCAGGAAAACCGCCGCCGCTGCCTTATTACGACGAGTGCCGTCAGTCCTGGCGCTGCGATGAAAAGGGGCGCGCGCGTACACAAAGCTCGCTCGGAAGCGCCGGCGGAAAGTGCGCGCCGCCGCTGCTATATACAAATGATCGGCTCCCTTTACGCGCAAAGTTACGAGTGGCCCTCGAAATTCTCGGCGTACACGCTGAACGGGGGACACGACGAAAAAGGGGTGAGCCCATACACGGCGCAGCACTTGGCGACGGTATGCACGAACAAGCGCATAACCCTAACTAGAAGTTTACCTCCAGTATGACCCCCCCCCCCCCCCCCCCCCAAAAAAAAAAAAGCAAAAAGTAACTCTCCGTTCGGTTCATCGTGGTTGTGATTACGGTTACAACGGAGTCACCCGTATAGTAACGCGTAATAAAGCCTGCGCGAGCTATGTGCGGCATGCATGCATGTATTCGAAAAGAAAACAACATGCCAGGGAACTTTGTACGACCGGACACGGTAAAAACGGAAACAGTAAGTGGCTGCACGAAGCTTCCAACACTTGAGTCGCACGCGCAAGCGTTAACAAAGCGGGCCGATAGCTTTGAGCGCTGGTTGCGCAGGTTCAATGAAGTTTTCGCTGATGAAATAACAACGAAGCAGATATAGAACCGGAGACAATGATCGCATAACTGGAACTGAGGGCCACTACACGGGAAAACGGACGCAAGTTGTAGCGAGTCAATGAACTTGACACATGTTAATTTAACCTTGTACTAAGTGATTACTTTGTTAAGCACTCTATAGAAACTGTGAACAGCTATTAGAACCGCGAAAATTATACTTCGTGACAGTGCAACAACAATCCACATGGTAAAAGCCATGCGTCCCCCCCCTCCCCCCCCCCCCCCCCCCCCTCATCTCAGGAAAAATGAAAAAAGGGAAGGATACGGAAATAAAGCACCCCAGCAGTAAACTTTATGCATGCCCGTCGATTCACTCTAACAATTGTTGCAGTAAACTTCTTAAATTCGCTTTCTTCAATATCAAACAATAACGGTACGCGCCCATGAACAGCTCGGACATCTCTGCAACTGTTCCGCAAAAAACAAAGCATACGAAGCTTAAAAATGGATGGGTTCTGTTGTAGGCCGTCATTGCACCCGCCACCGCTTCGGTGGTGGACTACGGCTGTTGTTGCGGCGCGCGTCTTTCTCTCCCTCTTCCTTCTCTTTCTTCTCTATTTTCTCTTCTGTCTGCACGAGGCAGCGGAGGTGGCTCAGCTACAGAGCCAGTAGCAGACCCGTGCATTTTCTTTTCGTTCTTCCTACAGCCACAACAACAACAACAACAAAAAGGGATGGGAAGAGATGTTTATATCATGCAGTGGTGAAGATCCCAACACTGAATTCCCTTTGAAAAGGTTTATCAAGAAGACAGCTATTAAAAGGAAACACACAGCGAAGCGGAGAAGTGGAATATGGTCAGTATATCATCACTACCTTCTTAACTAATACTCATTGCTACTCTTCACAGATACAGACTTGCCAAAGCACAAGCTAGCCCCTTAGACTATATCTGTTTATTCACATCGCATTTTCTTACACACGACGATGAGAAATACACGTCCAACAGCCATGCCCGTTTCGTTTTGTTTTTTCTTATATAGTTATCGGTAAGTCTTCCACCAGAAAATAGACGAACAAAGCACCCACAGCAAGCTATCCATGCGATGCTCGTAAGGCATACGTACATAAAATCGAAACCAACAGCAACGCGGCCAAAACACAAACTGTGCTCGCATTGCGGACGACGAAAACAACGAACAGGCGAATTCGCAAAAGAGAAATAAACAAAGATGCACAAAAGAGCGCATCTAAAAATCAATGCCCGCCTTAAGGCACTTCCTTGGGAGACTTCCGCTACAGAAAACCGACTTTCACACAATCCTGGCAAGCCAGCGCATGAGGCTATACGCCTCAGTGGCCTCGAAGCGTAAACATCAAGCGCCTTGCAGCGACAAACGAGGAAGAGTATTAAGGAAAGCTCCCCCCCCCCTTCACACACACACACACACATACACACACACACACACACACACACACACACACACACACACACACACACACACACACACACACACACACACACACACACACCCACACCCACACACACACACACACACACACACACACACACACACACACACACACACACACACCTGGGTGTTAAGGATCGTAAAAAAAAAGAAGAAAAAAAAAAGAACTAAGCTGCAAGAAGCTGAGGCGAAAATTTTTATATCTAATGCCGCGATCGGGACACTCGTGAGGGAGTCAGATCGCTTCAAAAGGAGAGGTGCGCGGAGGGCTGCTTCTTGATCGTCTTAAATAAAAAGGCGGTAATAAAAAGACACAAATGAGAGAGAGAGAGAGAGAGAGAGAGAGAGAGAGAGAGAGAGAGAGAGAGAGAGAGAGAGAGAGAGAGAGACGCGCAGTGGAGGGCTCCGTACTTATTTCGACCTCGTCGAAGCACACGGTCGCCTTTTGCGTAGACTAAATCACAAGCCACGAGTTCCGTGTTTTCAATGTGCCAAGTGTTTGGCATCTTCAGTCAGCCGACATGCGTGGCCTCTCCAGTAGTCAAGGTGCTCGCATTCCGACTCCTCATTTTGTGCGAGACCACTTACCACCTGTCTGTCACTCAAAGACCGTTTTCTAAGCACGGCGTCCCAAACAAGCAAAGATCAGAAGCCTACCGAAGAAGGGATTGATGCACGAAAGCGCGAAGATAAATTCAGCCAACCCAGAGCTGAAGAGAAGGCTTTGGGTACCGAAGAATAGTCATATCAACGCCGCTACTTCAACCGAAGGAAGTACTGTGTTGGCACCACGGGCAGTGGGCACCTCGGCGGTCAACTGCAGAACCCGGCAACGGTATGTGATTATCGACATAAAAGAATCATGGATAGCAAGCATCCCTGCTGTGGTGGTCATCGTACTGATTGCAGGGCACATGCAAAGAAATGTTCTCTGCGTAAAGCGCGAGTGTCTAAATGCGTCGTTAGCCTTCAAGCCCTGGCAGCCCGTGCACTTGTCCCGCGGAGAACTTCTGAAAGCAATGCAAGCCTACAGAACAATGCTACTGGCCTTTCAAAAAGTCTCCGAGAGCCCCGTCGCATTGTCTTTGGGAAGCCTGCGAGGGCCAGTGGGGACCTACGCGCAACGCGCAGCGACTACAAAGGGAGTGAAATTACGAAGATCGCTTCCTTGGGCCGCCAATACAAAACAACTTCCAGCCGCAACGGTTGGAAGTACCCGCCAAAGTTAGCGGTGCCGCCAGCGGGAGAGAAGAACGACTGTTTGGGCCCGCTCGCGCCATCTATTACGTCGCCGCAAGGCCAACCCCAACATCAAAACGCGACCTTGGCGTGAAGCCACTCGCTTTCCGCTTTCTCCTGCCTGTACCTTCTTCCCGTGTTTTTCCGTCCTTTCCTTCTTTCTTTCCTTCTTCATTCGTCCTCTCTTTCGACGCTGCCCGCCATTTCGCTTTCGTGTCGTCCGCCTGGCCAGGACGGACCCGTCCTTTCCGCTTGCCTAGACACGACACAATGCCTCCCGTGCCTCTGACTGCGTGCCACCGCAAAAGACGTTCCCGGCGGCTAGTGGCGTAATAAGCTAGGTAGTCTCTCTCACCCTCATCCTCGGAGCACGACACGGGCGTGAGCGACAATCCCGCCGTTATCGCAGTCGCACTCGTTGTCCCCCGTCAAAAAGCCTCGTCCCGAGGATGAGACGACGACGGCGCGAGAGACAGCGCACACATCTCGGAAGCCAATAAAAAACGCCTGCCTCCGAGTGACAAGGCGAAAATTGGGAAGTCGGCCAGACACGTACGTATGTATGTGTACGTCCGGAAATGCGAGGCGAACGAGCAGTGGATCATTTCCGCCTTACTTTCTGCTGACTTCCCCGCAGTGGTAGTGGAAGCTGGGCAGCGCGATGCGATTACGTCAACGTGGTATGCCACGGTATGGTACGATAAGGTGGGGTACGGTATTGTGAGGTATGGGTATGGAGTGGTATGGCATAGTATGGTATGGTATGAGCACCAAAAGGAGTCCGCAGCAGACGGCTCCAAATTGATTTCGACCACTATGCAAGTACCGTTGTTAACTTGCGCTGAGATCGTGTAGAAAGCAAGTTCTTAGCCTATTGTGTTCGCTGATCCTAGCCGCGCCCGCAGGTGTGGAAGGAGTGTATACGTCGCGAGACGCTACATTAGACAGTTTTAGTTTCACGTGCGTACAGAGTTACGTACGCAAACGTGAGAAGTCTACGTGCGCTGCGCGAATTTCGCCAGGGCTACTTTTAGTTTCACGTACGTGGTGTACGTGAAGCAAAATGTATGGACCTTTCATACAAGCCTCGAAAAACTGTGCGTACGTGTTATGCCGCGCCATCTAGTACAGATGAACCAAACTAATTTTGTTCAGTCGAGCTGCCTTGAGCCGAGCCATGCTGCTGCCGTAGCCAAGAGTCGGTCGAATTGGAAATTGCTGTTCTCAACGTCGTTGCTCTACAGTGAACAATTAGCAAGACGCATACCTATATGCGTCCACCGAACAGCGTGTCGCATGCAGTCTTCGAATGGATTGCATTCTCTCACGTCGCGAAGCATATCCAGATCGTCGCTTTTGGAAAAGGGAATTCGCTGGGCAACAGAACTCATGCTTACAACTTCACGACCTTCCCCCTATAACGGATTGGCTCTGGTTGGCTGCCGGCTTGCATCTGACACTCTAGCCACTTCTCGCTCAACTCTGGTACTCTGGTCTGGCGTGACCTCGCGAGATCGTTGCTATGACGACGACAAACGCTTCTGCGTCAGGCTTAACAGCTGAAAAATCGTCCTTCTATCTAAAAACAAAAGGCTATTTGTCACTTGAAACTTTACGCGAGGGTAAGATTGGGTAAGCTTAAAGCGAATACAACAGTTTAGAACACGATATCGCGCCGAGGAAATAGCGGCGAAGCTGTTATTGCTGTGAAGTGGGCGGGCAGGGCGTCGCCATGTTGTCAACTCTACGTACGCCAGCAACGTGAAGACGCCAACGTGAAAATCCGAATCTCACGTACGTCCGTAAAACTCCCGCAGACTCTTCACGTTCTGCGCATGCGCACTGGTCACACGTAGGCGCTTCACGTACGTAAATCTCCCACGTGCGTGAAACTAAAACTGTCTATTAGCGCAGAGCTGCCGCGTGAGGGCGAACGATCATCCTCGCGTCATGCTATTCGGATGGAGCAGCTGTGCCTTAATTGTGTGCATACGCCCAGTTTAGTGCGCGTTCTCTAATTAACTTCGGAGGCAGGCTGCGCCTTCCTGCTCGTTGAATTTACGCCAAAGCTTGATCACAGTAACCTGTGGCAAAACCTTTTCCTGCACCAACTCCAGCAGGTACTTGCACATATGCATATGTGCCAGCAACGAGCTCAAAGCTGGCAACACTATAACAGAACTACGAATAGAAAAAGCCCGATAGAACGACGTGCCAGCTCGTGCGTGTCAGATGCCGGTATTTCAATCGTACTCAGTGAGGCAAAACATCACCGACTAGAGGTTCATCGTAAATTTTTCCTAGTACTACCCACTGCTCAGGTACTTCATCTGCGGGCACAGCAGAGCGTGGGGCTTTACACCTGACTGGGAGGCACAGCCGGGCAGCATCAGCCACTGTGGCCGCGCACAAGTGCTTCTTCCCTCCGAACGCTGTTGTGGCGGCTTTGCTCCGACAAGGACAGTACCACCTCCGATGGAAATACTGTCCAGGATGAGGACCGTGTAATGTGACAGAAAAACGACTCACGCTCCAATTCGCGCGCTGGGCCAATTAGGTGGGAAAACGGCTTGCCCCTGAGCGAGTACACCGGAGCGCGTTTCACACGCACAGCACATCCCGCAGGTTGTGTAAGAAGCCACGTTAAAAATAAAAGTAAACTGCTCTACTATATAAGGGCGCGCGTGCGCGCTGTCCCGACCAGCGTGATGAAACGATTATCGAACGCAACCCCCCCACCACCACCATCACTACCACTGGTGTCCAGTCACGCGAAAGGAAAGCAGGCCAGAAAGAGGTACGACTCGGAGGAAGGGGGAAAAGTTCGAGCGGTGCTTCATCACTTTTAGCGTCGTCGCCAAACAAAAGGCAGCGACGCGGGCGAAACAACCGGAGCGGCAGAGCACACGCGCAATGCAGTCAGTCGGCTCGCGTGCAGACGTGGGAAAAGGCTCTCACAGATGCGGGGAAGAAGGGGAGCTCGAGTCCCCTATTCGAAAAGCGGTCGCCATTGTCGGCGGCGGTGTCGCGCGTTCGCCGCAGCAGCAGCAGGCCGCCGAATAGCGCGCCAGAACCCGGAATCGATTGCAGCGCACATTCGGACAAACGCACGCACGCGGAGAAAGCGGCGGCTCGTTCACTATACGCACGAAGAGAAGGCGCGGCGCACTTAAAAGCGGCGTTGCGCGAAGGAGGAGGACCGACATCGAGCGTCGCTGGCCCCGTTGTAGTAGTACACACTCGAGTTTCGAGGGTAGGGCGCGTATGGCGGCCCGCGCTCTGCTGCTATCCATTGATCCGGACGGGGCGCGGACAGCGCCGGCATCCCACATTGCCCCGGCGCGCGCTCGGCCCCCAGACTTCCATTCCCGGCCCAAACTCCTATGCTGCGCGCACATGACACCCGCCGCCAACGACACCAGCGAGTCGATGATGGAGGCTGGCGACGCCGAGGGGCTCGGACGCTCTCCCAGAGTGACCTCCCTTGCACGCCCCCCCCCCCCCCCCCCGAACTTGTGTGCGTGGGGGTTATGTGGATGCGTTGCTTCCTCTTCCGCTGGAAGTGGCACCGTGCCAGAGGGAAGCATCGCACCGTCGTCATCGCCGTCGTCTTGCTGCGGACACAGAACAGCGAGCTTCGCCCGGCAAGCTTGCTCAATGTTGTTTCTCACAGCCGTTCCAATGTAAATAGTGAAAGGAAAACAACAATTCAAAACGTATTTGTAAAGACGCCGACATGTCTACCACACAACATATATCGCACTAACTGCTACACACGTAACAGCTAAGGAGCGACAGAAACGTTTTCTCACACGGAATGTCCGTAGCAGTTGCGGCGGCAGTCTACACGGACGTTAGCGCGCGCGTGTCGGCGACGCTTTAAGCTTCAAGACCAGCAATTAATCATATGTGCCGCGTCAAGTACATTACCACTGAGTGAGTCTGACAGGCAATTCATAAACGCGCGCTACACAGACCAAAAAGGAATCTTCGCAGCTGAAACCCACAACAAGCAGAGTTTTTTTGCGACGTACGTACGCTTCAAGCGCACAGAGTTGGAACAGAGTGCGTTAACGACGTCCGGCAAGGATGATTGGCGCACGTAACAAAACGTGTCCGCACCCAGAAACGTAGCATCCAGCTCAATCACCAAAACGCTGTATAGCGGCTGTGTCGTGCAACTTGGAGCAGTACAACTTGGAGAAAAATGGCTTTTAGTGCTGCTGTCAAAACAAGAAACTCCAATAAAATACGTTGATTTTAATTCACATATGTATCCTCGACTGACAGGTCGTTTGGTGTCCTGTTTAACAAATAAAGACGGCACGCGCACATTTCTACCTATCTTAATCTAAACACAAATGTTTACATCCGACATACGTGCACGTAATGCGTCCCATGAAGCCAGCCTCCACCAAAGGTGGTACAAAGGACGGGCAAATACCAAGCGTTCATTTTTTAAAACACAGAACGACCTCCAACTCTCCTCCCTTCTTCCACTTCTCAAAAAAAAAAAAAATAATAATAATAATAATAATAATAATAATAATAAAGGTTTGCATGTTGTGCTACTGTAGTTCGTGTGGAAATCACTTCAGGCGTACGGTCCATCTTAAAGGCCGCCGTCGTCCGAAAATCGTTCAATCAATGACTGCAATCAAACAAGGCGACACGGGATGCGGCGTGCGCACTGAGAACATTGCCCCAGCCGCAAGCCTGGCAGGAAATTTTCTCGGAAGACTCGTCACCGAGATTAGGGTTATTTCGAACCAGTTACCCCCCCCCCCCCCTACTCGTACACATTTGCCTCATCCCCATATGGGGCGGCACGCATGCGCACCAGCCGAAATCAATAACGAAAGTCACGAAAGAGGCGTGACCACGCTGCGTCTCGCGCACGTCAAAATCCAATCAGTGACGTCCGTTTGTTTCCAGATCAGGCCTCAGAGTCGTCATAGATACGGCAAATGCATCCGCAAGGGCCCGGCAACAAGGGGACGACTGCTTTCAACACCCGGGTGCCACGAATTCTTCGGAAGCGGTTCTAAAACGAGGGGAGGGGGGGATTCGAACTGAAAAATTTCCCATGCAGAATTCGTCCCTGATGACGGGCGGGCGACGCGTCGCGCCTGTAATGACACGCTTACGCTAGCCGCTCGTCTTAGGACCGAACCCTTGCGAAAGCCCGGCAGGAATATGTCACGTCGAAGCTGTCGACATAGCACGCGAACGCACCGTCATTATTCCGTGCGGTGAGATCTCAATAATCCCCAAACACTATAACAAAAACGTCGGGATGTATACGTATGAGATGAGAAAAGCTAATGTCTCTCTCCGTACAGAAAAATTGAAGTCAACTTTAAAAGGAAGCAAAGAGTTTAGTTGGGCGAGTTGGTAAAGGTTCATACTGGAATAAGTGCGCAAAAAAAAAAACAATAAAAAAACAACGAGGGATTAGAAGAGAGGAAGGAGGCTGCGAATCATAGCGGTTACATACACTGGGCGAAGAAAGACCGACTCAAGGTCCCTACCACATTCCCATATAGTTAGTGTCCGTGAAGGTGTGCATGCGCCCCAAATATATAGTGTCCGAAATGTCATCTTGAATAGAGCTGCTCACATATGCGGAATTCGGGCACCATGCGTTGTTTCCTTCCTTTCCGTAATTTATTTCTTCTTTTACCTTCGGCATCGTTATTCTTACTGTTTCCGTTCATTGTATGAGCCTGGCTCACGTTGTGTCCATGCAGCTCGGTTAAAGCTGTACGCATTTCCGGAAACGAAGCCATCACTCTCGACTTCAAAGAGTATATACAGGATCGTCATCATGCCGAGGATGCAGCGGCGCCACTCCACGAGTACTACGTCGACTAGGTAGTATCCCGGAATCTGCATTTCATACTGCTCGCTTCACTCCTCGTTCCTAAAGCACAACTGTTGTCATCGGCCTGTTTTGTTTTCTTCTTTTGCTCGCCATGCCGCGCTACTTGGTGCCTTAAACGGGCTTATTCGTCTCATGAGCGCGAATCATGGGTCAATGTCTCACGAGGGTCACACTCCAGGGAGCGGAGGACGCGAATAGACGGGGCGGCGCAGAACAGCAGGGTGAGGAGGGTCCCGTTTTCGGCAGCGTGAATTCATCGTCCGGGCAACGGAGCTTCACCGCTGCGCTTGGCGCCAATAGACCTTTGCGGCAAGCCCGCCCAGAATACGAAACATCACTGAGAGAATGAGAGAGATACACGCAAAAAGCGGAGGTTTAAAAAGAACAAGCACCCAAAAGGGGGGCGACGAGAGATACGGCGACAGGCACCGCTCGGCCGCCACACCATGTTTCGCGTGTCGCTCTTATGCGGAGCGCATATCGTTAACCGCTGCCGGGTCGTGTCGTGTCTCGGCCTCGTCGTCGTAGTCGCCGCAGACCGCGCGTCTCGTGCTAGCGCGGCTGCTCGACCGCAGCGCCGCGCAGCTGCCGCGGAACACGGCCGCGATAGAAACGAAACGAGGCCGGCTGGGCCACCGAAACTTTGTTGGAAGTTTCGGGGCACTCTAAAGCATCGAAGTACGACCGAAGGGGGAAACCGCGCAAGCGCATTTGCGGAGACTGAGCGGGATAAGTGAGATCTTGTGTCCTGCTGTTTTCCCGGTCCTACATGCAAACTGAAGTACACGTAACCTCGCTTTTCCGTTAATTTTTTTTTTTCTCGCGCACCCCGGAAGTCGTGTGTCCGTATAACATGCCCTCCCGAGTTTCGGTGCTTCTTGAAAGAGCAGAGGCGACCATCCACGCACTGGAAGCCCAAAACGGTTCACGAGCCAGCGACGACATTCTACAATACATACACGTATACAAGCAGAAAGGCAAACCTACGGCTTCGAGAGTAGGAACCACTTTTACACCATCACGCGGTAGTCATCAGCCGGAGATGAAAAACCATACACTTGTCGGTTATGTCGTGCAAGGTTACCAGTCTTTGTGGGCACATAGCAGTATTCCTGTCGGCTCCTGTATAGATGCAAGGGTGTTGCGAGCAAGCTGCGTGTCACCGGAGATGCAGTTTGTAACAACGGTGCAGCAGATAGGCGATCCCGTACCTTCTCTGCAAGAGCACCACTACACTCCACAGATGTCATGTTCTGCCTTGGTAAGAGAACTGATCTCTTTGTTGTTGTTTTAATGTTTTTGCTCACCATCTTGGGCTTTGCAAAACAAAACGTCAGGCAAGGCGAGAACCTATAAAAAAAAACCATGTCTTAACTTTCAAGTCAAACCTGAGCGTAGCATGCTGATAGCTCTCGCGTAACTCCAGGTTTAACCACAAGCTAAACCACGGCTCTTTTTTTTCTCTCTCTCTCTCCTCACGGACAGGCACGGCGAAATGGCGAGACTCCGGATCTCCTGTGGCCAATGTAGCTCTCGCTACAAAAAATGCAGGATCAAACCTTGCCCAACTAACACTGTGAAAGCCAGATGCTAATTTACGTAATTCCCTGTAAGCTTCAACTAAACTGTCACTACGATACTCAATTTACGCTACAAGCATTAAATCAATACAAGCGTTACCGTTTTTCGGCAATATAAGACAGGACGCAACGCAGCGAAAACTGTAAGTGCAACATTTAAGCTCAGAAACAGGCATACGCTAGGGGGGAAACTGGTGCGACTTGTAGCAAACAGTGAACAGACGCCACCTATCAAGCTAGTATAACCAGCTCTTATCAGCTCAGCCTTCGAGAGCCAAGTCTGCGAGCAGCAAAAAAACAGGCAACGTTTCCTTCACTTCCCCTGCCCCAATTTGGGCAACGTTCCTCGTCTCTTCTCCAAACTTCAATACACAACGCGCGTATCAAACAACTCAATTTTATGCGACCGGCGGTCATCGTCGTGTCAAAACGAAAAACAAAACAACGCAAATGCGCGCCTTCGCGGCTAATGAAGAGCCGCATAAGATAGCGAAGGGGTAAGGGAGAGAGATGAAGAACGTCGAATAATCGATTTCCTCGCATTGTTTTCCTGGTACAGGGGCAGCCTCCACCCTCCCCATCCTCTTTTATGCGCTCCTTCCGCCGAGCCATGTTCGCCGCCCAAATCGTGCGGCCGCGATACACGAACGACGAGCAAATGGGCGCTGCAACGCGGAAGGCGGGTCCTTGCTTGGTACGAAGGAAAAAGGACAAAAAAAAAAAAACAAAAAAAAAATATAGAGAACAGGGCACAGGGATAAAGAGAAGGAAAAAGAAACAGAAGAAGAATAGAAGGGGAAAAGCGCGTCCGCATCGGCAGCCCGCAGCAGGGGACCTCGTCCCGGCCGCGGCTAATATATATATCAGACGCGGATATCCGCGAGCTATACGGTGCCAGCTCACTGCCAAGCATCGCCTACATTTATACTTTCTCCACGTGCGGCGACCACTCTCGCTTTCCGCACCACACAGCTACACGACGAGGGGCATAACCACACTGAAGAGAGAAAACGAAAAAGAGCCGACAAACACAAAGGAACTAAGCAAAAAGAAACAAGTGGACAGCGGCGGCAAGACCGTAATTTCAAACGGCCGTGGCCAGTATGCAAAGAACAAAAGTAGTGAGGGAGATGGGGGAGTGCACGTGAGGGGAGGAGTGGCTTCTTGAAGATGGGGGAGAGGGGGACAACAGTTTATTCCAACGAGAAGATGAGGAGAAGCGCACGACGGCCAAGGAAACTGGCTGCGCGGCGAGGTCACGGCGAACCACGTCACGACAGCCAAGGTCACGCCTGCTCGTAGTAATCCGATTACGACAGCCGCCTAGCAGCGGCGCGATCTCCTGCCCCACACCGAGATCTCAGCAAAGCTTAAATAAAGAAAGGGGGAAAACAAAGTTTGTTCGCCGTAGTGGTTTGCATGTGCCGCGCTCGCACGCACGCAAAACGAGAGAGAGAGGAAGAGAGAGAGGCAGGTCCGTAGCTGATCGCGTCGCTGCGCGTCTAAACGCGGCACATGCGGTTGCTGCGACGGATCTATGAAGCCCAGTCATGCACGGCGGATGGTGTTTAACACAGAGGTTTCCTCGCATTCGCCCAGACACACACCGCTGTCACTGAGAGGGAACGACACGCACAAGCGGCTCGTTCGTGCCGCGTTTCGCGATCAAGGTTGTCTGGGGCACCGCGAGCCCGGCGCGTTGCGTAGCTACAGGTTATTCAAATAAAACTTCACCGAATCGCCGAGCTAAGAAAGACCCTGTAGCCCACAAACTTTCGCTTCATCCTCTCGTTATCGTACCTTTTTATAGTCGAGAAATCTGATCCCGGTATTGCAAGAAATAAAAAAATAAATAAACGCAGCAAATCCAAAAATGGCGACTAAGACACGCCGCAGAAGAGGCAAAGTGCGCCTCAGAAAGATTGTCAGGCCTCTCAGGTCAGAAACAATCTTTTTGCGCAGAAGACTGAAAAAAAAAAAGAAAAGAAAAGTGTTTTAACAAGCTCACCCTCCACACGCCGTCTTTTCAGGACAACAGAGCCACGCTGCCCGCTTCGGTATGAAACGTTTCGGAGACTCCCGATGTAGGCGCATCCCCGGATCCAAGCCCAGCACAAGAGATAACAAAGCACCGAAGCTCTCGTAATCTCGTCCCGAGAGACCCAACCAAAAACGCTGGGCGCTATTTGTCTTCCCGTCTGATCTGGCGGCTAATCCAGAGGCCGTAATCGGCTCCCCGTGAACGGCCCCAACACAGCAGCGCGCAGCTAATGCTCTCTCGCAATCCTCTTTCCAAGTCTCTTCCGCCGCTTTCAGCAGCTTCTATACAAACCCTTAACGCCGACCACGCTCCGCACAACAGCGCCCCGCAGAACACTCCAGTTGAAAACCGAGCCCATTTACCGAATCCCGCGAAACACAGCGAGCCCGTCGAGATTCGTTTTCAGCGCCGCCGCCGCCCCATCATGCATAACGCGCGCTGCGTCCGACACCCATGTTTCCACCCGCAAGCTCCGCGGGCGGGGAGAGAGGTCCGCCGCCAGCCAAGAGCTTCAAATGCGTCTGCACAGCAAACACGGGGCGAGGAAAGATGACCACCATACGCGCCCTTTCCTCCCGAACGGCCGCCGAAACGACGGAGCCGCAGTGGTGCAGGAAGAGGAACACAAGAAATAAAAGGATGAAGAAAACAGTAAAGGGGCAGGCGGCGGGAGGCGAAAGCCGGAGGCTCATTAGGCCGCCAGATTAATGACAGTTCCGTTAATTAATTTCCACCACCCCCCATCCGCGCGCCTCTTTCCGGCACGACCGGCGCCGCCTTCGCCACTGCTGCTGTTTCAACCCCTCCCGGCGGGATGCGGAGAGGCCACCGCAAAAAGCGTCCGCCTCTCTTTCGCGCTGGTCGCGCAAAACTCATCCGCCGTGAAAGAGGGCGAGAAGGAAGGGTTAAGAGCAAAGCAGGATGGAAGCTGTCCATCTAACTCGGCGATTGGAGAACGAGACAAAAGTGCAAAAGTACTCGGCTGCCTTTAATTCAAGCGCCCCAAACTTATGCACCGGTGTGTTGCCGCGCCTGAGGAGGGTGGTTACACATCCGCACATGGTGAGACCGCTACGGTGCACTGTACGCCCGCGATGCCGAGACCACAACGCACATGCGCAGCTACATGGCGCCGACATGCTATACGCACGCCTCCCGCTTCTTCGGAAACCAACGTACGCTTCCTCTCCCTACAGAATTATCCTGTCGGAAAGAGCAAAAAAAGGGAGCTGCATCGGGCTGAAAGCCAACGAAATAAGGATAAAATGAAGGAATAGCCCAAAAGGAAAGCGTGCTTTTAAAGACGTAAACGCTTCGTACTGAAGGGCGTCGGCGCACAGTGAGCGCTAACACGCTTGAACCTCCCTACACGAGTCATCGGCTGATGGGAAACGGTGGGCTACTGCAGACCCTATTACATCGTCGACGTAATATCAATGATGTCTGGAGGCGGCGCCACGAAATAAAGCGCCATGCTCGGAGTGCGGACCTAAAGGAAAGGAAGGTACCCCCGTAACACGCTGACCGAAAATAATTCGGCAGAAAACCTTCGCTAGGCTGCCAGCGACGCATTTCCCTTATACAAATAATTGTATGGAAGCAAACAGTCCAAATGCGGCGTGGCGGCAGAAAGCCGGTTAAACAGTCGAGAGTGCAGGTGCTGCATAAAGCACGCCGACAACTTTCAAGCGGCACCCACAAGGAGGCAGGGAAAACAGCACGCGCATTAGTCTACACATCCTCCGTAGCGAGAAAAAGAAAAGAAAATAAAATAGACAGGCACATATGTGCGCGCACTGACTCAGAGCCAGATATGTATGTGTGGAAGTTCGCCATGCAGTCAAAAAATACAGCGCGTTTTATCCCCCCCTCCCACCCCCCCCCCCCTTTTCTAGAAAAAAAAATCAAAACAAGAAGTATAACGCGAGCTCAGAATCGGACGGTGTGCCTCGCCACTTCCGATAAGGTGAGTCCGTACCGATTCGTATTGAACTCACCGCCACTTACCAAAGCTTTATGCAGAAAGACAGGATGCGGTAACAAACACGAGAGAGAGCACGGTATTGTCCAAGTGACCACCAGCCCAGACCACACAAAAACGAATTGCAACAGCCAGGAAGAACGAAGCTAAAAGCGCCTGCATTTACGGGCCAGCCACGGAAACACTGCGGTCGGAAGCAAAATTTGTGTTGTATATGCTCCAGCATGAAACATAAACAGGAACACTATGCGGCATGGTTCAGAACATCAAAAGAAAAAAAAAAAAGGGGGGGGGGGGGGGGTTGCTCCCGACCTCTCGGTGGAGGGCTCTTTTAGCGCGTACCTAGGTATCAACGTCGAAGTATCTTACTCTAGACCAACTGCATACCACACATAAATGTCAGAAATCACTGCCAGTATCACTCGACAACGCCACAGGGTACCGATATGTTACACGTCATATTTTTATTGAGGACGTTTTCAAATAACCACCGCCAACAAGGCACAAAATTTATCAATGTCGTCGTCTAATAAATTAACAGCTGTGCATTCTCTCCATTCTGCTTTTTTTTTTTTTTTTCATACGCATGGAATGGTGCTACAGCGGCCGGAATCGAACCCTCATACCATTGGCGCTTTGCGTTCAGCGCCGTTGCCGGTCTACTGGCGCGGTGGGACTCAATACGACCTCTCCGCAAGTACACAGAAAGACGGGAAGGCACGACTTAGGGATAACCTTCGCGTCTCACCTGCACAGTCTAAACCTCGAAAGCGAATAATGCAGCCATGAAATAAATTGCAGCGGTTCAACTATGCTTGAACCGAGTTTCATGAGCGTAAGCAATCGGCCACAGCCGCTGCTGCCGCTTCGATCTTGGCTCGCTTCCTCGCTTGGTAAGCTTCTCGGCAACGGGCTAGTCTGGCTTCCCGTTGTTCGATTGCCTCGGTCGCCTGTCTGGCACGGCTGCAGTCTCCGTCTTTAGCGAGAATAACTTCCTCTACTCCACGCCGCCTCTTTTTGTTTGTCTTTTTTTTTTTTTTTCACGCCGTCTGGTGGACTCGCTCAACACATGCGCTCGCGGACCCCGCCTGCACTCGCCCAGATGGCGTATATGTATGGTGTATTTACCTAGTTTAAATTAAGAAGCGGCGCAGATCGAACTTCACGAAGACGATTATGTTCACTGCACATCGGGACAGTGTGTAGCAGTTTTACACAAGTCATGATCGGCCGCGGCGGTAGCATAGTGCCCTCGTGTCTAGGTCAAGGAAGCTGATTTTATTTCATGCGTGTTGGACACTCCCCTGTAACCTCCAAGAGACATAAGCTCGCAATCTTACAGAGTCTTGCAATGGTTCAAACGGGGACTCCAAGGGTCCCGTAGAGTTCGAATTCCATCTTACACTTCACAACCCGCCGGTCACCCACACGTGTCACGACATCCACGAACAGAAGAATGGAGGGTGCAAGGGTTCTGGTCTTTGTCACCTGCCGGTACAACCCGTCAGACGTATGCTCGGGATGTTTTTCGAGGCTTCAAACCGGCGACTGTACGCCAAGGCCTGAAGAGATGCAGTAAGCGGCCGCGCAAACACGGCGGTACCGCAGCATGGCGATTGGTTCCAGGCTTATCAATGAGGCAGGGATGAAATTATTTCTAAACATGACTTCTCGCCCCGTCTGCATAAAAGACCATCATCGGCCATATGTTGGCCGCATTACATGTCCTAAATCAAGTCATTTTCTCTTCCTCCCAATGAAGCAGCTATATACATATTGTAGGGGTGTGCTTATTCAGTCGACGCAGATGGATCCAGCTGCTCGGGATGAACTCGCAGCGGAGCGTGAGGCGTAGCGAATCACACAGACAACGACCAACTTCTTCGTTCTTGAGAGCGGCAGCACGCGACGCATGTCAGTGGCTATGACGATGAAGATTACCACACTGCAATATATATATAAATCTTACAGTTAGAATCATAACGGCTGCTCGACATCTCGAATGGTGTTGTGTCTGTTGGCAACACGCCAACAGACACAACGCCATTCGAGATGTCCAGCAGCTGTTTTGTTTTTTCTAGCGAAAAAAAGAACGTTGTTTGAAAACTATACGTCACATGCGAACGAGACGAACCCGAATAAAGCAAGACCATTCCCGTTTCATTTGATCTCACAGCTTGGAGCCAACAGTAGAGGCGCCAGGGTCATCTAGTACTGTGGAGACGAATTGAAGCAGACTTTCAGCTGATGGCGTGCGATGTCAGCGTCCCGCAAACCGCCATACATCTACACTACACTACGCCTCCGCGACACTAAAAAGCTGCTATTGTCACGCACTAGTAAGAGGTTGCGAAACACCACTCCGGCACGGTCGCCTCAGGAGGTAAAAGCGCACACGGACCAAACATGAGCGCCGACAGCGTCGGGAGACGCACTGAAAGCCCATACCGCGGAACATCAATCACCGCGCGCGGCTATTAGCAGGCTTGACACACCGACCAATGGGCCCGCTTTATCTACATCGACATGCCACTGCAGAGATCCCGATCGGCAGTCGGGCAACACGCCTCGAACAGAAAAGCACGACTGCAGGTAGAGGGCACGGCGCACACCAGCTCTACGCAGCTGTGCTGCCAACCCCGAAACCGGCGATAGTGCAGAATAAAGCACCATGCGCGCAGCAGCAGCAGCAGCGACGGGACCGAAAAGCGATGGCACAACCGACACGCGATGCACAAAGAAAGCGGAAAGAAGGCCTTGGTGGAATATAATGGGACGATTAAAGGAGGCAGGCACGGCCACGAGGACGACAATCTTGGCGACGCGGGAATGAAAATATTAAAAATGAGAGAAAAGGGTTGCCGCGAACGCCACGGCCGTGGCTAGCTCGAAGACGAGATAACGACCTCGAAAGTTGTTTAAGCGGGCCATTATTTCATTATAACAAGTCAGGCGAGAACAGGCGGGGCGCGCGCTTTTAAAGCAGGCGCCCACAGAGACAGCGCACGAGGAAAGCGCGATTAAAAAAAAAAAAAAGAGAGAGAGAGAAACATATACGTACAAACACCAGCGACAACCGCCAACGATAAGCGTAAAAGGATGAGTGCGTATGTGGGAGTCCACCAATCATTATCGCGCCGGCACGTCGACCGTGGACGTTTTATTGTCCACTCGGCTTTTTTCCACGCTTTCTCAGGCGTGCACCCCGTTCCAGATGGTGTGCCCCCGCTTTGGCTTCGTTTCTGTCAATCTATGCGTACGCAGCGCGCGGGTGGGCTTTTCTTTTTCTTTACTGAACAGGCAGAACAATTTTGGCCCGCCGGTTTATCGGGGACCTTTTGTTGGGAGGATACAGCGCTGCAGATAGCTCTGGGAAGTTCACGTTTGTCAGGCGGATAATACTTGGATAGAATAAAACAGGGAGGGGGGGGGGGGGGGGGGGGTCAAATACTGAAGCAACATTTGACCCAGTTTCGCACCCGTCATATGGAGTAAAAACACCAAATAATTAAAGAAAATCATTAAAGAAGGCGGGGATGTTATAGTATGCTATGTGGAGTTTTAAGTGACGCCGAAGTGGAGGGCTACGGAATAATTTCGACCCCCTAGGGTACTTTAAAGTGATGAACCTAGATCGCACAGTGTACGTGAGCCCTGCGTTCCGTCTCCATCGGCAGGAGAGCGACGCGGCCGGAATCGAATCCACGTTCCCTAGCGCTCAGTAGTCGAGCACACTAACCACTGAATCACCGCGGCGGAGCTGCAGGAATGAGGAAACAAAATGCGGCAAAAAAATGTTCCCAAATCACTGCAGAATCTGTGTATTATTTTGTGTAGTGTCAGCAAACACGAAACAGGGCAAAATGATTAGACCGGCATGGCCTCAAGGAACTTCTCTGCGATCATGTGCATTTGAGAGAAAGCGAAAAAAAAAATGCTCCAGCGTCTGCAAGCCCGCCTTCTCGCAAAAGAACAAAAACACCAAGAACAAGCCCAAAATCCCCCGCCTCGTCTTCTCTGTTACTTTCGTGCTGGTTTTTTTTTTTTTTTTTTTTTTTTAAGCGAAAGCATTTCTAGGGTCGTGAAACGAAATCCCGTGCGCGAGATCTGTCAACATGTTGGATCTGTGTGCGAGATTCTAGTTGTTGTGGCTGTCGGAAAAAGGAAAAGAAAATGCATGGGCCTGTTACTGGCTCTGTAGCTGAGCCACCTCCGCTGCCTCGTGCGGACAGAAGAGACAATGGAGAACAAACAAAAAGAAGAGTGAGAAAAAGACGCGCGCCGCAACAACCGTCGTCCACTACCGAAGCGGGTGCAATGACGGCCAACAATAGATAAAAATTCGGTGGCAGGCTAGCCCCCGCCGCAAGCAGCGGTGACCTCCCTGTCCCAGCCCCATCTGGGCCAGAATCAGCCACCCTCCTCCCTTCCGTGCGAGATTCTGCGAGATGTGTTCTTGTCTAGCATTTCTGCCATCTGCAATCCCACACTTGAACGCGCACCAAGGAAGGCCATGCCACAGGAGCGATGGTGTACCGCCCAAACTCACACTTGCCGGAGAAGTGTGACAGATACTGCGCCTTTCATTTCCTGTAAACATGCAGCACTGCAACAAATGCCTAGAAGAGGGAAATTATAGGAGAGGAATGGTGGGCTTTCGCCATTCTCCTCTAAAAGACCCTCTATTTTTTTTTTTTTTGTTTATGCGCTTCTCTATAATCATTCCTATCCGCCACAAAGGGCGCGATGAGATTAGTTTAGGTTGCAATAGATCCCCTTGGTGAGGAAGCAAATGAGGCAGAAACCGAGACCTCGTCGCATGAGAAAGGACGAAAAGCGTGAAAAAGGAAAGCGAGCGGGATAAATCTGAATAGGCAACCTGCAGTGGCCAGGCGGCGCTAGTGGAGCGCAGTGTTCAGCGCCGCCAACGGCGGCGCCGAGTAATCTGAGTAGGCTGGCGCGGTCGGGTTGCGTTCGCGTTGTACGGCTAGAAGCATCTCGGCTCTCATTTTCTGCAGTTTTAAGGGAATCGAATGTCTTGAGAGCTACTTCCGAAAACCAATACTGACGAAAGGACACCGCCTGTTCGAGAATGCTCATGTTTAAAACGTGAACGGTGTCGACGTCACCGCGAAGTGCGCGCCGCTCGCGACGGAACACCCGCGCGCACAGCTTTGAATGTCGCGTGAGTAGACGGAATTTTTTTTAACGAAATTTATTCTCTCAGGGCATTAGTCGGATATGTGATGATGAATTAAGAAATAATTAAATGAATGAAAAAAGTTGTAAACTAGCTTTTCATTCACCTATTGCGTTCACGTACCTCATACCCAAACATTGAAAGTGCAGAGAGAACCTGAGAAGAGATTGATCGCCGTTTCTTCTTTTTTTTTTGTTCTTGGTGTTTGATTACAGCAGCATAATAATTTCCTCGCGGTTTTGCTTTAAAGTTTAATACCATGACGAACACTTTTGTTCGTGGTGCACCTTTCGACAGTGCCGCGGAAGTTACAGGAGGCATGGTGCGGTACCCGCTACGGATGTCGTGGCGATTGCAAGCACTGTGCGGTTGTAGCGTGCGTCATCAACGAAAACTGTGCGTGCCGGGGGCGGGGAGTAGGGGGCCGAAATAAAGCCCTGAACAACAACAATAACTGGCATGCATTTTGTATCTCCGTACCTCAAGCTTGGGGAAAGCCGGCGGGAAATGCTGGCTCAACGGCAAAGCTTTCGTAACGGAGGTAGTTGAGTTAGAATTTTTTACTGTTGTTACTAATGATGAAATATTCTATCGTCTGAGACAAGAGACTCTTGAGTAGCTTAAGCAGTCGGAGAAAGAAAAATTTGGCGCGGAACAATAGAACGAAGTTCCATTCTCAGCGTACACAGTATCACGGGCCTCTACACTCCGCCACTTCAACTTTTTCAGCACCTTAAGAACTAATTTACAGATAAATATGCTTATTGAAATCTGTAATTGGAAGTTTTGAAGATATTTTGGCTTTGTGGTTCCGAATAGACACCGCATTAGAAATCCGGTTCACAGATCCACGAACATTTTTTTTTTTATTTCGCCTCCGTTGAAATGCGGCTGGAATACGATGCTGCGGCTGCACGGCTTTGTTGATTTTCTGGACGTATGCCAGTCGATCTTGCACAGCATATACCAGTACACGCCAAATTTTACAGCGCGTATAGTGTGCCCCAACCAGCGTGCGACTCCCCGAGTCAGAAGTTTATACCGTTTCCTCCGCTCACGGGCAATCGTCTTATTTTAGCTTCTTGGCGTCTGTACGCCAATGGCCCCATAACAAAACAAATTTCAGTTACATTACTCTCTCGCAGCCAATATCTCCTTCTCTCATCATTCAACCCAGGTTCTCCCAGCAAGCGGTACGCTTAGGTCTCCTTCGTGATTGTGGTAATCTTTCTCGCCGCCCTAGCGCTTATTTTTATTCTTGTTCACATCCGTAGTAGTCGAAGCATCGCACGAGACCACTGAAGTCACTAAATGAGTAAATCATACTCACTGGGATAACAAAACGCGAACGCAGAAAGAACACAGCGGCCGCAACATATACGGCGTCAGCTCCTGCGCCGACTCAGTATTAGCTCCCGTCGGCCGCCAGGTGGCGCCACATGTCTCAGCAAACTCCATTGCAGGTTGCCTATAGAAACGATCGCACACAGCGGAGAGAACTTGCCCCGCAACGAAACGAAGTCGACAACAGCAAAGCTCGGTACCCAAACTCCGTCGCATCATAACTCGCCCGCTGCGCGGTCTCGAACCGAGAGACGAGCCTTCAAAGCCGGAAGATGATCCGAGGCCGCGTCCAGAGCATTTTTCGGGCCGCCTCGCCTAATGCCGACGCCATATATCTGCCCGAAGCCGGCACTCGAACAGACAGCAAGAGAGAAGAAGAGAGAGCGAGGGAGGGAGAAAATACCGCTACGCCACGGCTTCTTGCCCCTTCTCTCATCCAACAATGGCCAGCGCCAGATCCTCCGACAACTATACCGCTTGCGAGAGCTACCTAGCGCTGTCCTTTGCGTACTTCTGAAAAAAAAAAAAAAAAAAAGCAAGGAAGAGAGTAAAACAGAGGAAATGGAGCGGACGACGACACTATATACGCAGCGAAGTGGCTTCTGTCTCCGAGGCCCTTTCCCGGATGCCGTCGTATATGGCACACGCTCTCTCTCCCACGAGCGTTTTCAAGTTTATGGGCGCGCGCATGTCCGCATGTCGGCACGCTGCTGACGAATCGCCAGCACACAGGCACACCTGTACAAAGCTGTCAGACTATACACCCGACTTTCTCCAACTCTCTGTCATGTGTGAAGTCTCGTAACGGTCTCAGACGAATACAGCACAGACGCGACCCGCTGACATGATTACACAAGTACAAGTTTGCACAGGTTACGAGAACCGAAAGAGGTGTCGAAGGGTGAAGCGCAGCAAGGTGACTCTGCGGGAAAGTGCCGTAGACGACTACGCCAAATCGCACCCTATACGACTTCGAAGCGGAAAACTGCGCAATCACTATTTAAGCGGTACGCGGTGTCGCTAAGCCGCTGAAAACACGGGCGTACTCTGAAATACTGCGCAGCAGGATAGACAGCAACGCCTACGCTGCGGGACGATGACGCCTCTGTGCCGTACACGTAAGGAACTTCTATTCGTTGCAAAGCTAGTGACGCGGCGTCTCACCCGACACAAAAGTTAAGACCGCGAAGGCACACAGATGGTTCCAAATCTTCCCTATTGTCTCAGCCCAAGAGACGGAGAGGGGGGAAGCACACAAAGCATCTGCCTTCCTTCGCATGAACAACCTCCTCGTACATGAACTTATTTTCCTCTTGCCGTAGCAGCTCTATTTTACGTGTTCCCTCAAAGTCCGCTTCAGGTGTCCATTGAAATTGAGACATGCATCGAGCCTTTCCTCACAATTTCTTCCGTCCCTCTACACCCAAGCTAACTAGTGACAATAGGTGATGCGCACTATTCTCTGCCAGCCTTCCAACCTCCTCACCTTATATCCTTCAAGCCATCGATCGTAAGGAGACCACGCCACGCCCCGTGTAATGGGGGCCACTGCAACCACCACTACAAAGACGACGCCGTAAATGACCCGCTACAGCGAACCCTGCAAAAAATTGGCAATTCCGGTTTAAGGCTTCCGCGAGGATGGGGGCCAGCGACGGGGGGATTCACTACCAGCAAAATGGACGGCATATCTTACTCCGTATTCCGGGCTAAACCATCGGAGTCAGGTCCAGCAGGGACGATGGGGGCGGCTCCAAAGGCTCCCACCGTGCAGGCCGCGAGCCAGTTCAGCAGCCATCGTATAGGCACTCGAAACCGCGACAATCACCCTGCTCCGCGGGAGATCACCAAAGCAACAGCAGTACGCAAACGTACGACCGACCTGGCCGTTTCCGCGCCAGAAGCAACGGCAAAGAGGCGTAGACCGAACGATGCGCCGCTCCATCCGTTCGAAGCCCCAACCAGCTTTCCCCCTCATCCTCTCTCATCGTTTTCACCGCGCCCTCCGCAGCACGCCCTCGCACGCACGTTTTCCCACCTGCCCCTGGGATCGTGCAAAGAAGGATGCATCTTGGATGTCGGCCAGTGCGAAAGAACATACACAACAGAAAAGACAAGAATGGGGTAAAAAGATTACAACAAGGCACATGCGGTAGCCAGGAGTGTGGCCAAAACAAAACAAACAAAAAAAGAAGAGAAAAAACAACGCGCGCTAGCGGAAAATATGCCGTCGACCGGCGGAAAAAAGCAGAAACACACGTCCGTAAAACATCGGACAGAGACGGAGCGGGGCATTCAGAAATTCAGGAGAGCCACGACGAACGAGCGGTGCGCGCTGCTCAGTGTCCAGAGGCCGTGGTTTACGTGGTCACACCACCGCCCCGAGGCGGCGGCAAGCGGTCTCAACCGCGCGGCGGTAATGCATACGCACGGGCCTGAAAACTGGTGGAGGGGGGCGCGAGAGAGATCTACACGTCACTAGAACATTGCCACACAAACATAAAAAAAAAAAAGAAAAATCGCGACGAGGAACCGGGGGGGGGGGGGGGGGGGGGGGGGGGACGCAAACTGCGCGCAGTAACGTAAGGAAGAGCAAAAGGGGGTTCCAGAAGCCCGCGACCGCTTCAACGAGCCGCGGCGACTCAACTGGCTTCCGAGCGCCGCGGGTGCGGTGGTGATGGACGACGCACGAAATCCTCGACGCATATAAGCCGAAAGAAAGCGAAGAACAGAAGAAACAAATAGGAACGCGAGGCGAGTATGCTAAATAGTCGAGACGACGAGATAAACGCACGACGAGCGAGGCAGGCAAGAAACAAACAAAAAAACGTAGCAGCGCGCCCAGGCCATTCAATTCACGCCGACGGGCCTGGAAGCGCGAAAGCCGCGGACGCTCCCGCCAAAGCTCCATAGACGAGCATCCAACGCGTTACATAAGAGGCCTCGACACCGCCGCCGTTGAGAGAGCACTGACGCACGTCGGCTGACCCGCCCGACCACCGCTCATAGCAACATGCGTACAAAACGCAAGAAAAAAAAAGAAAAAAAAAAGCGGCGTACACCGAGAAAGGCATCGTCGTCCGTTGCACTGACACGACCGCGACTCGTCTGGGCGACGCGGCCGGCAGTGTGAGGAAACGCGTCTACGCACGGAGCCCAGGCGCTTTTTACGACGGCGGCAGCGACGGTCGTATCAGGAGGCGCGCGAGCGGTCGCCTGTGCAAAGTCGTCTCCTCCCGACCACCTGACTGCCTCGCGTGTAGAGACGCTGGAGGTGCCGCCTGAGGCGGGGGCTCGCTTGCGTCAACCGCAACACGCTCTAGACGCGAGAGAGAGAGAGAGCGAGCGCGGACGCAAAAAAAATAATAATAATAATAATAATAATAATAAATAAATAAAAAAGAAAGGCATCGACATTTTATGCACGCGCGCGGCAATAAAAGGATAAGAAAATGAGACGCGCACGATATTGTGGCATTCATCCGACCCACGAACAAAAGAGAGTTCCCGCACAGCTGCGAGAAAGAGTTGCAACAGCACAACGGTGTCAACGCACGACCGCTGTCGTAGCGACTGCGCTGCGAAGCTTTTTCAAAGCCAGGCTGTTCAGGCGTCCGCTTATTTCTCTTGCCTTATTGGCGCCATTCGGCCAGCTCGGAAAACGCCGCGCGCAAGTGCAGAGCTCCGCAATAGCTCGTTCCCTCTCTATCCCTCCCCAAATGCCAGGCATCGATTCAGCAAGCCGCTAACGCGCATTCAAGAGCCCGCGCTGTGTTACGAGGCAGCAAATCGCTGCACGCCCCACGCACCTTCAATTTACAGGCCTCATCACCGGCCGCAACATCCTCGCTGCTCCACGTCCAGCTCACGCAAACGAGTGTCGACGTGCGTCAAGGCAAGCGGAAGACGCTGCCCAATGCAGGCTCCATACATGTACGTACGCTGCTCGGCGAGCCGTACACGAGAGTTCGTTTTCGCGAAGAGCAAGAGTCGCTACAACTAGGTCAACCGAAAAATAAATTCAGAGCCTGGTGCGAATGAGGCGAACTAGAGCACCGTAAATGCCCGTGCAACACTCATCGCGGTTACGACGACGCTCCCGCGGCAAACGCGACTCCTTTCAAGCTCGCGAAGCTTTCACCATGCGACAACACCACCGGCGAATCGACACGACCTTTCGTCACGAGTCGCCAGACGAAAGGGGCGACGGTCTAATAACGGGTCTTCTTGAGGGGGGAGGGGGCGTTACCACCCCCTCACGCCCGAGCGCGGATTTGTGCCCTGCAAAGAACTTTCCGTTTTGCTCACCCACCCACCACCCTCCCCCTCCTCTTGTTATTTCCTCTGTTTCAACCGGTGCAAAGCCAGAAAGAAGCACGCTGCAGTGCCTCTCTTTCCATAACTCGCAAACACGCCGTGCTCGTCAAAACTTCGGGGCAGCCCGGACGGCGGCGGCGTCATTTGCATGGACAAGCGACGGAAAGAAGGGCGGGTATAATTAGCCGAACGAAGCCACGCACCCGAGTCAAACTTGGCCTAACTAACCGCAAAGCGCGCCACGCGGGCCCGTGCGGTTCGTCGCGCATCACGCGACGTGCGAAAAGTCCCCTCTTCCTCGCCCTTCTTCCCTCTTTTTCTCCCCAGCTTCTCCACAGTGTTCCTTTTTTTTTTCTCCCTATATGCCCGCCGCAAAACTACCCAGACGCAGGCTGGTACTAAACGCATACATTAGCGGCGTTGCGAAGCAGGGCCCGTTCTTTTTTGAGAGCGTAACAGACTCTGTATCAGAGGAAACTCTTCGATGAGGACAGAACGGAGACCACCACTCGGCCGTTGAATGACGTCCACGAAGTGCTGGCACCGGGCCAGGAAACACCTGCGTGCGCTTTGTCGACGCAAATAAAGTGCGTATACCCACACACATTAAAGTGGACCACGAAAAACCACAATACGTGAATCATGAGTGCGTAAAGATCGAATTTGAGCGAAAACTAAGCTGAAACTAACGTGTAGATGATTTTATTTCAATCTCCGAGCATTTTTACTGCACTCATTAATGTCACTAGCGCCATTGAGTCACTTGCGCCAGTGGTCTCGACGACAAAAATACCGATGAAAAACGAACATCTAGGCGCTCCCGAGTCCCGATAACCTGCGGAGCGATACGAGCAAACGTTGCTTAACCACACTAGGACAGCGGCACTGAAAGTGCGCTTATGACTTCATTATTTGAGCAGGAATACAACGCTTGTCTGAGCCTGAACACTAATTACAAGCCGCGGTTGATGCGGTGAATAAAATATAACGTGCTTACTCTCTTACAGAGTGTCGGATGGTGCGACAGGGTGTTCAACACTTCGTGGAAGCAGCACCTCTTCGACAGGGATGGAACGTGATTTATGCTTACAGTTAAATAAATACAGCGTCTCATCAAATACGACTCGATCAAACATCCACAACAAGGCGCGCTCCGTTTTCAAAATCTGATCGCACTTCTCTAACTGCTAAATAAAAACAGCGACGCATCGTCAAAGTCATCGCCGTTTTTTTTTTTTTTTTCGACGCTGCCAGTTTTTTCCCTTCCCAGAATGCTCTTTGAAAAACTATCACCCTACAAGAGAGAGTACAAGGCCTTCTAGTGCGGTACCTAACCACGGGTGTACGTTTCTATAATTAAATACACGAATGCTATACTGTTGGCAAGGGAGGCATATCCCAACCTCAAATCGCGCAGTAGTCTAACGCATGCAATCAGCTTGGAAGGACAGTTTAGCAGTGGCATCAAAGCTCTTGTGATTAGCAACTAGGGGAGATTGAAGCGCATAGCTAAAACATTTACACCAGCTTGGACTTCGCATGCTTTAAAGAAGGAATCTACTTCCGTTGCCAACCAAAACTATACCGTATTTTTAGATATGAAAATCTGTCCCACGGCTTGCGCATGTACACCCTACGTATATTGCAGAGTGCGCTACAGGCATTTTTGCTCATTTATAGAGAAATGTGCATCTGAAAAGTGGAAAGGCGCGTCGTCATGCCACCATTAGGCCCATCTCGGGTCACTTCGGGACAAAGGCCTCTCCGTTAAAATGTACGAAAAACGAGCCAGGTGTGAGACAAGCCGATAATGCAGTAAGCTCGCTCCTTCCACACCGCAGTCCTAATCTGATATCGCCGTGAAGGACCCTGTGTGCCACACAGTTCGAGGCAAGGAGCCTACAGCTTAAAGACACCAACTGATCGATCCGCCCAAGCCACAGCACAGGTGGATTTGAACACAATGCCCCCCCCCCCCCCCTTTCCCTTTCCCAACCAAACCCCGCTTTGGACCCTCCTGTCATTCATTTAGCCCATCTGCTAACACATGGTTTAGATAAAACCGCCTTTAAAGAAACAGGTCAATGCGCCTATGACGTTTGATTCAAACGCACAAGGCACATTTCGACTACAACAAACAACGGCGAAAAACGAAACAATGGGCACTGGAAGCAAGTGCACGGGGATCGAAATTCGGCGATAGGGAACAGACCCTGAAAACGAAACTTGCGCGCAAGGTCCAAATACGTCAAGGCATTCATTTCTGCCCGCGCGGTCCAGAAAAATGAGTGTGCGTGGAGAAGGTTTGGTTTGTGGGGTTTAACGCCCCAAAGGGACTCAAGGTTATGAGAGACGCCGTAGTGGAGGACTCCGGAAATTTCGACCACCTGGGGTTCTTTAGCGTGCACTGACATCGCACAGCACACGGGAGCCTTGCTTTTCGCCTCCATAGAAAAGCGGCCGCCGGGGGCGGGATTCGATCCCGCATCCTTAGGAACAGTAGTCGAGTGCCGTAACCACTGCGCCACCCCGGCGGGGTGTGTGGAGAAGGGGAGGGGCATTCGTACCAAGAGAGCCGGCTCAGGCCTCACTCACAAATATCGGGCAAATATAGGCAGTTTACGTCAGAGCACGTAAGCGCGATCTAGCCCAGCACGTGCGTGTCGGACGTATTCGCGAGAGCTAGGTATTCTAATCAGCTTGCTTCCTCCAGCTCGCTAGCTTTTTAATCTATGCCAAAGAGCAGCAGACCGAAAAATCCTTCCTTCAATCTATGCGTCGTACATTCTTTATTTTGGTGTAATTAAAAAAAAAAAAAGAAAAAAAGAAAGGAAACGGCGATGGGCTAGCTTCATCACCGGTATTGCTTCACCGGCAGCAGCGGCTTCTCGGAAACACGCCAGATATGCTAATTACTTCGTTATTGCGCTAATTAATTATTAGATTTGCATTAACCAATTATGCACCGTTCAAGCCCGCTAGCACCAACCAAAGGAAATTCTTCAGCAAAAGGTATCGTAATCCGCTGTCTCCCTTCTCTTTTTTTTTTATTGGAGACCTTGGGTGATTGACGTGGTTGCCTACCTGGCATGCGCGGCCTGAGTGCATTAGCATGTCTGGTGCGACTGTTCTGCCCCCCCCCCCCCCCATCCTCCCTCTCTCTCTCTCTGCAAAGTGCCTCTTTATGCGAGTTGATGACCATTTCACATCGAAGATGTAAAAGAAGATCTTGCGAAGTCTCGCATTTGGCGCTGCCTTAGACCCACTCTGGTTTCGCCTAAACCCCTCTCTCTCTCTCTCTCTCTCTCTCTCTCTCTCTCTCTCTCTCTCTCTCTCTCTCTCTCTCTCTCTCTCTCTCTCTCTCTCTCTCTCTCTCTTTTTTTTTTTCCAATCAGAAGAAAATACGCTTGTCGCGACATCTTGCCATATGTCTAGGTTTTGCCCCTGGCGATCCTCCATCAAGCGAAACGAACTTCCGTTTCAATCAGCCGGCTCTCTAAAAAAAAAAAAAAAAAAAAAGAATAAATAATGTACTTCGAACCAACGTCTCAACTCTACTGTAGTCGTCAAGGGACGTCACGATGCGCGTCTAACGTTGCCATTCGTTCCCATCGTAAGCCACCTGCAACCAGCAAGCTAAACGGCAATAGTGGAGCGCATCCGCAGCCCAGCCGCCACCGCGATTAAGCGGAAATTTACTAGAGTAGATTCTCGAAGACATCACTTTCCAATAGTTTCGTTAATGTTCCCAATGTGTCTTCTTTACAGTGATTACGACTGCCAGCGCTGGAGCGACCGCAAAACCCCAACCCACCTACGAGCCGCCCTTCTCTCCCTCTCTCGACTTAAGGCCTTCAACTAATCAAAAGAGGCTGGAAACAACGCAGGCACACAGGGAGAGATGCCGTTCTTGTCCGGCGCAGGCACCGGACGCTTTTGCGTCTTAACCTCGTCAGCGAATCGTGGGTCGAGACAAGCCGCGTTTCCCCAGTTAAGTCTACACGGGCACTCCCGCCGGAAACGTTAAGTGGATTTCTTACACGCAGAGAGAGAGAGCGCGCGCGAAGGAAAACAAAGGGGAGACGGGGCGGACTATATGAAAGCGACAGAGAGAAAGAAAAAGGCCGACCTGCTCTTATAAACAATCCTAAAGCCGCGCGCCGCTTTTCTCATTACCCAAGGCTCCGGCACGAACAAAAGAGTCGCCTCACGCGAGCCCCGGGGCGAACAGAGAAATGTTCGGCCGCGCGTGCACGCACATAGGGAAAAAAGGGAGGAAAGGGGAGGCGGGGCAAAGGTGGTAGGGAAGACCACGAGCGCGCACACATACACACACACTGACAAAGAGCTGCCAACCCGCATATCCAACCGGGCGGCCACGGAGGCAACGCGCCACAGATGTCCACACTGTTCCTTTTCTATCCTTCTCGCTTCTCTCACCAACACAACAGGGGGCGACACGCACAGCACGAAGGAGGGGGCGGAGGGGGGAGAGGAGCCAGGCTATTTACCATCCTAAGTGACTCGTGTTCTGCCGACAAACAAGCGACTCCTCGCGAAGCCCAGGGTCCCACTATTCCGCGGGCGCGCGACGGCCGCTGGCGCTGCCAGTGCTGCTGCCGCTGCCGCGTACACTGTGGCGCACGCGCAAGCCTTCATCTTCCCCATCCCTGCAGGCCTAATTTAATTGGGGACACACGCACGCGGCGCCGTTGTAATGCGTTTAGCGGCGAACAGAGGTCGCACCCAGCGCGTCTGCCGCTCAGGCCAGCCACAGGCCGCGCATATAACGCAAGCTTAAGTAGTGTTACGCGCCTTCTCTGAACAGCCAGTGTGTGAGAGCTGTTGGACTAAACGACACCACTCTCGTTCTCTCTCTCTCTCTCGTTTTCTTGATATATACATACACGGGCCGGTTGCCGCAGTCGGCGCCCCCGGGCAGCATATTTCCTCGGTCCCCGCGTTTATAACGGAAAGCAAAGTGCCCTCACGAAGCGCAAAAGTTTTTCGGCAGACCAGCTGTAGCCGGCGGTGGGTTTCTGAACACGCGGCTAGCGCTCTCGCCTTTCCATAGCGCCACCACAGCCTCGCAATCGGACAGCAAGCGAAGCCTGCTACAGAATCCACGATACGAGGCACGCGCACAGATTAGACGAATGAATTGCCACTTGATTCCCCGAGCGCACTTCCGATGTGACCCGGGGATGAAAGCAAATATATACACAAAGCACATACGAGATTCGATTTCCTCGTCGAGGACAAAATACGGAGAAAGGGCAGGAAGTCAACGGAGGAGTTGGAATGCTCTCGTCGTCGAAGGCCGCGCCAATGCCTCTTCGATGCCAAGCTACGCGCCACCGCTGAGCGGCGACGACGCAGGGCAATTAAAACTCTGCCGCTGTATGCGGTGCGGACGTTGAGGCCAAGGAGGTTATATTTTCTATATAACCTCCTTGGTTGAGGCGCTCGAACGTCCTACTGGAATCGAGGAACTGAGGCGAGGAGGCATCGCGAAAAGGCCATCTGCCGTCAACTTCGTGCAATGGGCAGCAATGTCGGCCATCGTCAATTGGAGTCGTGGTGAACGCGGTTAAATACCCTATTCGAAAATGCGCGTCCTTGCACAAAGCTGTACGCTAATATCACCGGCACGTTGCCCAAACAAAGCTCCACGTTCCACAATCAAGAGTAAAACAAGCTGCAGTTGGTAATGCGCCATATCTAAACACTACAATATCAGAGTGAGCCCCTTGATCGCTGGAATTATATAGGCATAGTCACTGCTACGAGATTCTGCGAGATAACCATTTGAATCGCTTTCTGCTGTGATTACAACAGCCAAAGCAGCCAAGCAATAACGTGAAAAATTGAAAATGACGCTCACCACAACAACAGCAACAAAATTTTACTAAAGTGACGCGACTTCACCAGGAATTTCGCTTAACTACACCGATGGTGAGATGACAGCGTCAATGAACCTGCAGACATTTCCGGATTCATAGCGTTATTTGGCAACTGCTTCCCTCAGAGTGCTACTCAGTTGAACATCAAAACGAGAGTTTAAAAGACATCGTAGACGGAACTTCAAGGCCGCCTTCCTGGCGAAAACCAAATATTCGAGGCCCGCGTCGCAACCCCGCTAACGTTCTCGAAGGCCCAAATAAAACAGCAGAGCGGGGCCAACGAGGAAGGGGGAAAAAGGCGAACAGTAAAGCGACAGCGAGGCTACCAGGCCAGGGCCTGCTCTGCGCTTATGGAAACAGACAAAAATATTTTCAAAAATGCAAAGTGCTGAGGCTGTGGAAAGTTGAGGGGGGGAGCAGCACTGAAAGGATGCGTCAATCTCCTCCTGACACATGCGACACAGTTCCCGGAGTGAGACGCGCCAGCGTTTCCGCTGCTAAAAAAGATGGAAAGCAAATGAAGAAGATAAAAATGAAGGAACACGCGCAGAGACAGAGATAGGGGAAAAAAAGGCCTCGAGCTCGCTCACGCCAGCCGTGTTTTTCGCGCTCCTCGAACCCAAACGCAGCACTACGCACGCACACGTGGACCGCGTACAGCTGCTGTGCATCCGTCCTCCTCGCCCTCGACACACAAGCGAAGGCAGGTAGAATAGCTGCAGACCGCAGCGGAAGCGCGTTGTGGCGGTTCGTTAAGACGAGCCCACTCAGCCGGCAGCGGCACCACTGTAGACCTGAGCACTGTATAGAGTACACCCCTGCACCTTACTGTGGGAGTTCTCGGTTGAGGCGAAACCCTTGCTAGTGATTGCTCAGCGAAAAAACAAAAAACAAAAAAAATTTGCGACGGGTGTTTTTCGGAATCTGTCCAAAGTGGCAGAACGACCTAAGTGAATGAACTAGGGAAAGTGCTGTAAAGAAATAGTGAATACAAAAATCGGGTCCAAAATAAAATTCAAAGAGCGACGTTCCGACGGACGCGCCTACGGTGTACTCCAAATCGTCTAATTTCTTGCATCCACATCTTTAGTATAAACCCGTGGTGACAGAGAGCTATCCATAACCACGGACGAAAAGCAGAGAAAAACGTCTACACCTCGGCATATTGTATAATGAAAAAAAAAAAAAAATCGTGCTTACAAGTGGAGTTTAAATTTTTTTCGCCGCTCTCAACATGTGGGAGTGCTACTTATGGCGTTACGACAGTGGTGGCAACGGATTAACGCGCGTTGTTCACCCCTAATGCAGCGCTTTCAATGTGGCTTTCAACAAGAACATTACTAATCAAAGTAAAAAAAGAAGCAAGTCAGCCATTCCGAGATTTAAATACTAAATTTTAACAAGCTGAAACACACAGCAAACCCACTTATTCAGATCCTGGTTCTCTCGGCACAGGCTTCGGCACTTTCAATTTCTTTCTTGGCTTGACCAAACGCGCCAACCTCGGTTACTGGATCCATAAGAAAGAAGAACACTGCGTCAGGTACTTTTACCATCTGCGCCACCACGCAGTCACGCCCAATTAGATTCACGCCAATATAACCGCGTCGCAAGCTGGGGAGCAACGGGAATCCACCACGCCTCATTATACCGCCGCTTTCACGTCCCGGAGGTAATTGTAATCGTCTCCCACAATAAAAACGAGCCGGCCGCAGAACGAGACAAAACTTCGACGGGGACAGTGAGAGGAAGAGAGAGCGGCAGAATTGGCGCGGTGGTCTTCTGTGCCGAGTGCACGTTGTTTGAATTGCCCAGGCCCCTTTATCTGCGAGCGAGCGCGCGCCAGCGGCATCCGCCCGCCGGTCCATTGGACCGCGGCTTGCTCGAGGGCAGCCGTCGCATCAGCCCTGTCCGGTCACGTATGCCCTGTTGACGCTTTTAGACCCGCATCGCACGTACTGCACCTTCAGCACTAGCTGCGCACTCCAGTCCCCCCCAAGACTTGCAGCTTGCAAGTTTCTTCTTTCCTTTCTCTCTCATCTACCCACCCGTGCGTCTATCTTGGTTTCCATTCGTGCATTCACCAATTTTCCCGTTACAAGCGCATCTCCACCCTCTACGTATCCGTCGCTTATTTTTCTTTCTTTCCTGCGCTTTTATTTTCCCGTGCCCTTGGAGCATCCACATCTGCTGCTCCCGCTTCTTCCTCAGCAGCGCCTAATGAACCTCGCCAGCGTTCCGTTTAATTTACGGGCGAGAGGGAGACAAACCTTCCACTTCGTTTCTTTTCCCCCCATTTTTTTTTTCTACCCGCCCGACTTATGTTTCTCCTGTAGTCGGGTAATTAACCGCTCTAATTATGCCGTAATGTCAAACCTCGTTTCTTCCGTCCCTTTTCTTTCTTCTCGCTCTTATCGCTTCGTCTTTCCAGCGACCTGAAAGCGTCAGCCCACCAGCGCTGCGGTGAACGGCGCAAAAATGCGATAACAAAGACGTAAAACGATCAGGAATAAATAAACGACCGTGTGGCCATTCGAGACGCTACGAATTTCAGCGTTAGATGGTCTCTCAACACGGCCCACTTTTGGCGTTGCCGATATTCGCAGTAACTGAGACTGCATGTGCGCAAGAAATTCGAGTTGACGTTCGAATGCTCGAGTGGCACCACTGCCGTTCCCCTACCTCCAGTGTCACGCGGCTTCAGTTTAACGGTAGTGATGCAAACTAACTATTGATAATATCGAGTTTTTTGGATGATATAGAAAACTACCTATAGTACTACTATCTATATACAATCGATAGACTATTGATACTATTGCTATCAATATTAAGACTACTGACAATTACACACTTGCAGGTCAGCAACATGTCCAAACATTTGCGACACGTGATTGGTCTCCCGGCTTTATGAGGCTTGACGTCCCAGAGCGACTCATGCTATGAGAGAAACCATAGTGGAGTGCAGTGAGCGCGCGCGGTTGGTTTTAAAGATTCGATAAAACTGTCGATAGTGTTATCGATAACCTAATCGAAAGCACTATCGATAGTACTGTGGATAGAGCGCAATCGATGGTACTGTCGATAGTTTCATGCCATCGATAGATAATAACTCGACTATCGATAGTAGCGACACTATCGACAGTTTTGCATCCCACCGGCTCGTGTTTCTTGAATCCGACCCCATGTCACCATATTCTCGGCATCGCGAGTCAGCACGTCGGGGTGCTATCACCGCCGACGATTTCGCTCGCAGGGCGATTGTCGCTCTCTAACGCAATGGCCGTCTCATCTCGTGATTGCGCAGCCTCAAGGAGACCCATTTTCTGTGCCACGGCATAGCAAGCGACTCAGTGACAGCGCGCTCGAGCCACACAGCTTGTAGCACGACCCCCGCGGCTGCTTTCGTAGCCCGCGCTGATGTCACACCGTGGACGGCCTGGCTTTTTCTGAAAGTCTACTAACAGCTAGTGCTGCAAGAAATCTGCACAGTCGTGAGCAAAGGTGGTGTACGAAACGCAGCCAGTGGAGAAGCTCGGGAAAACGTGAAAACTAGAGTGCCTCGATGCCTTCCGCCTCCGCATTCAGGGTGGAGACACTGCTCTCTACAGCGGCATGTTGGGTCCCACTCGCCTGTTTCGAAGCATTTGATTTCGACCACCTGATGATCTTAACGTGCACTGACATCACGGAGGTGGAGAGCGAATGCTCCTGGTCCTACGGGGCTGAGAATGGTAGGCCCCGCCATTAGCGGAGGAGTTTGGTGGGGCATCCATGGTCAGTGCAGGATTCCTGGCTGCTGGTGGCATGTCGACAGAGCGAGGGCACCCTGCGGAAAGTCTACGCTTTGAAAGGGCCCGATTAGGGCTTGGAAGGCACGACGTCGCGGCAACTTTGAGCCGGGACACCGAGCCGGAACGCCGCGCTGGAAGACCGCACCGAAGCGGCGCGTTGAAACGCCGCCATCGCCACGCAGAAACGCGCGCCGCACGCACGAGTGCGACCCAATTCATGCCGCCGGGAGGGGAAAACGGCGGCGCGGGGTGGTACAAAGAGTGTCCTCGCCCTGAGAGCGGAGGCGAAAGGCATCGAGGCACCCTAGGGGAAAAGGGAAAACTGCCTTTTAACGCCATCTATCAACATCTATATGGTATCGAGGCAATCGTGGCGGTGCTCCATTTTGTCGACATACGCGCGTCGCTGCTGCTGTCCCTATCGTTAGATGGCGTTTCGACGCAGTTTTCCCGAGTTTCGGCACCAGCAGCGTGTTATATACCACTTTAGCTCACGACTGTACAATTCGAACTGAAGCACTGCGCAAAACAAAAGCGGCACTGCTTCAATACACGACGATTAAGCTACACTCGCAAGAGCAATCACGTGAAAAGTTAGAAATACTAAAAACACGCAAGAAAAAAAAAAAAAGCCTTCAAAAGTTTGTTTTTCCGTCCTGCTTTCTGGAGCTAATGTGACAGCGAAACCTCAGAAGCACCCCAGCTACCCTTTTCTCCTGATCTGCTATCCCCGCGAAACTTATATGTTATACCAATTAAAAAAAAAAAAGAAGAAAGCGAGAGAGTGTGCATTATATACATGCCACTCTCGCTGCAAACAAAGCAATAAATAACAAGCCCAAATCAAGTCCACGTTAAGGAGGAGCAACCGAAGCGCGAGACGACGTAACCGAAACGGGAAGCCCGCGTCGTGCGGTGTCGGCGACAGCACTTGCAAAGATCGTTATACGAGTGACGCACGCGCAGAGCCTGTGGTGCACACTTGACCACCCCGAGCCGGCCAGCCGACACGCACTTCTGGGCAGGAGCAAACACAGCTAGAAACAAGCTGCGCCAGCCAATTAGCCGCCCTGACGACGTTGTCTTCAGATGGTGCCATTTGTCACGCGCCTTCTCTCGCTCAGCGCCATGTGTGTCGTCGTCTGCCGAGCGGTCAAACGAAAGCACGCGGCCGTCGCTGTCATTCACGCGCGTCCAGACACATCGGAAAGTCGACAGCCTGCTTCTCAAGGCGTGCCGTGAGGGATCGCCTCCCCACGGGATGCCCGAACAAGTGCAGACCGTTAACGAGGAAGTTAATCCTGCGCGTGCGGGGGGCTGGCACTTTCAATTTAGGCGATTAACGATAGTTTTCTGACGAGCGCTTTTGAAACGTCACAAGGAGTTGCACTGTCCAGGCGAGCTGCGGTATAATTTCGGTACTGTTTACTGAGAGGTGCTGGTTGTTTATCCAAGGAAAACTGACACTCGGAGGCGGCGGTGGAAACAAAAACACATTGCATATAACGAGAGAGAGGCGCTTCTGGTTAATAACAACCCTCATCACGGTGCGTCCTGCATTAGCTGAATACTACTGCCGCCCGACCGCCGGTGGCAGCGCTACAGTCGCATGCACTGCACACTGAACCGTTAACACAGAAGTCTTATTATTTTTTTTTTAATAGTGACAGCACTAATAAAGTTGCCAGTCTCTGGTGCGTTAAAAGTGACCCGCTTAAAAGTTATACCTAATAACCCTTAACCAAGCCAGCAAAAGCTGCTAGGTGCGGCCATTTCTCGAATTAGGATTGCCCATATATGGATGGCGCCACACTGTGCAACTTGCGCTAGGAATGCTGACACCGCTCCCGGTACCTGGCGCTGAAACCGATTCTTTGGGGAAACGGGAAGTATCAGGCGTTTTTCCGAGCAGCGGGTGAAGATGATGGATCTGCCCTATAGTTTTATTTCCCCTTTCTCCCTTTCACCTCAGCTCGCACCAGAAATTACACCGAGTACTACTCCTGTTCAAAAATAAAAAAGAAAAGAAAGCTACAGTTTATCCCTGTAGTGGCATTCGTACAGTACGATAGATGCTTTATTCTAAGGCCCAATTCTCACTGTTCAGCGCAAGAAAAAAAAAAAAAAAAACGTAAAATGATAACTTCATCAAAGCTTCACACAAAACACAACCTAATTTTAAAAGGGAAGGATCGTTCTAGATAAAGACTAAACGTGTGCAGCTCTCCACCGGGTCGCGGTATTTCTTTTTTTGTTTGTTTGTTTGTTTTTCTGCTACTGATCTGACTTATGTGTCTGGACAAACGCGCGTTATCTTAATATTTGAGAACTACAGAAAACAGTCTAACGCACTGACTTTTGATTAGAAGGTGGTGTTATTTTACCCGAAAAATCAATAGCTTTCCTGATTTCCGAGAAAGAGCCAGGAGCAATGAAATGACCTCACGCCTTCACAGAGCGCGTTAGAAAACTGCAGGTGGTCGAAATTTCCGGAGCCCTCCACTACGATGTCTCTCCTAGCCCGAGCCGCTTTGGGACGTTAAACCTTATAAACCAAACAAAAACAAAAATCATCGCGTGAGGTCACAGGGTTAAGGACTGGGCACGTCACGCATAGGCTTGAGATGTGGTAACGGTAAACGGCTGTATGTGTTTTTAACGTAAGCTAACCGCAACGGTTCTGGTTTTGAAAGACGACAACAGCGCTGCGCAAACTGAATCGCGTAAACACACAGACCACACTAAACCCAGCACCGTTAACTCAAACTCAGCAGCTGTCGTGATATTTCGTTGCCTTTCTTCTTTCTCCGCAACCAACCTCTCGTAACAAAGCCTGTGCTGTTCCCTGCCTGCGATAAAAAATAGCTCCCATCGGTTGCATTCGAGGTAGTAAGCTGCGCGCGATACGTCAGCCTCATTTCCGCGCTAGCGGAATCGCCAAACGCAGGTAAATACAAACTGAACAAAGCGAACAGTGGAGTTTATTTACTTTGTATGCACGTTTTGCATGCACACAACTCTTTCGGCCACCCGTTTTTGACTAGCGGCAGCCGATCACGAGCACGCGGCGAGAAGGAGCGGCCACATCCAAGGACTCCTCCCATCAACGTTGACACCAAGTTTTTAATATTAATGTGTAAGCATTAAGTGGCCATGTTCAAGGAGTTTTGTCACCAGAACTTTGTCGGCAGGATTGCGTGGAAGTGGGGGGAGAAAGAAAAAAAGCGAATGACTGTGGTCTATACAGGATGAAAAAAATGTCGCCAGGCAAAAAAATTGGGTGCATGTGAAGTCAGTTGTTAATTAATACGAGCCAATTAAGTCAATTAGCAAAATGGGGTAATATCAAGTCCAAAGTGATCCCGTGGTACTTCACTTTCGATCATGTGGTACCTCCCTTCCGGCCACGTGACTTGCGAGAGCGTCGAATAGTGACGTAGTTATGTCGACGTCAGATGTGATGTAAGTGTGTAACGTCATAAAATGGACGTGTTTGAGCATGAAAAAGCCGAATAAACGAGTGAAATTGATCAGAAAGTGTGTAAAATGTGTTAAGTACAATTAAAACATAAATAAGGAATAAAGGCGTCCAAAAATACCTAACGAGTATATGACGTACAGAAGACGCGGTTGCTATAGTAACTGGCGCCGTATCGTCATGGCGCATCCTAGCAACGCGTGACATGCTTACGCATTCATCCAATGCGGGTGGCCGCAGTAATGTCAAACGTTTTTATAATAATAATAATAATAATAATAATAATAATAATAATAATAATAATAATAATAATAATAATAATAATAATAATAATAATAATGATTGGTTCACAGGAAGGCAAAGGCGTAGTATCTCTCACACTTGTTTCTATGGACACCTGAACCGCGCCGTAAGGGAAGGGAGGAAGGTGGAAGTGAAAGTAGAAAGAGAGAAAGGGGAGCCGTAGTGGAGGGCTACGGAGTAATTTCGACCACCTGGGGATCTTTGTGCGCTGACATCGCACTGCACACGGACGCCTCTTACGAATAAAAGTGCTAATCGCCTATTCGAAGGTACTACGAAAGAGGTTAATATCAGTTAGAGATAACGCGACGACAAAACTGACGCACATTGTAGCCAAATCTCCATATCACCGATTAGAGCGGTTGGCGGAAACAGCGGCACCAGATTCAGCAAACCTATCCGAAAATGTGAAATCGCGAAAGTGGGCCGCTTTGAAATAACGCCCCCGAATCTAATAAAAAAGCAACTCTCACCCCAAAACTGGGCCAGGTCACTAATCACCAGCGCGATGTGTGCGGCTGAAGTGACCGCGAATGCGTCGGCCGAGCTACAATCACATAGTAAGTTTTTCAGCAACCAGGGGCTCGTAATACGCACCACAAAGATTGGACACGGGCGGCTCAATCAGCCGCTTCGCGCTTAGCCAATGCCGTGAATCGTCTACTTGCACACATTTACCGAAATTTACCACGCCTCTTACGAATAAAGGTGCTAATCGCCTATTCGAAGGTACTACGAAAGAGGTTAATATCAGTTAGAGATAACGCGACGACAAAACTGACGCACATTGTAGCCAAATCTCCATATCACCGATTAGAGCGGTTGGCGGAAACAGCGGCACCAGATTCAGCAAACCTATCCGAAAATGTGAAATCGCGAAAGTGGGCCGCTTTGAAATAACGCCCCCGAATCTAATAAAAATAGCAACTCTCACCCCAAAACTGGGCCAGGTCACTAATCACCAGCGCGATGTGTGCGGCTGAAGTGACCGCGAATGCGTCGGCCGAGCTACAATCACATAGTAAGTTTTTCAGCAACCAGGGGCTCGTAATACGCACCACAAAGATTGGACACGGGCGGCTCAATCAGCCGCTTCGCGCTTAGCCAATGCCGTGAATCGTCTACTTGCACACATTTACCGAAATTTACCATGCACAGCTGCTCCTTTTTCTGGTTCGCTGCACTTTATGGCGACCGAATACTTTTTATGTATTTATTTATGTAGTTATTTATTCACTTATTTATTCATAGTGAAATACATTTTGCATTTATTGTTGTTTATTTCCATGTTTTTTTTTCTCGAATAAGTTTCACAGAACGAATGCCAGCAGCTTCAAGATCGGTAAGAAGCTTGGACGGCGGCCTTAGAATGTCCGAGCTTTTAATTCATCTTCTGCAATAGGAAGAGAAAAGTAAAGCCGTGCACAGCACGAACCCTTCCGGGGTTTACTGCAATCGCCTCTATTAAACTGGTCGATCGCCGCAACACCAGCGCCAGTGACCCTCCCGCTCTTCCTCCTCCTCCCTTCGTCGCCATTCTTCCATCTTTACGACTCGGCGGCGTGGAAGGCGGCGGCCGCAGTGCAGACCATTTCAGTCTCTCGGGTTTATTCTCGGCGTTCACACCAGGGGCGTCCGTCGGCCGGTTGCACAATGCTCTGGAAATACCACTACCGGAACGAAGTCTCGCGTCACGACAACCTGACGCGCGGCGTTCCCCACCAGTGCTCGTCTCACAAGACAGGATGACCCACAAAGGTCAACGCACGGAACGCGCTTCCCCAAGTTGGCAGGTGTGCCGCCACGAGAAACGGCGAGTGACGCCTCCGCGACGAGTGCTCAAGTGCCACCTCCGGACGTCAAGGTAGAGCTACGAGCTCCTGTGGTACCTTGCCCAACCAGCTCTTTTATTGTAGCATAAAAAAAGAAGAAAAAAAAAGTATCCGCTGTTCGGTTCACAATACTCTTGCCGATGTTAATACAGGCAGCTAAGGCAAGCGGACAACGAAAGCGGATCTCAAACCTTATTTTTGGAAACATGGAGCAAACGTTCCTACTGTTGGAAGATAATATAATAACGGCAGTCCGAGCTTGAATGTCTATTTCCATCCTGCCGAAGTGTCAAGCTGTCATGCCGTAAAACACTTTCGTCGTACGTCTACTTTTCTGACCCAAACTCCCTTTCCGCTAGGAAATGTTTAGCATACAATTTGAGCTATTTGTTGCCAAAGCGGCCAATCGACTTACTGGAACAATTTAAATATACGTAACTAAATGCACTCGAAATCCGGCGCTGAAAATAAGCATGCAAGGCAATAATATTAAAGTAACGGTACATTTCTCCACGCATACTTAGCCATCACACCTTTGGTTTCCCATTTCCCATAATCGAAGAGTTTACCAACTGCAACCAACAGCATCGTTTTGCGTTCAAGACGTGACGTCGCGTCGTTCCTTGTCGCTGCATCGCATTGAAAACCAACGCGATGCAGCGACAGGCAACGACGCGACGTCACGTCCCGGACGCAACACGATGCTGTCCTAAGATCCCTTTACAGAAAAGCACTCGTTCCCTGATTCCCCCTTGCACTTTCTTCTTCCACTATAACCTAACGGGATTGTAGCGGGTGACCTTTACAAGAATAACAGCCGGTGCAGCCCATACATCGTCGGCTGGACGTCCCGAGAAAACGGAGGACACTCACCCGAAATGTTCCACATCGGCCGTTAAAGTGGATGTTCGCTACGTGACGCGGAGTTGACTCATGCAAGAAAAAGAAAAAATGCTCGAAGTATACGAATACCACAGAAGCACGACCTATGGACACATGAGAGCGAGACCCTCGAATGGTTACAACGACGTCAGGTGCCTGCACGGGTTCGCGCTAGAAAATAGCCCACAGGGTCATCCACTTCTAGCTATAACACGGTCACTGCTTTCAAAGCAACATTGTGTCCGACGCAGGCGCATATCGAAGCAAAGTGATAAAAGCACAGATGGACGTGCTGCTTCACGTGGTCTGCCACTTAGCTTTCCCGAGTGGCAGTTCGGACGCAGTGGCGCTTTGAAAGCAGTCAGCATGTTATAGCTAGAAATGAACAAGGCTGTACATGACTATCTCTAATGCTGCTAGCGTACCAACTAATGCCTCATGACAAGAGTCCGAATTAGAACCAAAAAAAGATGAAACAAGAAAAATGCGACGAAATTTTGTGCACAAAATCATCCACTCTGATTAACGATCGAGGTGGACTGCTTTCCTCAGAAAGCGCCGGCACCATTCAGCGGACGAATATCGAAACGCCGTTACCCTTATGAGGCTGTTTGACACCTCGTGCGTGTAGTATAGTTGTTTAAGGACGCTTAGTTTAGGACGCTTCGTAATTTCGTGAAGTTGTTCCGGGGCCTACTGTCGCAAGCCTGCGAAGCTGTCTCCGCCACAAAACTGCAGAACATCACACCGAATGCTGCAGTACGCGTTTAAAGCACGCGTTCCCAACACTATACAAGCCGGAAACATCAATCGAGCAGGCTGACATACGGCTGAGGCATCGAAAAGCGGTCTGTTTTCTGGGCGCGAAACAAGGCACATAAGCGAAAAAAAAAAAAAAAAAAAAAACGAGCATGGCGGTGGCAGCAATACCGATTCGAAGAGTCAGCACTCGTCGTCCGGTCGCAAGCCCCAGCTGCTAGGTTTAAAAGCGTCGTTTAAAAGTGTTGACAACACACTTACCGATAAGCCGCATCTATCGTCACGAAGTCTTGAACACGGCAGAAATTGACAGCGCGTAAACGTGGTCTGGTCCTAGGCAAATTTCTCACTCTGTATCACAATTGGCCCTCTCGGGAGTGGGGCCGAGAGATAGCTTTATTTGCGAAGATATCCCTCTCCGGCCCCTACTTGTGGAGATTTGACGCTCATATCCCCATTTCGTACATCAGTGCGGCCTGTGCACTAGATGAGTGCCGTAGAAAGGGTGGCATCACTTTGAGGAGGTTTTTTGCTTTATTTACCAATATTTGGACAGCCTCAAAAAAAATATTTCAAGAAACATGGACACAGTAGCACCTTAAAGTCGCACTGAGTGAATGATGCACTGTTCCAAATTCTTTTTTACAGCACCCACGAAGCTGGTTCAGTTGCGCTCTGACGCCACGCTTTCGGGAGGCAGCTTTCACGCTGGTCATCATCCCCCCCCCCCCCCTTTTTTTTTTTTGTAAACTTCTTTCGTAACCAGTTAAATGAAGTTTTACCTGAAAACAGTGGGATCAGCATACACACTGAGTGGCAATCAATGCTGGATTACTAAACTGAGTTTCCAGCAAGACCGAACGAAGTACGAATGTCTGCGGGCGGCAGAGAAGACTTGACGCCATCCCGATAATCTATACGGCACACTAAAGCCGCGACAAAGCATGCTACCACGGTGCGCCCTTTTCGCCCGCACAGGAGGACGTTTCGAAAACCGCATTAAACTTAACCGGACCTGTAGGGCGGGATAATTAATGGAAAGGAAACGATTTCGATCGAGCCCGGAGCGAAGTTCGATCTGCCCCGAGCAAAGTGGAGAGGGACGATACCGATCGGGAGCCGGCTTCACTTTCCGCTCGCTGTCAACTACGGAGCCTCGCAAATCGTCGCAGCATCGTCTTTGCAAGCCGACAAATGACATTTTCTTTTCTGAGGTGAGACAAACAACATAAACGTGTGGGAATGAGAGGAGCCGCGTAATGCTACAGTAATGCCTTGAAACCTTGTGCGCAAATCCTATTTCAAATAAGAATGAGCCAAACCATGGTGACGTAACGTTGGCAGCAAAAAGCTTACGGAAAGTGCAGTGGGCGCAAAAAAAGAAAAAAAAAAAGTTATTTTTGCAGAGTTACCTAAACGGTCTCAAGGTATGATGATGGCTTCTATGCTCTACCCGCTGGTAACAGTAACGTGTGACTGAACCGCCAAACGGATCCACAAACTTTTTTTTTTTTTTTTTTTTTTTTTTTTTTTTCTGAGAAAGTGCGCCCCGTAAATTTCTGCTGCCGATGGCATGAATAAAAATGAGCCAAATCCGTTCGTGAGAGCCTTCTTTGACAGCTTGAGCCTTACAACATGGACTGTTTCGAGCGAGGTTAAATTTCTTTTCCTAGCGCTGCTTTCTGGTCGACTACGTAGGGTGTATGAAAATATCGTTGGAAGACGTGAGAGCAGAAGATGACGCTAGCAAAACAATTAGCACGTCACCGGGAAAATAAGACGCACACTTATTAAACCCAGCTTTAAAGAGTCTAGTGGGGCTTGTTGGCACTGGGCTCCCAAATTCATTTTTACTTAAAAAAAAAAACAAAAAAAACATTGCAGGCGCAGGGACCAAACGACGGGACTAGCGGCTGCGCTGCCGCTTTGTGTCCTGTCTGCCTCTACCACTTCGCTGTCATTAATGAATTTGTGACGTAGACAGTGGAGCAGAACTTATTCTACACTCCATATATGTTGCTTACGCTGTTCCACCAACAAGCCTACAACAACCACGCTCTTTTATATTCTGGCAAGTTTACTTTTCCGCAGTAATATGTACATTATAATGTTCCATACGTAAACATAAGAGAAACGCCCACAAGGATGTTACATACTTAGATACTAGTGCGGATTTGGCTCATTTCGAGGAAAAAAAAAACTAGCCACGAGGGCTCACGCCACAAAATCGTGAAATACGTCGCCCAGGACACGAACAGCAATGAAGTTACATCGGGCGATACGACTAGGTACCAAGAATAATAAACTAAATGGCCCAAACTGCAACACAATGGTTTTGGAAGAAGCAAGACATTTTGAGAAGGCGTTCAACTACTCCGCGAGGCGTGCCTCAGTGGTACGCAACAACGGCGGCAGGTTCCGTCCCAACCATCAAAGTCGCACGTCAAGAGACAACAAACGCGTTAAGAAAGTACGTGATCAAGATTCGCCTAAGCCCTGCTCCATGTCTACTTCTGCCCTGAAGAACCGCTCAGAAGCAACAATAGAAAACAGCCGCTCTCTATCGCTTTTAGCCAAGCACTGGCAAGGAGGTGTGCAACTTCAAAGCTGAGAAGCGACTCCAGGTGTTGTACTAGAAAGTAGATACGTGTCACCCCATTGGTGCTGTCAACCGTACACACGGCACACAGGACAACTGTTGAATCTCACAGCTCTAAGCCGCTGCACACCGGCGACCGATAAACATGCAGTCGACGCTGGTCCCTCTCGCCACGGTGACGCACAGCACAGCACTGCTCAGCACGACGCGACCCCACGTATCAGTATTCAACTAGCGATCTCTCGGGGGACGTGAGGTCAAACGCGACGACGCGCCGTCACACAAGCGGTGCCGACGTTGGGAACCAGCCCTCCGGCGTTCTCTCGAGTTCCGCGCTGCAATGAAGGAACTTTCGGGACCCTTCAATAACGTAACGCACTCCCAGTAAATCTCACACACCACGTACAACACTTCCCCACAGCCAAAAAGAAGCAGCACAGCGTTCGGTAACGTGAATACCCCGCGGGCAAGCCTGCCTCCTTTTTTTTTTTTTTTTTTTTCAATCTTCCTTCCATATGATTCCTTTTATTTCTTTCTTCTCGGCGGTACCTGAGATGTTCCTGCCACAAGGGCACTGCTATACGTTGGCACTGCACTTTCTTGCCCATCGCCTCGCCAGCACGGCGCGGCGCCCAGCCCGAACATCCGCAGCGCGTACTATACACGCGAGGACAAGGTCGCCCGCGCCGCAGGGCATGTGCAGGGACGGGGCGGTTTCTTTTCTTTTTTTCCCCTGGCGATGCGCGAGCGTACTCACTGCCGGTCGCACCTCCGACGGCGAAGGCAGGCCTCAGCGCCGAAATGAATAATGCATCGGTGCCGAAACGTGCCTATGAGGCCAAATCAGGGACGGAGAAAGGGAAGACCTTCCTGCGAGCGAACAGGCACAATCGCTCCGTCCGGGCGCGTTATCGAAAACGAATCACGGAAGAACGGCGCACCGAAGAACAATAATAACGCGGGAAGAGGAGAAAGCACGGCCAGGGCAGAGGAATACCTATGCGGAGGGGGGAGAGAACGCCGGCGCGCACCATGTATAAGCACTGGGCACGTACACTGTAACGGCCGGCGCATAAAGCGCGGCAAAAAGCGCCATCCTCAGCAATACCGTTAATGAAGGCGCCGGAAGGAGCCAGGTGCCAACAGATTAGGCGGCGGCACGGAGGAGGTGGAGAAAAAATAATAAAAACGATACATTCATCGAGCGACCGAAGCTTAACAAGCCCCGCCACCGTCTTCATCGTTAATATCACGAAGACTCACGAACAGGCAAAATATCGTGAACACCGTCGCCAGACATCCTTAACGGACGCCTTCGGCCTCTTGGAATTCCTGGAAACGCGGCTTAACTGTTCCCTTTTGTATTTAATTTTCGAGACATTCTTCGAGCTGGCAAAGAAAAGAAGAAAAAAAGGAAAACAAACAAAACTCCGCGAAGGCGGTGTGAAACGCGGTCATCAGCGCACAAGCAAGAACTACCGTATGATTTGAAAACTGTCCAGGAGAAAAACACCGCGCGCGCGCGTCAGCAGAAATGTAGAGCAGTATCCCCGACTCGGCGGCATGCGTAATGCCACCAGCCACCTGCACGCGCGGCGCACGCACGCAGCGCACAGGCTGCGGAATGCAGGCAGATGCAGGTGTCGAAGCCGTTGCAACTTCGGCAGATTCAGCAACGTCGCTGCGAGTGCACAGGAAGTGTTATGGGCGGCGGTACACATGCCGCCCACATACGCCGCATGGCGGAACGGCGTTTGTTCGACGACAACCTGCTGCCGATGCACGCGGGCAGCAGTTTCGACATAGGGTAACACCTTTGTTTTCCCAACGGTGCTCATCCGTCCCGCACAAATTCGCCCCATCTCGATACACGTACAGCCACACACGTGCTATCACGAAAGTGATTGGATAAACTTCGGCCAAACAAGACGAACAAATTTAACTTCTGGCAAATTCTTATTGACGTGGGAGTCGCCCGTATTGCGATAAACGTGAAGGTGCAGGATAAAGGAATAGCGGCGCCAGCTACAAAAAGTATTTTAACACCCCGAAGTCAACATTATAAGCGATGGACTTCTTATCGGTTCCCTCTGTATGTCCAACACTGCGGCCCAGTACTGTTCTTGAAGAAAAACAAACATAAGAGGCATTGATCCGCTTACCTTCATTTGCTCCTGTCTGTTTTATACTACAGTCAGATACAACTAGCGAATTGAACGGCAAATGCCCTTCAAAAGAAGGAGGCAGGCTCTCCCAACGTTACTAAACCCAGCCGTTTCTATAGTAACGTTGGTCTCTCCAGCCAATAGATTCGGTTTCCCAAGTCTTAGGGGCCCTATTCTGAATCTCCCTAATGGCGCTGGCAGGTTCCCAGGACGTCATGGTTTTTCCGGTTTATGGTGCCTAACGACCCAAAGCGACTCAGGCTATAAAAGACGACGTGGTGGAGGGCTAAGGAAATTTCGACCACCTGGGGTTCTTTACCATGGACTGACATCGCACAGCACACGGGAGCCTTTGCTTTTCGGCTCCATCGAAAAGCGGCCGCTTGGCCGAGATTCGATTCCGCGCGTCCTTGGGCTCGAGCTTCGTAAGCAGTGAGTAACCGCGGCGGGGCAGGACGTCGCGGATAACCCCTTTACCATGCTCGCCCGAAATCGCATGGTGTAGTACATGAAAGCAGATTCACCATGATTTAATTGGTCTAAACGCGGCGTCGTGAAAAACCGGTCGACACATTTTGAGGAATATGCGGCTTCGTCCTTGAGACGTATCCTACTATAGTCGCGTTCGAAAAAAAGAAGCTATCATGAAAAGACAGCAGTAACATAGCACACAATTATTGAAAATCCGCGCACGCGCGTTGCTTGGGAAAACGCCGCATTGCGAAGACTGTCCAAACGCCATCTGCCTCAGGTAACACTGAAGGAGCCCCGCCGGCAGGTTTCCATGTCGGGGCACAGTGAAATGAACTCGCCAGAGCCTCGGCAAGACTGCCAAAAGCAAGTTTTCACCTTGACGAAATTGGCGCGAAAGACGATAGCTGATCAATCGAGTGGGCGAGCGCATAAAAAATAGCGAGCGTCTACGCAGTTCCGCATCTTTGATGCCAAACAAGAAAGACTCGTTCGCACTATTCGACGCGCAGGGTTTCGTCTATAGGTAAGTACATTGTAACATTACAGAGAGCAATCTGAAACTGAAATCGCTTCCTCGGCAAGAGAAAGGTATCACGTATGCCGGCTTTGCCAAGATTAACCCTGAAGGCAACGGGGTACGTTTGTTTCGTACCGATATACCAGAACGCTATAATGGCCCCTGTGAAGCTCTATGTGTGCGACAAGAATCGTCGTCCGCTCCCCCTTTTCCAATCATTTCTGTCTCTAGGGGGTGCCGTAAAAGTTCCTCTATATAAGACTGAAAAGCGAGCCCCGTTCGTTACCCGGTAAATTTTGGCAACGTCAATGTGTATGAACCTTGACAGAGTTGGCTTCGAATGCGTCCTTGTGGGTTCCTGTTTCCAGCCGATTTAATCGTCGCACGGCGCACCCCTAGCATGCGTCATAATGTCGGGGTGCTAATTACCGCCGAAAAGTCCAGTCTGCACACAGCTAATCCAGACAACTAACGCGATTGTTCCGCTTTAATTGTGATTAACGGCGAGTCCCGGCGGTAACTGAACGTCATCAAGTAACGTCGCTGTGTCAAAGAAGTCTTCTACCAGAGACAGAAACCATGGTTGCTCGTTTGTTTTTATTACGTAGAAAGTTAGCCCTCTTTTACAGTTTGCAAGCAAAGAAAAAACAGTATCCAGAGAGTAAATTCATCCTCTGAGACACCATTCGGCAAAGGCATAAAAAAAAAAGCTCGTGTTCGCCAAAGGAATTCATGCCATGCAAATGTGACGAGTTTTCTAGTGTGACGCATCAATTCTCAATATCTTGCACCTTGTAGCAGAATTCGGCCTAAGCATCACGGCGATTGAAAACTGTAACATGAAAATTACTGGGCTTCATCAAACAAGGACTCGTTTTCCTTCCTTTCTTTAAGCAGCTGCATGTGAAGCCATGCAGCATGAATTGTTATCGCGGAAGACGCACGGGCACACCAATGTCTTTTATTTAGTACATTAATGATTCATTGTGCCCGCCAGCTATATACCATGAAATAAAAAATAAAAAATCGGCCGTGCTATGAGAGGGAGAACGTCGATTACGTCCGAAAACGCAGAGGTCACTGCTAGGCGAACCACTCTTTCGAAAAAAGCTGCGAGTTGTCAGTCCGTATACATAGAAACCGCTTGAAAGGCGCTCAATAAGTCTACTGTAAAGTCCGAACATTTCGCCGAAAACTTGCCCTTAAAGACCTGACATAAGCCACAGGAACAAATTAGGACACTCGAATTAAACTGTAGTGCACTTTTACATCAACATCGACGAAGTATGAACTGGCAGCTCCAAGGTGCAAGAGCCATCCCAGTTAAACAAGAGGCGCTATGATCCAGTTAAACTGGCGAACAAGAAGTAACATTGCATTCCCACCATCATAGCGATTTATTCCTCTGCTCCCTCCCTTCCCTGTGCAAGGTCAGCATGAAATCTACCTGGTCTGTTCCGTTGAAGAATCGCGTGTAAGAGCCATATGGGGGCGTGGCGTAGGAATACGCAATTCAAATTCGCACTCACGTAGTACGCACACCATACGCTCGCGGACTTGGCAAGCAAGAGAGCGCAGGGCAGCGACCAACACCGAGCAAGATTGTTTCGCCATTGCGTTCTCGCGTTGAAGGAAGACCGCCAGCCCAGAACCACCATCGCGCGCACACACGAGGGGCCTCTCCGAAACGACTCCTCCCGCTGCGCCAAGGTCAACGGGGCCACTGTTTTCCTTCCGTGACCGCAAAACCTCGCAACCGGCCGACTACCGTTTTTCCTTCCTCGACATTTCAGGAAAGAGGAAGGCCGCGTCTGCCGCCGCCTCGTTAGGTAACGCGGACCGCACCGACAAAATAGTGTACCGCGAGGCCGCTTCAGGCGTCATCAGCAGCAGCCGGAGAAACTGCTAGGTGGGAGTAGCTGGGCCATACCGGCATCAGACGTCTTCCGATATTCAACCTACCGTTCCCCGTGAAAGGTAAAAGTGAAAACAAGGAGAAAGGTTAAATGCGACTGGCGAAGAATACTTAACACCTCCAGGACAAGTAAACAACGTTGAACTAGAGAGCAGAAAAATGCGAAGGACCTCCACGTTCTGGCAAAATATCGGCGATAACTCGCCTTCAGACCCCGCCGCTGTGGCGCAGTGGTTAAGACGCCTGACAACTGTATCGGAGTAACCGGGTTTGAACCCGACCACCGGCGGCTGTGTTTCGATGAAGGCGAAGCGGAGAGGCGTCCGTGTGCTGTGCGATGTCAGTGCACGTTAAAAATACCCAGGTGGTCGAATTACTTCGGAGCCCTCACACTACGGCACCCCTTTCTCTCTTTCCGTTTTCATTCCCACCTTCCTCCTCTCCCTTTCGGCGCCATTCAGGTCCCAACGGAAAAAGTGACAGATACGATGTCTTTCCTTTCATGTGAACCAATGTAAACCAATTAAAGAAAATAATTTCCACACTGACGAATTCTGCGCCAGTTTCCCAATGTCAAAAATTCGAGAAATAGAGCAGGGCGGCGCGGCGCTAGAGGCGCTACCTCTTAAGACGAAGGTTAAGCGTCCTCATATAATTGGTTCACAGGAAAGGAAAGGCGCAGTACCTGTCACACTTGTTCTGTAAACACCTGAACCGCACCGTATGGGAAGGGAGGGAGGTGGGAGTGAAAGTGGAAAGAGAGAAAGAGGAGCCGTAGTGGAGGACTACGGAGAAATTTCGACCACCTGGGGACCTTCATCATAACTTTTAAATGCATGTTCATCTGCCGACTCCGCCGACCCATGACGAGTAAGGAGTGACGAGCAGAACGCCAGAGCTTTCTTTTCATGTCCTGCTTTTATTTTATTTTATTTTTTACACGCCAGGCAGCACTTTGCGCATGAAGCCCGCAGCTATCTCCGAAGTACACTACCTGCAACGCGAAGCTTACCACCACAGTGCAAGCTAGGCGGATCGCAAAGCCTTGGCCTGAGTCCCGAGTCCGTGGGTCGTTTCCAGGGCGACGCACCGAGTGCACCTGCCGAGCTCCCAATGAACGCGAGGCTAAGATGGGCCTCGACGCTATGGGTTTACTTTAAGCTCCATCAAGGCAGTACCTCAAGGGCGCCGCGTACACCTCGGTCGTGTACCATTGTCTCCATGGTTATTTACTACCCTATGCGGCCCCTTGGCTCCTCCTGAGCGTCAACAGAGCAAGCGTTCGTATGACGAGGTCCCTTTCTCCCTTCCTCGCTAAACTGTCCCCCTTGTTCACCTGTCACACACTGCTGCCTTATATAGCCCCGCTGGTGTCAGAAGCTGACAAGGTTCTCCGCAGCATCGGCCAAGTTCGCATAAAGCGTTTTGCCAAGCTTTCCAAGAGTGCTCGAAATGGAAAGTTGTCTCGGCCTCGTACGTAAGGAATGGAACGGGGCGATGAAGGAGAGTTCGCTGAATTTCCCTCGGCATGCACTGAGAATGTAGGAACGAAATCAAACTCCGAAACTATGCCCAGAAGTATGAAACGCTAGACCAACGCGGAACCAGTTGCATCGAGGCAGCGAGTCTGAATGTGGAAAGCAGACACCACGAGCGTGAAACGCAAGTACTGACGGTGGAATTACAGACACACCAGTTCGTTTCTTTCCTTCTTTCCATAAAGGCTGCTTTCGGATTTTTCATCCAGTTGATCGGCAGCGGAGTGGAAATGCACCTTGTCACAAAAACACCTACGCTTACTTGTTGGAGAAAAGTCACATATCGATATTTATTTCGTTTTTTCATTCCTTAGAGAAGGAGAACTTTTAAACAAGCTATAGAATTTCGAGCTGTTCAGTGTTTAATTTCAAACTTTGATCTTGGCGCATTATGGCCTATGTTGCCTATGTGCCACAATGCACCACACAACAAAAACGGACAACTTTAACACAAAACAGCTGTATGGAGATTAACGTTGACATGGAACCACGCTAGAGCAACAGAAATACGAAAATACCCCCCCCCCTCCCCCACATACACACACACACCACCGGAGGAAAAAAACATCGTACCATTCAAAGCGTCTGTTATGACAGAGAATCAAACCCTTTCTGAAACGGGTGCCTAGTAGTTGTGTAGTTAAAAAAAAAAAATGAAAGGCCAACAGCACAGCACACCTGCAAGAGATGGATGCTACAAGGTAGTAGTGTACCACAACGAAACGAACAATGCCGATCCGATCCTGCCAATTTCAGTGAGGATTCCATACCGAAGGATCGCTCAGCTCACGTTGAAAGAGAAACCTGCCTCGATTCTTTCAGAGCTTTCACAGCGCGACAAGTGGAAGCTTCTTGCCCGCATACGCGCGTGTGCCGGCGCTCGATATTAATAGAAATAAAAGAGGGGGGACGCCAGCAACAACAGACATGGAGCCAGCCCTATCAGCAGCAACAGCGGCGAGGAGAGGAGAGGAGAAGAGCCTGTTGAAAACGCCGGCCGAGGGCATCACGACGAGCGGCGGCGGGTCGTGCGCCGGCCAACGCAGCTGCTCCCCTCTCGCCGCAGCTGGGGCCGATCAACCCGAACGGCGCAAGGTGGAAAACAGACGCTGCTCTTCCTACGTTGCCGCCGATGCGATCGAGGAGGGGCTGCCATTTGGTATGCCGCCGTTCGCTGCCGCCGCTAGGGCCAGCGATGGAGGCAGGGGAAGCACTGCGGTACCAACAGTTGATCTAGTTTCCGCGAGATCGTGAAAGAACAAAGAAAAGCTCCTCCAGACGTCTCGTACGCTTAGGTACCGAAGAAGCGACACTTCAGTTTTGCAACATCCACAAAGGCCCGCGCACTTCTATCACATGAAGATTACTAGGCGAACAATCCTCAATGGAAAGGCTTCTGTTTCTTCGTGATCGCATGATCAAAAGCTGTTTTGACAGCTTTTTTTCCTACCCTCGATATATACTTTTGTTTCCGGAATAAAATAATTTGAAAATTTGAAATTGAGCTGCTGAAAACGGCCGGTCGAAGACAGAACAGAATGGAGACATCTCAGGGAAGGAGACCCCCCTCGCACCGCTAAAGTACCGCGGATAAGGATCGATTTCAAAGTAGGTGCGTGCTCAAGCGGACGACGAAGACCTCCGGCGACGTACGTAAACTATGGACTCGGAGACACGCGACTGTGTCGAACCGCAACCGTCAACTAATCCCGTCAAACCAAGGGACAGACAAGACGCACTTGAAACTTGGCGCTAAAAGAACAGAATAAAAATACGTTTTCCCTAACTTAGTACTGCCAGCTCGCATACTTTAAACGTCGGGTCCGCAGTCAAAGTAGCAGCCCCACTACAACCCACTTCTGTCAGCCCATTCCTGCTTTGCTTCCAAGCTCTTGGCATCCCACACAGCAGCTGGCATCCCACACAGCAGCAACCTGCCGTTCGTTTAAAATGAAATCAAAGGTCATAACTGGCGAACTTCGCTGTACGAGAGAAAGGCGGAAAGAGAACGCATTCCGGACTGCACCGTCGAGGAAGACGACGTACAGCATGCACCGTGGTCTCGCCGCGGGTTGGCGCCGTACGCGTTTGAGTTGACACGCCCGTTCTCAGCATAATCGTCATTGCTATCAGCCAGGTCTCCCGCGGGAGAGACTCCGTCACAGCAGGGAATTAATTACCTTGGCTAGGACCTTTATGGTCCACCTGGTAAAAAAAAAAAGGAAGCTTCAGTACCAATCCAATCCACAGCAGGACACAAGCCTCACCCAGTGACCTTTCGAAGATACATTCTTTCTGTTTCTTCAGATTCCTAGGGCCAATTTTTTCGAGTTCAAACTCTTCGAGCAGGACAAGGTTTAGCAGAACAGCGCACCTCTAAATCAGGCCGATATAGCCCAATGGTTCCAAGCGGTCAAAGCGCTACAAATCATCAATCGTCGCCAACACTACTGACTCCAAATTCAACCAGCCCCGACGCTCATCAGCCACGGCACAGTGCAACAGGAGGGCGAAGCACACACAACTATGCGAATTCGCTGCGCTATTCGCCGTTTTGCATTATTATTATTTTTAGAATTTATGAACGCAAAGGTTTCCCTGCCAAGCTAGCTTTACGCCAACCCTACCCGCCCAAGCCGGTCGGGGTCCCGCTATTCTAAAACTCCCTATTATGTTGAAAATTCTGTTTTCAGCAGCACTGGGAGGACTTGACATTCTTCAGCATGTAGAAACAGACAATTGCCTCTCATTTGTAGAGTAACTGTTACAGCATACGTCATAAAAAGGGAATTGGCGACCTAACGTGGGTGAAATATCTACTCCTCAGGACACCCCTGTACTCCCACATAAGCAAAAAGTAGCTGAAAACACTTCGCGTTCTGATAACGTTGTTTATTCCGGCGTTACATTGAACTGCACACTGTGATACTTTAGACTTACCCCTAAAGAATATATGAAAACATAAAGGGGTGTCTGCGTCACTTCCCTGCACTGATCAGTGGCGGCGGATTTCCAGCCAGGGGTCTCCGCACGTGCAGTTCAAGGATTATATACTAAGTCCGCCGAGTGCTTGACTGATCATCTCGAAACCAGATACGCATTCAAGCCACCTGTATTATCTTGCGCGACTGAAAACATTGGGCTCAATCTACTCGGAAATTGTAGGTTATTTGTGTAAGAAGGCTGAACGGAAAACTAGGAGCTCAAGCTTGCCAGCGCTATATCCACCGCCACTTTTATTCAGAGAGTAAGCAACCAACACTATAGCATCTAATAAGGGAGTAATTACTCATTGGCATCTACCCAAGCGCAGCCATACGGCTACATAGGAAAGCTATACAGCTTCCTCAGAAACTTCGTAGTTAAAGAAAAATTATAATTACTCCCTTATTACAAATTTACTCTACCTTGGGGATTCCCCTAAATATTCGACCAACTATAGTTTCTGTTTAAAATGCTTTAGCGCACCTGGTGAGTTGAGAATAACTGTAAAAACGAATAATTAACGAACACGCACGCAGCTCTAACAGAAGAAAACGAGAGCGCACTAGCGGAGATGTCCGCTTTGAGCCACCAGGGAATAATTTCTGCCCGTTTTCGGCGACGCTATGTCGAATCTCACATACCGAAAGTCCATTTTTTGCTGGACGTAATTGCCGTGACAACGAAACGAAGCTGCAGTGGCCTTCCTCCGGCAGCTATGGAAGGAATTGACGCTGACGTCCGGTTTAAGTGGACCACGGCATATATGCATATGTGGAATTTTCATCCCCCTCCCCACCCCCCTAGAAATCTTTTACCGGTCTAGCGATAACCTGCCACTCGCGTCAGATGGCACGACGTCCTCACCTCAAGCGCCCCGACAACCATCCCCATACCGATTCGTCGCCCACGCCCCTGGCAAATATTTCATTCCTGCCGGCACCCATACGCGCACGGCGACGCGCAATCTATGCCCTGCGTGTCGCAACGCATTTCGCCAGTCGTCGCCGCGGAGTACGAATAAACGAGACTGAATAACACTTCCGCACGGCTCGCAGGGGCGCACCTTCTCAGCGCGGCGTGCACGCTTCCTGCGCTGTCGTCGCTGTACGCTGATGGAAGGCGCCCACGTTCGATAAGAGCAATACGACATATCAGACAGCGCTTCAGGGCACAACCATTAGATGCGCAACTGCTTACATCCGCATATAGAAGGCAGGCTATCACTCATTCTTATTGGTCAATACTAAGCGGTGTTGCGCAATGCTGACAGCGCAAGACACAGAGCGCCCCGCCCCGCGGAAAGTACGATACCCGTGAAGAAAAAAAAAAAATTCGATTGCCGATTAAGGAGGATATATATGGCTTCCTGTTGTGACTGCGCTAATTGAAACGTGTTTCGTTGAGTCCGCGGTGTATATCTAAACCAACTTGCTGAGTACCCACAATCCGGCGACGGCACTGTCAACCTGATCTGTACTAATAAAGTGGAATGTTCAGCTGTGTTTTTCATCCTGTGATCTGCACGCCTCGGCTTATGGCTTTATAATGTGCTCGCACAATAACCATATAACCAGCATTTTCCTGGGTTGAAACAAGGAGCCAACAAATGATGCATTGCGTGTGGTTAGGTACAGGTGAAAACTGTGGTGGGGGTTAACGAATAAAATAGGACACTCACCCTGCACATGACTGCTGCTCGGGGCTTGTAAGCCGAGCTTTCGTAGACTGGGGCCCTGAGCCGGAACAATGCCGTAGATAACAAAAACATACATGCTGCTTTATCATAAGATCTTAATTTATCTTTATTTTATTATTTTCTTTTTCTCAGTTCCACCACCTACAATTGACCTTTTTTCAGTAGCGCACGCCACTGCGGCCGCCAGGCGAAGTACGTATGGCGCGGGTTACCGAGAAATGGTGCAGAAATTTGTTCACAATAGTGGGGTGGGCCTATTTTCCGAACAGTATTTTATAGCAGGGCTGGTCTCGCCTAGCCTGGGCAAAGCGGGAGAGTCATCTTAGGACACACCCTGATACACTCACGCCAAACAGCGCCACCCCCTGTTGTTAACCCATTACCAGTCATGGGCAGTATCGAAGATACATGTATCTTCGATGCTATTTTTAAATACATTTTGTGTATCGGTATCAGGTATCGAGTTCTGAAAATGAAAGTATCGGAGTATCGGTATCGAAAATACATTTTTGGTGTATTGTGTATTTTAACGACACTCGGTTAACGGCACTCACTCAGGCGCTAGTATGAACCGGGAGGCATCATTACTTGCAGTGCATCCCGATTTCCCTCCTGCTCGAAGTTTCCATCAGACGCCCCGTATCCTTAGCCTCCATCTATTCATATTCCCTTTCTTTAAAACTTAAGGAGCCAATGGCAAGTAGGTGCTCATGAGCCTTTTTAGAGAAACAAAAACTGCGATATAGGTACCACTGAAAGTTCTCGAAACCATGGTAAAATTTTCCAGCTTCGCTAATAATATTAAAGCCTTTATCATATTGGGATTTAAGAGATGCATCGAAGTATCGAAGATACAGTATCGAGTATCTGCATCGGAAACCGATTTCGTTTCGGTATCTTGTATCGGAAATATAATTTTTCAAGGTATCGAGTATCGGTATCGATGATACTTTTTTGAAGTATCTTGCCCAGCCCTGCCCATTACAACAGGACGCTGACAAACCTGGCTCTGTCTTCTTGCCCGAGGCGAGCCAGCTAGGGGAGGCGATGACAACGCAACGCGTAATGCATTCAGATGGCCTAGAAGATGTTAGCGCTGACTGCAATCATTTCGCAATCATTGTGCAGCAGTTCGTCGAGTCGATGAAGCTAGGAACGTCTTTTCGTGGAAAGAACAACTCCTCCCCCCTTTTCGCATGGCATCCAGGAAAAAATGGCGGCCGAGGAAGATTCGAGCATGCGCAGTAGCGCTACTTGAAAAAGCTCCATTCAATACAATTTACCCATTTTTCCTGCACCAAATTTATCGCCTCAGAAAAATAAAAGGACTTTCGCTACTTTTCAGGCCAGATTTGTCACTGCCTGCTTCACATATTCATCGCCTGAATATAGCTTGGCCTCGAATATATTTGTGCAAATGTCCGAACATAAGATATAAGCTAACTGGGTCTGTGCTGCACGGTGGATGATTTAACCGCTGGAACCAAGCTTGCCGAATCACAGCTTGATCTTCTGCAGACGTGTGCGCTGGCATGTTGTGAAGCAGCACAGGCTTTGTCGACATCTGGCCACAAAGCAGTGAATGAGTTAATGTAGGTCTCTAGTTATGGTAGTCGTCAGTGAAAATAATTGAAAAAGCAGAAGACTATATCCTCGCTCCCGTCATGGCTTTCCTTGTCGTTCTTTCCAACGTAAATCATTTCGGATTGGAAGAAATACTGTTTGATCGCAGGCTCCATTTTGGATTGGAGGTCTTTGTGGTTCAAGCAAGTCTCGTCAGTCATCCCAAATTCTGAACAAAAATATTCAGCTTCATCCATAGAAAATCCAAAATTTTATTGGCACTACTGGCGATGAGTGTTCATATTTCGCAGACTTCTGGCATGTCCACTTTCTCATCAACGAAAGTCCAAACAGTTCTTACCATTTAATGGGCATCTCTGGATGAGGTTCCCATCTCTGCCGCTAATCTAGACGCAGTCAATCGCCTCTCTAGAGCAGATTTCCCGCCTTCAGCTACACTTTATCATCTCGGAAGTCCGTTCAGAACGACGTCAAGTGTGAGCTTCATTTTCAATCGACTCTTCAACTTTCATGTCCTAACTCCAAAATCGTTTTTTCACTGACACAGAAGGTAGACTCCCCAGGAATTATTGAGTAGAAGGTTTCAGGGAGCGAATTACCCCTCCTAATACAAAAGCAGTCTCAAAAGGCTCACAAAGCACAATGCCCCGCTTATGTTGGTAGCCCTGTCGAGAGCCGGTCATGGTGAGCGGTTTGAGACTGGTTTTGTATCGAAAGCCATAAAAAATCTGGCCCCAAACCTGGCCTTCCTTCCAGATGGAGCAGTTTCTTTCAAAGCTCATGCACAAGCTTCAATGGAATCATTCTAGCCTGTGGCATCATAAGTACTGAAATGCGCATCTTTGCGTAATAGTTCACTGCCTCCTTTCTTGCTAAGGCATTATTGAACACCCCTGGCTGAGGAATACGTGCCACTAGGCAGTGCCTATTTTGGCAGATTTCTGTGTCACCTGAAGGGCATTGGGGCGTATGACAACACGTGCCGTGGGAAGCATGGGAATAGCGGTCACGGAGTGAAGCGCCTCTTGAACAGCCGGTGATTGAAACCTTGATGTCTTATTCAGCGTAGACTTGCAAAGGCAGTAATCTGCAGTTGTCACTTTGCAGGCCTCGATACTTGCATCAACGTAAATAACGATGGAACCTTGTGAAAAGCGGGTGTCCTGCTTCACAATACGGTCGCGAAGAGACGACGCCGATTCCTGTGTACTGGTGGTCATAAATTCGTTCGCTTGTTGTCACTCAGCTGTACAAAACGCCAAGGAGGAAGAACTGCCGGTGGTGGCGGAAGAATAGAATGCGACGAAGCATAAGTCCTGAGAGCGCACGTTGAGAGAGGGTAGCCTTATGCCCACGAGCAGCACGTCGTCGCTGCACCAGTTCATCTGTTGCGTTCAGCTGCGAGTTGTCTTGGAGCGTCACGACTGAGGTGATGTGGGGAAGGCAAGTGATGACCCTAATTGCTTCTCGATTTACAGCTTCAAGGTGATCCCATTTGTGCCCTTGTCAAATTTGAAAATTAGGTTTTGCCCAATTTCCCGCAATTGCACAACAGCCCGCACCGAGTGTAGTGCAACATTTGAGCGGGCGCCGCCCGTTTTAGGAGCCATGTGTCTGATCAGACCCAGCGTCTGGATCGACTGTTTAGCGCGAGCCAGCCATGCAGTTATAGTTCCTAACTGGTGAATTGTTAAACCCAAATTTTTTGCTGTTGTACTTTACCGAAGTGAGTACCGGACAGATGTAGAAGAATGTATGATAGCTAGTTTACGGCGCCCACAACGGTTGGCGACTGATATGAACGTAGTTTCACTGGCGTTGAAGCCGAATGGAAGAAGCATATGTAGACGTAATATCTAAAGCTGACTGCCAGCGGCTTGAGTCAGTAGGTCCTTGTGTATGCTCCACACCGTGACGCCAACAGCAATTGCAGTTGCTCGCGCTCTCGGCAGTACCTGCGAAAAGTCGAATCTCTACCGGACAATTTATAGGGAAACAGACCTAAAACCGGCGCTCACACCTAAGTACTTCCTGGAGTCGCAACATCCACTTGATTCGTTGCAGAGCATCCAGTAAACGTAACGCCCCCCTCGCGATCATGCACTCGTCACAGAAGCGCGGCTACTGTACTACAATGACGACAGTGCAGAACATAGCGGGACTGTAGAGAGAACACAGTCCCCCTCGGCAGAAAACCACCCACATCCAACCTTAGAGTGGCTGCTAAAATGCCAGCTACCCCTCAGAGCACGCCATCCTACAGCAAACGCCCTCCCAAGCGTTTCTGCCGAGCCGACAGTTTAGTGCTGTACGGCCTTATCGAGACGAGCCCATCACTGCGCTCCAGGCCCGACGAAGCAGTTCTTGGAAGCAGGCAGCGACGGGCCTGCTTGGACCGCGTCAACCGAGATGACGGCATCGTCACGATAATCGCGTTTACGATCGTCACCTTGGCGATCCTTCGCCGAAAGCCTCGAGAGCTCCGCCGCCCTACTATTACTATGTGCTTCCGCTTGGCTCCTGGCCCTAGAGCGGGAGCGCCAAGTCTGCACCTTATTTCTGACTGCAAACGCTCGCGACTAGTGTAGGGCACTAAGACATCTTTTCAAGGCAGTAGACAGCATAGGGAACCTGCACTGCATATGTGTGGCTGCAATTGTACCGCAGCGTGACTCAAAAACGCTGCTGTTAGCCGCTTGGTTCGCGATAAACTACCGAGCAGCATTATAGGTACGTGACAGCATTCTTGCCCAGGCGCTCTGGATGTAGCCCAGATACCTGACACATGTTATGCAAAGCTTCGACAGAGAGTGCAATCTGATCCCTGTAACCTCATGCAGGTGGCGTGAAAAAGCCCTAAAATGACGCCTCAGAAGTATTTGCTTTTCTCGCTGGGATATACGTGTTACGGCGCGGCGATCGATACAGCAAACTTCATTGCAGGTTGCCTATACACCAACCATTTATCGCTTCAGCAGCAACGAGGGTACATCGGCTTCACGAGAGAAAACGTGCTGTGGATGCTTGATGGGAAATACACCCTCCCGACCATCTCAATCCTTTTCACGTTCTCCAAAAACCACAATTGAAAACTTGCGGAACTCTAACTCAGCTTCTCTGCAAGGCTCGTTTTCTAACAGAAAGGTCCCGTTCCCGATGCCACTCTCGCATTATTCGAAGAAACAAACGGAGGGAAGTTCACCTTTGTAAGTGAACTCAGGTGAACTCAGAAATGCCACCAGTCGACTTCAAGATGGCTCGGGGAGAGGGGTCGGAAGAGTACAATATTTGAGTGCCAACTCTTTATATGCGAGACATTATGAATGGCGTGGGGATTGCGCAGCGCCTTGCTCGTCGAAAGTGGCTGGGTTCGGTCCACTGGCCCCAGCGACACGTTCGCGACTCACAATTATGGATGCATCCTAATGAGATGTCTGCTTCTTTTCATTTCAACAAAGGCTGCGAGTGTCGTCCGGTAACGAGACTTTTCGATTGGAAAGCAAGCCTTGCAGAGAAGCTGACTTACAGATTTTCGCAAGTTGTCAATTTCGTCATTGGGCACCAAAAACCTCATGTTAGGAGTTCTTATTGCTACATCCGTATAGAGAACGGTGCTCTAAAGTCTAAACGTTCAATTTTACTCAACCTTGGTAGCTCATTGCAGCACAAAGCTGCGATGGGTGCGGAGGCGATGTTTTGACGCCAGGCAATGAAGTGCCAGTATAAAACGGCCATAAGAGCAAATGGAATCACATGCTTTAACGCGCGCGTTCGCGAACGCCATTTCAAATCGAGCGCTAAAGTACGCTCGCTTTACATACACTATTTGATGAATGCAGCGCTTGCGGCTCTTGCATAGGCTGAAATCACGTTGCCAACACACCGGCGCGCTTCGAACTCGACGTTGCTACTGCATGGGTTTCCACTGCGTTCAATGAGTATAATAACGGAACACTGGGCCTTCGTTTGGCCTCATATCACCTACGGGAAGATGAGCGTCAAACTCCGTCAGTTTTTTTTTTTTCGGCTAATTACTCCTCCCCTCCAAAGCTTGAGCTTGGTTCGTTCACAAAAATGGTTCCTATCTGAAAAAGATGCTGGAGTTGTCAACGCGGGTGTTTGCGTATACTGAACTAAACGCATGGATCCAATAAAAAAAAAAAAAAAAAAAAAAAAAAAAACCAACGCCACTCGAACTGCTGTTCTAAAGCTTCCCATTGTTCTTTCAGGCATGCCCACTCTTCTGCGGCCACATCGGCCTATGCCGCGAGACGACGACGTGGCGCGGAGGAAAAAGCCCCATGCACCATCGTAATGATTTGCTAAGATACCTCCTAGCTCTCACAGTGCTACAAGGAACTGACGAGATAACGTACAGGTGTGTCCTCTATCTTCGTCCTCGTTCTTCGTGCTGTTTGATTTCATGATGAACACTAACTATTCCGCACCTCAGAGCTAGTAATTTTCACCTAGCTTACGCTGGCTCGTCTTCGCTAAGGCGACCAATCCGAAGTTCAATTTCTATAGAACCCTTCGATTCAATAGCAGAGTGTTTTAACCACCGAGCCACCACGGCGGGAAACTAAATTCTATTTCAAAAAAAAAAAAAAATAGTCTGCCTTATGCGCACACCGCAAAGTGAAAACAAGGAACGCCGAGGTAGCTCAGTGGTCAAGACGCTCGACTACTTGGATCGGATGCAAACCCTAAAGCGGCAATCGCGTTTCGCCTCCATCGAAACGCAAGGGCATCCGCGTTCTTTGCGATGTCAGTGCACGTTAAAGATCTCTAGGCGGTCGAAATTATTCTGGAGCCCTCCACCATGGAACTTCACTCCCACCTTCCTACCTCCCCTCCCGGCGCGGGACAGGTGAGCACCAAGAATTGTGACAGATACTGCGCCTTTGCTTTCATAGTAATTATGAGGCAGTGCACCAAGCAACACAGACAGGAAAAGGGGCAAGCGCTGTCTGTGTTTCCTGATGCGCTGCCTCATAATCAATAGCATACCAACTAGCCCAATTATCCGCTTTACTTGCATAGTAACCAATTTACAATGTTCATTTACACTTAACGACATTGCAGGTATTCAGATAAACGGTGTAAACGGCATGATTAAAGCACTAAGGATTAACGACCTAAATGGTGTATAAGACAATGGCTGTTCGAGAGCTGAATGCATTGTAACAAACTTAGAAGAGTGTACAATATATTGAAATCTTGGAACAACTGAAGTCAGTATAGGCCGTCTAATCTCAGTCTAATTGCGTTCCGCGAGTAAAAGCGCATAACAAAAATATGACGCGACAGGCATACCTTGCCTACCATTTGCTCTCTGCAAAATACACTGCAAACTTGAGAAGCTCATCAAGGTAAAAATTTTGCAGCCCTGTATTGATGGCCCCAAGATAACTGGTCAACCTACACCTACGAAATGATTGCAGCGGCAGCATTACTTTATTGATATCTGGGGCTTTAAGAAAGTAGTAGGAGTCTACTTATAAATGCAACTTTCTTACAACTCCGTCCAAAGCACGTGGCCATAATAAGCCAATCAAACCTAAAGATGCATGCTGCTTCCTCGGTGTCTTAATTTAAAGATCGCGGACTAAATGACCAGACTTTTCTTCTTGCATGCTTAGCAAATCACATTCGACTGCAAGTTGTGTAGCTTCGTTCGAGGGTGAGCCACTATGTGTAGACGCATGTACTGCAGTGTTGAATAATGACAATGCAACACGCAAGAAGCTTCAAGAAAAAAAAAAAAAAAAAGAAAAATGTTACACACACATACACCCAGAATTTATTGGAAACCATTAAGCCGCTTACACGAACAAGATTGTTTTATCATGCTGGCATTCGCGACACTCAGGCGAACAAGATAAAAATAAAAAACAAAATCAAAAGCACACAACACGTAAGCACTGTGTGCCTGTTTTTTTTTTTTTTTTTTTTTTTTTTTATGCATGTCATCGTTACGCACAGCTGCCCAGTTCCTTTGCTTGTCAACTGATATGAGACACGGCCCATACTGTGGCCTCTCAGCGCGCAACACTGCATGCTCGCCACGTGCCATGTAACAGTGCTTAGCTGCGCGAAAACGCGTTAACTCTCGAACTGCTCACAAGTCCGAAGCACAACATTAATCTGCACAGTAACGCGACCATCAACCACACGTACTACCATTGAAATGCACAACCATGCACATGCAGCCTAAAATGCAGGCACACTACAGCTCGATAACTAAGTAGCAGCACCAACTCAAACAAATCATAAATAAATGAAACAATATAACAACGTGAGCAACAACGTCCTGCATGTCGTGCACGCCCACACAACCACTCGCACCGCCAGCGAACGCACGGCCCCGAAACACAAGCCGATTTTGCAAACGCCGAATCCGGGGAAAAGGCAGTAGCGTCTCTGACGAAGACTTTTTCAAGAACACAAAGGGGCGCGTTCAACTTGTGTGCGAGTGCTGGTGCAGGACCGTGAAGGGTGTTTGGTGCGCTAATCCAGTCCCCGAGAGGTGTGTGCACCTTGGAAACAGACCAGGTGAGAGGGGGGGAAGCCTCCCGCAAACAAAAGCCGCCGCGGCAGCGGCGGCAGCCACGGCCATTTGTGTAGCCAGCCCTCCTCCAACAGTCTCTCTCCCTTCATCCTCCTCCTCCTCCCTCGCCCGGAGAGCCGACAGCGCGCATGCGCGGCGGTGGAGCAGATTCGTCGGCGGCGCGCCTGCAGCTTCGGGGAAGTCGTCTGGGGGGACGCCGGAGGCCTAATCCGACGTCTGTAGCCCGGCCAGGCTTATCCACGTCACGGCCACTGGGCCGCAGCTCTCGTTCGGCACAACTTTGCTCGAGATACGGACTGCTTAGCGCGCAGCGTTGGTGGGAGGGGGGATTGGTCAAGAGATGGGGGTGAAAAAAAAATAAAGCCACACGAACCGGCGCTCGCTCGTCGGCTTTCGGGGAGGGTGGAGGAGGGGTGTGGGGAGGAGAGACACGGGAGATAGTGCTCGTAGAGAAAAATCAAGGTGAGGCGACAAACACAATTATGCGCAGAGAGAGAGGCAGAGAAGCGAGCCGCACGACAGCGGGTACACACGCACAGGCACGATCGGCAAAGCAGAAGGGGTTTCAGAGAAACAAAGTCACCGGAAGGGAAATACGCAGCCAAGTAGCCGGCACATTGAAGAGAGATCGGCATACGTGAGTGAGACAGAAAACAAGAAAGCGTAAACCGAAAGGGAAACAACGAACCAAGACGTGGTCATGGAAACTCGGGACATACCTTGGTTACGGTCAAGAAGGGCTATGTGGGAATGGCAGGACCAGGGAAACTAACAGGGAGAGCAGGGGTTTCAAACAAGAAAGGACAGGAGGTGATGGTGAGCGTCGACCTGCACGCTAAGCGTCGGAGTGCAGCAGTCGGCATCCGCCGCTCGGCCGGTGGACCGGAGAAAGGAAATAGTGCGCACAATGCTCCGCCACAGACGCTGTCCGTTCGCCGAAACAAAGCACTAGAGAAAACGGAGAGGTACATTCAATAGTTTTAAAGACTTCGGCAACCGGTTTGCTGTGTATAATGCAAAACAATTGCCCCTACGCCGCAAGCGGAGTTGTATCCTTGCGCCGCCTCCGGGCGTGTGCCTTGAGGAAACATACGAACCCTCGCGGTCGCGATAGGAAGCTTTCAGATCGAAAAATTATGCCGCGGCGGCGCACGCTGCGCGCGCTCTGAGCTTGTTTCGTTTTTGAGGGGAGAACTCGGCATGCTGTGTGGCGCTGTTGTGCTGCGTTCAGGACGACGCTGGGGCGGTATTACAGAGCTGCGTTCAGTTCGCGTTCAGTTGGGAACGCTCTGTGATTGGTTGGAAGCACTTCCGCTCAAAGCCTCTCAGAATCTGCGTGACGTAAAAGCGTTCAGTTCAGCAGAAGTGCTTCCAAACAATCTCAGAGCGTTCCGAAACTGAATGCGAACTGAACGCAATTCTGTAATACCACCCCTGCTTGGTGCGGTAGTAATTTAAAGAGAACACGTTGGAAGTTTGGATATTTATGTTGCATCGCATATTTATATTCGCAAGAGGAAAAACGCGGGCAAAACTTGTTCAACACTGGCACACTTTTTTCACAAACGTCGCAATTGGTGTTTATTTTTAGCACTTTTTAACAAACATTCCCTCGATTTCGCAATTATTATTGGAACTTTTTATTCACAAAGTGATTTATGGGCAGGGACATAATTAGTGATTTCTGCAAGTCCCCATATATTCAACTGTCTGCGGGGCATCACTGTTTACTTCGAAACGCTCTCGTCTCCAAGGAACGAAGTGGCTCCTGTCACGCGACTTTTATTCTTTTACTCCTTGAGTCTTCGGGAGAACACTACGATTGCGTCAAAATTTGAACGCAAGCGTTTTGCTGTGCGTAATGTAAAAACAGAAAAAAAATGCTGGCTCTTTGTACCATCAGTAGGCGTTCTCCAAGGACTCCAGTAGTTATACCGTCAAGAAAAACAATGAAAATGGCTTGCCGTAGCAAGTTCTGATGTATTCATAGAAGTAATTTCAAAATGCGATAGAATATATTATCAGCAATTTAAAATGATTGTCCGCAAGTATAGCTGATAGAATGTATTCCAGTTTCGAATCACCCCCTTCCTTCTTTCTTTCTTTCTCTTTTTTTTTTTTTTTTTTTTTTTTGCTGGACATGTGCAGAAGGCACCCTCATCGTTAGTGCAGAAATAACATAATTCATTACTGTGCGCAATTTGGCTGTTCCTTATCGTATTAGCCCTACCTGAACATTAGCATTGAACATAAAATCGCAGTGCGCACGCATACCATCAATGCAATCACATTTTACTGTTCGTGCTGCATTCGGATTGAGCCAAGCACCCTGCGCGCGCCCTTTAAACGGTCCTCCCCGTTTTCCCAGCATTCCACGCGGTAAACAATGGCACTGCCCGCTCAGGGTGCGGAAATCAATTCTAGTTTGCTTAGCTTCGATTTTGCATTAGGTTTCCATTAGAAAGCTGTGGATGAAACATTCAGGAGGCCCAAGTGGTTCCGGCCAGCTTTGTAAACAAAGCCGCTCGGACGGCATTATTCATGCGGCCTCTGTTCGCCGCGGGGACCCGGGAGCAAACAAGCGGTGGGAAGCGCGTTGGCGCGTGCTTGGAAAGATGCCGCGCCGATGCTCCGCTCTGTTCCTGTTCGTTCCCACCTCGCGCACTGTGCTACCTTTGGCAACCCTCGCCTCTACGGGTGCATGGTCAACGGGGAAAGCCTGGCAAACTCCGGCGGGGAGGAACACTTGTGTAGATGAAAACAAAAAGAAAAAGGGCACACGAACTAAAGTGCCGGTGGCTTTCGGTGATTAAACAATCTGCTATGCGAGTCACTCTCATTGAATCCATATTCGAAGGAATTGAATCGAACAGCTAGTCGACGTTACACATTTAGACTGTGACAAGACTCAGCTTTAACAAGGCAGGTTGGGTGATTGTTCAGTCAGACACTCTTCACTGAAGAAAATAGCAAGAAATGGTATGGTTTGGTATATGTGGTGTTTTATCGTATGATATGTATGGTATGGTATGGTACATGGTATGGTATGGTATGGTATGGTACGCTATGGTATGATATGGTATGGTATGGTACGGTACGGTATTATGGTACGTACGGTATTATGGTATGGTATGGTATGGTATGGTATGGTATGGTATGGTATGGTATGGTATGGTATGGTATGGTATGGTACAGTATGGTATGTAATGGTATGGTATGGTACGCTATGGTATGTCGAGTCTAGACCCCCGAAACCGCTCAGGCTACGAGGGAAGCTGCAGTGGGGCGCCTCGATTAACCTAGACCACCTGGTGATATTTAACGTGCATTATAGCCACTGCAGAGTACCCAAAGAAGGGACTTGAAGGCACTTGTATTGTCTTTTTTGACGCCCTTTAGCGCCATTTGGGTTGCAGAAAAGTTTTTCAAATAGCCGTCAAACGCAGTGTGCGTTAAAAGCGCTAATAAATATGCAGATATTGCATCACTTCTTGGCCCGTGCTACAGTAAAGTTACAGTGCGATCTCGCCGCCTTTCTGAAGGGTCTGTTTTGCACTGTGCGCCGCTTAGATTCACGGCCACCACGGAAGGGGTTCGAACACAAGACCTCTTGCAGCTCTGCACAAAGAAGCCGCAGTCACCAAGCTGGTTGATTCCTGTTATCTTATCTCTCCTCTTAGAAGCTCTTATCTCAGGGGAGTGCCTTGAGGGAGATTAAAATCCACTTCATGATAATGTGGCTCCGAAGCACGATATGCAGCTGTGAAACATGTGGGCATCGTAAAGAATGTGTGGATGAATGACGCGAAGTTCTGCTCGTCTTCTCGCATGTTCAGTTCTGGTTCCTCGTACAATTCAGTTATGTTAGAAGCGAGTTTTTTACAACTATTGCGCGTGACGCTTTCGTGTTTAGATAATTCTGTTTGCTTTGCATTCAACACTACTGCGCAAAAAATTTAACGAAGTTTTCATGTTTTATCAAATTCTCAGGCGTAAGATATGCATTTCTGCCTGACATTTGACTGGCCAGATATAGAACTGAAAACGAATTAAGGGATATTTTGAATGTATTCTTACGTGATTGGGAAGCTTTTATGTGAATTTGGCTATTCATTAGTGCGACAATTCAATATACTGTCCTAAAGCGTTGTTTACGGTTTGTGCTACCAACAGCTCAGCAGAATTGTCGCATTTCTTACGTATCGCCTATACCGTCGACGGTCAAAATAAAACATAAACTAGACTAAATGAAAATTTTTCGGAAGCTTTCGAGTGACTCTGGCAAAAGAGCGTGCAAATGGTATTCCGGTAGCAAAATCACAAATTCGGGAATCAATTAACTACATCGCATCGGCTGCCAGTGACCACAAAAGTTTGGCAACCTGTACTGTGGCTCCCAAATTCGTTTAAAATACGCAATTTCTAGAGTTTAGGTAACCATGAAAGTCATTGCTTTTATGAACTTGCAGAACAATTTAAATCGAAATCACAACACATGGCTTTATTTTTCTTAAATAATAATTTAGAGTTCGTGCATAAAGGATGAGGTTTCCGGAATGCAGGCGTCTCCTGCAGTAGAAAATGCTGGTGGAAGGCTGCAGTAGCGATATGGACCCTTTGCATGACTCCGCCAGTCAGCTTTGCTGCATAGCGAAAACCCCTTTACCATGGCTGCCCGTCGTTGGGGCAGAAGTTCTATGCAGTGCAGAATACTTCTACGTAAAGCCTGATGGAATGCCAAATCTGGCGAACAGCATTCCTTCGCTATTGAAAACCGGAAGAAGGGGGTTTGAATGGTCGCTGCGTGGCGCTGGCTTCTCAGACAGGCTCCTAATTCTATAATTGGGACAACACCTTTAGGCCTTTGACGCAGACTTTGGTCAAGAAACACTTCCTTTTTCGCTTTTTCTTTTCCACATTTCTTGTTGGTCATCTGAAAACCATCCTCACGCGGTTCTAATTATTGTTTAAGTTTTTGATGGTTTTGACTGTGTCATGCTTATTCTTTTCTTGAGCTGGTGTAGAGCTGCAATTTTTTTTTTTCGTCTTTGTTGCTGTCGGTTGTTTTCCTCCCTGATGGCCTTGTCAAAAATTGATTAGGATGGTTTGCTCTTATCCTTCGCGTTGGCATTTCTTCTGTTGCTCTGATGTACTGCGTCAGCTTTTGCTCCATGAGATTGCGATAGATAGGTGATTGCATGTGTGATACGGCTCGGTTGACTACAAAAATACAGGTTAGGTGCGGAATAAAATTCAGTTGTTAGTGGCGCTAGTCCTGTCGTTTATGCGCCTATTTTGTCCTCGTCCGTCGCGCCGTATTATTTGTGAATCATAATTTACCAACTAGCCCAAACAAGAGTTCTACAAGGGAGACGCATGCAGGAAATGGGTGTGGCCATTATGCACTCAATCTTTGCTCCTCAAAACAGGTTTGGCCGCCATGGTGAAGGGGTTTTCACTGTGCAGAAACTGCTGACTTCCAGAGTTTTACAAAGGGCAATTAGCGGCTGCTTGGGGGAAAAAAAAAAAAAAGAGAAAAAGAGCTGGTGAAGGCAGAATTAATGCCCACGTGGATGGCGCTATGTGCGAACTTGAATCGCAGTTCTGCGCTTAACCCAAGCTCAGATTAAAGATAAAATTTGAAGGGCGTGGCCGATGAGATATGACTTGCCTGGTGGGGAGTGCACAGATGTATGCATGGTTCTTGCCTGAGTGGCGGAAAAATAAACTTGTGAAAGAGAGTGGCATGCGATGGCGAGCAGAAAGATTAGGCAAACCTGATCGCAATTTTGGAAATATTTTAGTAATATTTTTGCTTTAAATCTTCGCGCCTTTATGATGACATTTTTGTGCTACCCTTTACGAGGATAAGGCACATTACGCCAATGTTTCAACTTGTTTGGGCAGAACCGATGACCAAGCTCGGCGTTTCGTGCTTCAAAGTTGCAGGTTTTACCTCCTGTACGAGGACTGTATTTGATTACATTCCCCGTACAACAGTTTCATGCACTTTCCGTGGTTGATTACTAGGCTATTATTGCTTTCTGAACTACACATAAGACATTGCACAAACATTCAAAACGCTCAATGTTTTACTCAGTGCTGTTCCAATGCTGATTTACTCAATGTTATTCCTAGTACCAGCGCTACCTTGTTCGTGTTTCACTTCCGTCTTTCCCATGCAGCCCAAACCATCGGCCTAATACTGGTACCGCATTGGCAACGCACTAGTCCAATGTTGGGCTGGACATTGTCACAACAATACCAATATTGGGCCAATTGTTTCTGCCGCCTGGGTTCGTCCCGTCTGTGCGCTATTAGGCTATGAGGGAAACGAACATTCCAGAACCCATTCACTCCAATCCTTCTTCTCCTTGAAGTCCCATTTCTCACGTTTTCTCCGGGTGGGGAGTTCTTCCCGGAAGGCCGTTGGCCCCTTCCGGGTGAGGCGCTATTATCTTCTTTGTTAGTTTAAGCGCCCCCCCTCTTAAATCTCCTTACCCTCCCAGCCAGTTCCGCTCACACACCCCTTCATTTTTTTTTTTTTTTTTTTTTACTTTTGACTACGTGCTTTCTCTTGCGACGACAGCAGCTGTACAAAAGATCGAAATGCACCTGTTCGCACTTCTCCTCCCCATCATTCGCCCTGTACAGCCTCCACACGGCAGGTCTTGCCACCTGCACAGTGAGTGCGAGGAGAAAGCATGCGCGCTCAGTGCGTTGTCTGCGGAAGCCTTATCTGATACAAAATGAAAGCTTCAGTTTATCTTTACCCACAAGATCCAATTTGCAAGTACCAGCGTCCCTTAACCTTGAGCTATTTTGGAAATGGGATGATTTTGTGAGCAACTGTTGTTTGGTTTGGCTGCGCGCCGCATAATAGCAAAATAGAGAAGAGAGAGCTACAACTACCTTTTTACTATCAACTGTGATTGCGAAATATGCGCCTAGTTTGACGTTGTGCGGGAGAAATGCTGCCTGAACGGTAAGAAATTAGTTTTCTTTTCTTTTTTTTTTGTCTTTGATGAGATATGTGGTCTTCAACCGTCGATCAGCCTGTCATTCAGCAGGGTAGAGCTACACGTGGTTTGACATCAGCCGTATTCTTGAACACGTCGGCCATTTACCATTCGTACACAGGAAACCAGAATTGAGCCTGTCACTGCATGCCGGTCAGAATTATGTACAATACTTTAATACTGTTCTTATTTCTCTCGCATACGTGGCATCGCATATATAGAAGTGCTCCAGAAAAGGCACAGTTTTTGTTTGCAGCTAATTTTGCTTAAACGGCCTCTAGATAAAAAAACAACTCTGGACTGTCAGATCACTGTTTTCGCTTGTTTTTAATTGAGTATGGACACCAAATTTTGGCCGCACATTTCTCCTTATTAGAATTAAGTAAGACATCACTATACTTGAGTCGCACCCTGGTATTTGCCAGCGACCGCTAAATAATCTAATCGTTGCTTCTTTAATCGTTGTTATTCCTGTTCTTGAGGCAAGTTGGCTTTAGCGCTGTGGTGGATCAAAGTGACTAAAAGAGCTACTATATCGCTTTTCTTTCCCTCTCTCTAATAATAATTGGTTCACAGGAAAGGAAAGGCGTAGTATATGTCACACTTGTTCCTGTGGATACCTGAACCGCGCCTTAAAGGTTCCTTAAAGGAAGGGATGAAGGTGGGATTGAAAGTGGAAAGAGAGAAAGAGGAGCCGTAGTGGAGGGCTATGGAGTAATTTCGACCACCTAGGGATCTTTAGCGCACAGAACACGGACGCCTCTTCGTTTCGGCTCCATTGAAACGCAGCCGCCGGCGATCGGGATCGAACCCAGGTACTCCGCGTAGTCGTGATTTTACTTTGATGTCAGAGTCGTCGCTCGGCTGTTGTGACCAAACGTGGGGAGAAAAGAAATTAGGTTATATTTTATCTTAGCGGTCGTAGATAAATAGTGCATGGTGATCTGAGCAATGTCTTACGCCAAAGGTAGGAAACCTCGACAGACGAGCGCCATTTCCTTTCATAGCAGCCGGAGGAAAGTCTATTGAAGAGTTGAAAAAAAAAAAAAAAAAGAAAACACAAGAACTGCGTCGTCGAGTACGATTTCAACTACCACCGGTGAGAAAGGAGTACTTGCTGATGTCGGCAACTTATCGTACCGCTAGCGTGTACAGGGAGTCATTCCTTTCTAAGCATTATACCGCTGTCACAGGGGCATTTCAAAGGCCCTGCAACCGACTGTCTATCGACTCGAAGGCCTTCGAACGCTGCCACACGTGCATTTTCAATGGCCATTGAGTCGATAGTCTATCGAGTCAACGGAACAGCTCAGAACTCCATATATATCGAGATCTCGAAGGCCTTCGAACGTCGCGCAAGGTTGCTAACGCTGACCCGGGGAGCGTCACGCACCCACGTGCACAGCGCGTTTATGATGCAAATACGTGAACAAGCGTTATTATTTTATATCGTTATTTGCGCGGTAAAATAATAATATCCGTAATAATTTTAAAATAACATCGCTCTTTTTTAAGCCGCATTATTTATGTACTCTCTACCACTGTAACATGCGCCACCGAGAAAAGCAAACACAATGAAAAGCACAGCCTTATGAACGTCAACGCGTTAAAAAAAAAAAAAAAAAATGTAGTCCTTGAATAACAACACCTGCAGTTACTAAAAAAAGGTATCAGTTATATTATATTTTACATTCATGGAGGGTTCTTTCAGCAAAATTTGAACCAACGATAGTGGCGCCACAAAAGTTTGGTGCCAAACACCAGAAATATTTAAATAGCCTTCGAGTTTTGCCGTGTAGCAGCGGCACAACTCCTTCGAGTTCGATCGTGATTGAAAATCTCGAAGGCTATCGACTCAATCGCCTTTGAAAATGGCCGTGTGACTGGGGTATCCTTCAGTGGCCCGGTGGGCCGAAGCAGTTGAAACCGAAGCTAGCGAGGCCTATCCCGAAGACCTATCATCGTTACAAAGAATAGAACACGTAACCAAAAATTAGGTGTTTAAAAAGAACTAATTTGCTTTGTATGTCACGCGCACGTCAAACGATATAGATATACTGTTTTAATTTTTAAACGAAGCTGTGCTGGGAGCCAGCGCCACATGCCAAATTTTACACCTTGGAGAATAAATATTGCGTTCAAAAATATAATTGGTTCACCGGAAGGAAAAGGCGCAGTATCTGTCAAACTTGCTCTGATTGATTGATTTATAGGAAGAAAAAGGCGCGGTAACTGCCTCGCTCGTTTTTCTGTGGACACCTCAACCGTGCAGTAAGGGAAGGGAGGAAGGTGGGAGTGAAAGTGGAAAGAGAAAAAGAGGAGCCGTAGTGGAGGGCCACGGAGTAATTTCGAACACCTGGGGATATTTAACGTGCGCTGACATCGCACAGCACACGGACGCCTCTTCGTTTCGCCTCCATCGAAACGCAGCCGCTGAGGTCGGGTTCGAACCCGGGAATTCCGGACAGTAGTAGGGCGTCTTACCACTGCACCCCTGCGGCGGGGCGTTCAGAAATGCAATTCTGGAGTATCGATGGAGGCGAAACGAAGTGGCGTCCGTGTGCTGTGCGATGTCAGCGCACGTGTGGTCGAAATTACTCCGTAGCCCTTTATTACGGCTCCTCTTTCTCTCTTTCCCCTTTCACTCCCACCTTCCTCCCTTCCCTTGCGGCGCGGTTCAGGTGTCCACAAACTCGTGTGACAGATACTGCGCCTTTCCCTTCCTGTGAATCAATTATTATTATTACTTACTGAGGAGGAAACATCTTTGCCACCGAATTGCTTGAATAAAAAAAAGCTGAGAAGCGACAAGGTGCATTAAAATAATAAACCAGAGACATTTAGTATTATGTTTTAGCAACAACGCAAAAGGGCAGAGACGAGGTATACAGCGCCGTCGTTGCGTACCTCCTTCCACTCGTCTCTGTCCTTTTGCGCTGTTGCTTAAACATGGATGATCACCAACTCGCCCAAACGTGCGTTCTTCTACATTAGTACAATGCTTACGTCTTTACCCACTGATGTGGCGTTCATAGTGTAGTAAAATTTATGGCCATCTTCATGCGAACTGCGCGTACCATAATCGGTGTATTATTACATTTTTTTTTTCCTGCGAAGGTCTAAATTAGGTAAACTTAGCGATCACAATATCACTCACGTCTTTCCATATTCGGAGCATTGAAGTCCATTGTGCACGAGCTGAACGTAAAGTTTGTTTACAGGAAGTGCAGCAATTTCCTTTAAAAAAAAAAATGGCTGAAGTTTTAACCTAGTTATGGGAGTGAAAGCAAGTTTTGCTTGTTTTTGCTTTGTTTAGGCTTGTTTAGACATGGATTTGCTGCGATTGATTTGCCGAGACTGGAGTCGAGGACGCCGTCAACTACAAAAGGCAACGCGTAATGCTGTATCTGCTATCAAACGTCAAGTGTTGGTAATTTATAGGTGGTACCGTGGTTAACCTATATAGGCCCACTGTCACCTCTGGCTCGTTCAAAGTCAAGTGGCCTGTGAGGCTAGTCTTACAAATGGCGAAGTGACGACTTTCGCTTCCGAAGCCCACTGCTTTGCAGCAGTATGGACAGGAAAAGCGGAGAGGTAGGCCTAAAAATTAATACGTAGAGGACTAAGATAATGTTCAAACGCCTAGGGAAGTCTGCAGAAGCCATGGCAAAATTGCGGTAAAAAAAAACACGAAACAAATGAAGGACACGTAGCACCTGTGCTACGTGTCCTTTTGTGTCGTGTTTTGTAGCGCAATTTTGCCGTGGCTTCTGCAGACATGCACCAACTAGCCCGACAACAGCTCTTGAAAGCCTGGGGGCGGAAGAGCAATATACAATAGGTAGCGAAACACTGGAAGTGGTAGGCGAATAGGCAGTAACCGCAAGTTCGGAGCATGAAAGGGAAGTAACAAGGAGAATAAGTTTGGGATGGAGCGCATTTGGCAAGTACACGCAGATTATTACTAGCAGCTTACCGGTATTGGTTGGGTGGTTGGTTTGGGGGGTTTAACGTCCCAAAGCGACTCAGGCTATGAGAGACGCCGTAGTGGAGGACTCCGGAAATTTCGACCACCTGAGGTTCTTTAACGTGCACTGACATCGCACAGCACACGGACGCCTTGCTTTTCGCCTCCATCGAAAAGCGGCCGCCGAGGCCGGGATTCGATCCCGCATCCTTGGGAACAGTAGTCGAGCGCCGTAACCACCAGTATTGGTCAAGAGGAAAGTATATAACCGTTGAATCGTACAGGTACTCACCTATGAGGCTGAAAATGGAGACTGGCGAAAGGGTTCTACTTAATATTGCCACCTGGTGTTCCTGATGTTCTTAGGTGGCGCCTGGAAGGACGCGGAAGTCGGCTCGTGCTGTGTGCGGAACTCTGCCTGCTCATACAGCTTCGCCCTGTCGTTTAGTTACGTCTAGCCCTGTTGTCCGTGACAATATGAAGACAACGGAGAGAACTATATAGAACGGAAAATGGTAGGTGTATCGTTAAGAGATAGGAAGCGTGCAGAGTGGGTCAGAGAATTAACTCGAGTTAATGACATCTAGTGGAAGTCAAGAAGAAGAAATCAATATGGGCATGGCACGTAGTACGGAGAGGATAACCGATGGTCGCGAAGGGTAATAAATTGGAGTACGAGGGAAGAAAAGCCTATAACAGGGGGAGGCAGAAATGTAAGTGGGCGGATGCGGTTAAGAAGTTTTCAGGGGTCAAGTGGATGCAGCTAGCACAGGACCGGGTTAGTTGTAGTAGTATGGGAGAGGCCTCTGCCCTGTAGTGGATATAATTGGGCTGATGACGATGATGGCACATAGTTATCGGGAGGCCATTTTTGGACGCTTTGACTATTTATTACAGCAGCGTCCAAAGCGGCGTTGTCCGACCTAAAAAAGCACGCAATGAACACAAAAGGTAAATTATGCTTCAAAAATTAAATAGCATGCAGAATCTGCATTGGAGTAATGCGAGAGTACGGATGCTGCTGTTGGTTGCTTCTGGTTGCTTCTAGTTGCTTAATTCACTTCTTGTTTGCCCATTTTAGTCTTTGGTACTTTCAAATTGCGCGCCAATCCCTTCCTATGTCCTTTTTTGGCTCTACTTCCGCCTGCGTGACGTCACATATTTGACGTCATATTCACTACGGCACCCCTTTCTCTCTTTCCGCTTTCACTTCCACCTTCCTCCCTTCCCTTACGGCGCGGTGACCCGAATTTCACGAAGGACGGGTTAATTTCTTTTCATGACATTACCCATCACTTCAGGCTGGAAAGGCGCACATATCCGCCCCCCACACCCCTCACAAATCTTTAACAAAGGCACAGGAAGTTACCTGGCGCCGACTACAAACACGCTCTGTCGTAAATCCGGCGGTGCTTGCCCTGATGTACCCAGGCCAGTACAATCCAACCTGCAGTAAATGCGGCGAAAGAGCGACATACGATCATATTCTCTGGAACTGCGCAAATGATCCACCTGCGGTGGAATTAATACAGCTCCCTTCTCCCGAGCAGTGGGAAGCCGTGCTGGTCAGCTCGGACCCGCAGATTCAACTACGGGCCATCGAGCGGGCTAATAAGGTCGCCGCCAGCCATGGACTAGCGGCCATCTAATACGTCTCTCCATCGACCTGCTTGAGCGACGAAATAAATGTTTTCCAATCCAATCCAATCAGGCGTCCACACCACGTTCGCCTCGAAAGACGCATCTTCCCTCCATAGCACAAATCGCTCACGAAGACCTACGAGACCACATGGCGTCGCTTGCAAACCCATTCCCACCCCAACCCGGCGGTATTTTCACTCATGTACCACGGGCAATACTCCCCCCAGTGTAACAAGTGCGGCGACAGAGCCAAACTAGACCCCATCCTGTGGAACTGTCCGGAGGATCCACCTCCCTCGGACCTAATTCAGCTCCTAACTTCCGAGCAGTGAGGCCGTGCTGCTCAGCTCCGACCCGGAGATCCAACTCCGGGCAGTGGAGTGGGCCAACGAGGTCGCGGTTAGCCACGGGCTGACGGCCATCTAGCGCAACCAAGAACTCACCTTGAACCACTTTCTGCCGGTGAATAAATGTTTTCCAATCCAATCCAAACGTGTGGCAGATGCTGCGCCTTTCCTTTACTGTGAACCAGTTATTCTAATTATTTACCCAAATAACGTACTGGCCTAATTAATATGCGGACACACCATTACGTCACCCTCTATCGATTGACACCACTCATTAACCTCTACCACTTCTCATTTACTCACAACTGCTGCGGACACGATTTTGCGGACACGTTCTGCGGACACAGAAATCTGTGAACATAGCGAAGTAATGTTTTCGCATTAAAAATTGCGAGAGCACTGCAGAATCTGCACTGGAGAAATGTGAAAGTCTGAGCGTTGCTGTTGCATACTCCCACCTTCCTCCCTTCCCTTACAGCGCGGTTCAGGTGTCCACAGAGCGTGTGACAGATACAGCGCTTTTCCCTTCCTGTGAACCATTTATTATTATTATTATTATTATTATTATTATTATTATTATTATTATTATTATTATTATTATTATTATTATTATTATTATTATTATTATTATTATTGCTGTTGCACACGGTACATAGCGCGCTCCTTAGCTTTTGCTAGCAAGTCCAGGGCTGGTGCCGCACAGCTAGTGGAGGGAGTGCGGGCTCCTCATAACTGTGTTCCCCGGTGTTCGGTGTGCGGTGGCTCCCATGCCACCAAGTGACTGTGCGGCGAAATTCCGCACATCCAAGATAAAAAAAGAAGAAAATGGCGCCCAAGAAAAAACGCCGCCATGTTGGGCCTCCCGGCGATCCACCTGGCTATAGTGCTCTTGAAGATATAGAGCACTATAGCCTCGCCAGGAAACCTCCAACATCTCCGACCCACCTATCGGAGGTGCTGAAAAACGACCATCGAAGGTATCGCCACCACACGGCGGACTGGCGAAACGAGCGACGGAAACGCGTGGTGATACCAGGGCCTGGGTCCTTGTTGTTGTTGTTGTGGCTGTAGGAAGAATGAAAAGAAAATGCACGGGCCGGCTACTGGCTCTGTAGCTGAGCTACCTCCGCTGCCTCGTGCGGACAGACGAGAAAATAGAGAAGAAAGGAGAAAGAAGACTGAGAGAAAGACGCGCGCCGCAACCACAGCCGTCGTCCACCCCCAAAGCAGTGGCGGGTGCAATGACGGCCCACAACAGATAAAGTTCAGTGCCTGCCTAGCTCTCGCCGCAAGCGGCGTTGATCTACCGTCCCTGCTAGGGTGCCTCGATACCAGCGCGCTACATCGAGGCACCCTAGTCCCAGCCCCGTAGGGCCAGGAACTGCCACCTTTCACCACCTCCCCCCCCCCCCCCCCCGGCCTGGGTCAACGCAGTAAAAAAAAAAAAAAAAAAAAAAAAAAAACACGAACACCAGGTGGGCGGTTCGGGTGGGGCTGCTTCTCTCTCCTCCCTTTCCACTCCCTTCCTAAGGGCGCGTAGCGCCGAGCAAGATCAAATAGCACTCAGCCCCGCCGTGGTGGTGCAGTGGTAAGACGCCCGACTACTGTGCCGGAGTACCCGGGTTTAAACCCGACCTCGGCGGCTGCGTTTCGATGGAGGCGAAACGAAGAGGCGTCCGTGTGCTGTGCAATGTCAGCGCACGTTAAAGATCCCCAGGAGGTCGAAATTACTCCTCATGCAGCCCTCCACTACGGCTGCTCTTTCTCTCTTTCCACTTTCACTCCCACCTTCCTCCCTTCCTTTACGGCAGCACTCAGGGCCCAAATCGAGATGCTGCTTAAGAAAATTAACAAATTGGAATCCAAAATTACCCAGTCTTCTGCCCTAGCTTCCCGCGGCTGAGGTTGCAGAAGCACATCATGGGTGGACAGATGTGCTTTGAATCCAAACATCGTGTGTGGCAGTAGCTCGTTGTTCTCTAGATAGTTGGAGAGGCGCGTGGACTGCATTTTTCCGGCCATTAGTTTGCCTGCGCACGACGTGAGGGATATGGGACGTAGGTTTTCAATGCTGATTTTCTTGCCGGGTTTGGGGATAAAGTGTACATTGGCTGTTTTCTATGCCTGTAAAATGCGCCAGCATTCGTTAACGTAATCCGTAAGTTGCTGCATTGCCTCCGTACCTAGGTCCGGGTGATTAGTGCGACCGTAATTTTGTCTTGTCCCAGGGCTGTATCTCGGCGCATATCTGCTAGTGCTACTATGATTTCTTCTAAAGTGAAGTCTTTATCTAGGTCTTCGTTCGGTTCCCCCGGTATTCTGGATTCCAGGGTTCTGCGTCTGTCAAAGTGCAGATATAGTGACGCGTGAGTTCATCCACGAGTTCGTCATCCGTGCCTTGAAAGTTGTGTAAGGTTGATCCCAAGGACGGGCTAATCCCGGCCGCGACCGCCACTTTTCACTCGAGGCGAAAAGCACAGCGCCCGTTCCTGTGGCACTTCAGTCTACGTTAAAGAACCCCGGCCTGACGAAATTTCCAAAGCCCTCTACATGGCGTTCCACATAATCTGAGTCGTTCTGAGACGGTAAAGCCCCAGAAAATCATTGCAATTATAAAATTGTAAACAACTGTACTTTTTGTAGTGTTCAGGGCGGTGTCATACCCGTTTTGATTCCCGTTTAGCATATCCACCTTCTATACTCGGGGACAACTTTCTGCGGCAATGGAGCCAAAGCTTCGGGGGCGGGTCTTTCCTAACTGTGTTACTACGCCATGTAGTTCCAACTACCTGGAGCCAATGCTTGCTTAGCTTTAACAGTTTCCTTGCTCCCACTAAGCAGCAACATGTTCCTTTACGTAGATGATGGCTTATGCAGAAAGTATCGACTAATCAAAACCGCGCACGACGTACGCTGTGAAAAACATACGCTCGTTGTGAACACGTTACGAACACGTGTCTGTCAAAAACAAACGCGCGTTACCAACGCGCGCCGAAATGGGCGAAAAAAAGCGGAAGACGCATCCCACCCAGCCTCATGTACTCTGCTTGCGCTTTGCGGGATCTTCGACAGGCCGCGAGGCCATCATCATGAACGCTGCGTATTAAACTCCCGCTGTACTGGTTAGTGCTGTAGTATGAGCCTGATACATTAATAAGGTTAATCGTTTCGTAATGTTATAACATTCTATAGCATCACATGCGAAATTTCTGAAGGCACTGTATTCTTCTGTGGAGCGAGCTGGTGTGTTTCGGCTCCGTAGCTTCCACCCTATTGCCACAGGAAGTGCCAAATTAAAATCTGGATTGAGGCAGGGATTCGAACAGAAGGCATATGCACCTCTATCGAGCGTGGTTGTTGTTGTTGTGGCTGTAGGGAGAAGGAAAAGAAAATGCACGGGCCTGCTACTGGCTCTGTAGCTGAGCCACCCCGCTGCCTCGTGCGGATAGAAGAGAATATAGATAAGAAAGAAAAGCAAGAGGGAAAGAAAGACGCGCGCCGCAACAATAGCCGTCGTCCACCACCAGCGGTGGCGTGTGCAATGACGTTGTCCCCTGAGAATGGTGACGTACTGCGCCATCATTTCCCCCAAAACCAATTTACAGCGCAGTGGTTTAAGCTGCCCGACTACTGCGCCGAAGTTCCCGCATTCGAACCCGACCGCCGGCGGCTGCGTTTCGATGGAGTGAAACGGAGAAGCGTCCGAGTGCTGTGCGAATTCAGTGCGCGTTAAAGATCCCCAGGCGGTCGAAATTACTTTGAAGCCCTCCACTACGGCACCTGTTTTTCTCTTCCCGCTTTCACTCCCACCTTCCTCACTACCCTTGCAGCTCGGTTCCAGTGTCCGCAGGAAAAAGTGTGACAGATTAACCAATTTAATTAGTTTCCAGAAGACAAAAAGCTCAGTATCTGTCACTTTTTCTTCTGTGAATACCTGCTAATATAATTGATTCCCAGGATGGAAAAGGTGCAGTATTTGTCACAGTTGCTTCTGTGGTGACCTGAACCGCGCCATTAGGGAAGGGAGGAAGGTGGAAGTGAAAGTGGATAGAGAGAAAGAGGAGCCGTAGTGGAGAGCTATGGAGTAATTTCGACCACCTGGGGATCTTTAACGTGCGCTGACATCGCACAGCATACGGACGCCTCTTCGTTTCGCCTCCATCGAAACGCAGCCGCAGAGGGTCAGTTCAAACCCGGGTACTCCGGTACAAATCACTCACGTCTGCACTGAAACAACACGAAAGGCAGATACAGCTCACGGAAACGCAAACGGACGTAGATAACCACCTCCTAAATCTTTGGGAGGCCCGCCGCAGCCTCACCAAAAGATGGAAAAAACAGAAACATAACAAACACCTCAAAAAACGCACCCTGGAACTCTCACATCAAGCCGCGGAATATGTTGCTCAGCTAGCCAACACTAACTGGGTAGACAGGTGCAACACGGCTGGGCGCCAGATGTCTGGTCGTAATACGTGGCGCCTATTCCGCGCGCTCACCGATCCAACACATACACGCACGGAAACCCAACGCCACTTACATAAAGTCATGCACAACTTTACAGGAACGGCAATACAGCTAGCGCATACACTCGGGGACCGATACGTGTGTACCCCCAAGGACCCCCGGGCGGTTGCCTACTCGTATGCAGGCAAAGAGAACACAGAGCTGGACACTCCATTCCAGCTCCACGACCTCCGGGCGGCCTTAAGCAAGATGAAACGCGGCACTGCACCCGGGCGCGACAAGGTTACGGCCAAGCTTTTGGCCAACCTTCCCGATGCAGCATATGTCATGCTTCTCAAATACATCAATAGTATTTGGGACGGAGACACTCCTCTCCCTCTCGATTGGAAGTCGGCCCTCGTCACCTTTATCACGAAAACCGGCAAACCTATTGATGTGGAGAACCTTCGCCCCATCTCTCTCACCTCTTGTGTCGGCAAGCTGATGGAGACAATGGTGCGCGACAGACTCTCCGAATTTCTCAAAACACAGCACATTTTCGCGGACACCATGTTCGGTTTCCGCCCTCAAAAATCAGCACAGGATATACGTCTTCAGCTCCACCACGACATCTTAGATCCTGTCGAATGTCCCCATAATGACAAGGTGGTCCTGGCCTTGAACCGTAAAGGCGCATTTGACAATGTGAACCACGAAGTAATTAATCCTCGATCACCTCAGTCACACCAACTGTGGTAACAAAACATTCAATTACATATAACAATTCCTTACAGACCGCCAAGCCTACATACGAATACAAGATGCGGAACACGGGCCATACACCATCGGCTCGAGGGGAACACCTCAAGGCGCTGTCCTGCCTCTCCTCCTCTTCAATTTAGCCATGCTTCATCTTCCCTCCAAATTGGCTTCTCTTTCCGGAATACGTCACGCACTTTACGCGGATGATATCACAATCTGGGCCACGCAAGGTAACCTGGGCCACATGGAGTCCTGCCTGCAGGCAGCGGCGACCGTAGTCGACGACTACGCCAACTACTGCGGACTCCAGTGCGCCCCAGCTAAATCTGAATTTGTGCACGTACGTCTCTCCCCTCGAGACACAACTCAGCTTCGCATCAGTCTCCCCTCGGGACCGATCCCGGAGGCCAAAGAGATCCGCGTCCTTGGCTTCTTCATACACCATCAACGCAGAGTTGACACCACTCTGGCCAAACCTCGCATGGTGGGAGACCAGGTGGGCCGTATGGTCCGCCGGGTCTCCAACAAGTGGGGCCGATTACGAAGCAAGGATGCACTGCGGCTTGCCCATGCTTTTGTAACGAGCAGTATCCTCTACTCGACACCCTATTTTAAAATAACTTTTAGACGGGCTAGATGGTTTTCAGCTTCGGACGGCATACTTAGCGCAAACAAACAGACACGCACACGAGAGAAAAGGCGGGACACGGGACCAGCGCTTGTCCCGTGTCCCGCCTTTTCTCTCGTGTGTGTGTCTGTTTTTTTGCGCTAAGTATGCCGTCTGAAGACACCCTACTTGTACCTGCGTAAACACGATGCGGATTAATTGGAGGCCATCCACCGGAAAGTCATCAAGCGGGCTCTCGACCTTCCGGTCAGCACGTCCAACCAGAAACTTCTGGCTCTGGGCGTGGTGAACACCTTCCGGGAGCTACGAGAAGCCCACTTACTAAGCCAATACACGCGTCTTACACAGACCACGTCCGGTCGCCGCCTCTTGGACCGGCTACACATTAAACACGATTACCACATTGAGGAAAGGGTGAGAGTGCCAGAACTCTGGAGACGCGCCCTCTGGGTCCGACCCCTTCCCCGCAACATGTCCAAAGAAGACCATAACGGTCGTCGCCAGGGGCGCGCGAAAGCGTTGGAGCGGTACTATCATACTATGGTCACCAGCAACATGTGTATTATGTGGATGTTGCCGGCCCTTACGACGTGGGGTGGTATACGGCTGCAGTCGTACACAACACCAACACGGTTAACTGGCTAACTTTCAAAGCCTACAGCACAAATCATGCGGAGGAGATTGCTATTGCTCTGGCTCTCAGTGTTCCCAATTCGAAACACATCATCACCGACTCGCGAGGGGCCTGTCGGAGTTATAGACTGGGATGGGCTCCCCCGCTTGCCCGGCGTATACTGCAACCTAGCTGCCGATACAGAGACCCAACTCCACATAACCTCATTTGGGCAACCGGTCACTAGGGACTCAAGGGAAACGAACAGGCCGATAAGGCCGCCCGCGCACTCTCTCCCCGGGCTATCTCCCTGTCCTTGAAAGCCTACTCCCAATCAGACAATCTGGCCCTTACATTCAAAGACATCACCGATTACTACAAGGAGGAGCACAGGCGCTATCCGGCCCCTTGTAAGGGACTGGATCGCGCTGACGAGCGCCTCCTCATCAAAATTTTTACCAATACTGTACTGTGCTCGGCGGTGCTTAAACATTTCAATCCGTCCTTTGATGGTGCGTGCCAGTACTGTGGGGAGGTGGCTGACACCTTCCACATGGTCTGGGCGTGCCAGTCAAACCCATCCATTCCTTCCAACCCCAACCCAACTAGAGAGGACTGGGAGGCGGCCCTGCTCGGCTGTCAAGACCTCAAGGCTCAAAAGGCCTTGAAGCAACGGACGCGGGCGGCGTTGCTTGCCAATGGGGCCCGGAATAGGGGCTCCACCTAGTATTGTGAGGGGTGGAGACCGATACGTCTCTAACCCAAACACCTCTCTGTAACGATTTAATTGTTATTGATAAATGTTTTCACCACCACCACCACCGGCACAGTAGTGCGGGGTCTTACCACTGCACCACCCCGGCAGGGCAGACAGATTGATTTATAGGAAGGGAAAGGCGCGGTAACTGTCTCACTTGTTTTCTGTGGACAACTTAACCGCACCGTGAGGGAAGAGGGGAAGGTGGGAGAGAAAGTGGAAAGAGAAAGAGGAGCCGCAGTGGAGGGCTACGGAGTAATTTCGACCACCTGGGGATCTTTAACGTGCGCTGACATCGCACAGCAAACGGACGCCTCTTCGTTTCGCCTCCATCGAAACGCAGTCGCCGAGGTCGGGTTCGAACCCGGGTACTCCGGCACAGTAGTCGGGCGTCTTACCTCTGCACCACCCCGGCGGGGCACGGGACAGACAGAAGAGAAAATAGAGAAGAAAGAAAGAAAAGGAAGAAGGAGAGAAAGACGCGCGCCGCAACAACAGCCGTCGTCCACCACCGAAACGGTGGCGGGTGCAATGACGGCCTACAACAGATAAACATTCTGTGGCAGGCTAGCCCCCGCCACAAGCGGCGGTGACCCACCTGTCACAGCCCCATCAGGGGATGTTGTTCTGGACACCGGAGCGTCCGTCGTTATTGCTGAAACGCCGGTTATTTTGCGCGTTCCGTCCGACTGCGTGGTGCCGGCGTGGCTGCTGCTTTACGATGCATTGAATGGGGTTAGCGAAAGCCTCAGACTCGAGTTGAGCTCATCCCAGCCCCATCAGGAAATGTTGTTCTGGTCACCGGAGCGTCCGTCGTTATTGCTGAAACGCCGGTTATCTTGCGCGTTCCGTCCTACTGCGTCATGCCGGCGTGGCTGCTGCTGTACGATGCGTTGAACGGGGTTAGCGAAAGCTTCAGACTCGAGTTGAGCTCGCTGACGAAGTAGCGCAATTTCAACAGCACGGTCGAACGTGAGCGCGTCGCCTTCTAAGAGCAGGCGTTCTGTTAACTGTGGAGGTGCGACTCCGGTGGACGAGTTGAAAAAAAAATGGCCTTCGTTGAGCGACCGCGAGAAGAAATTTTCGCGTCACCGCGTCCGCCGCGAGTACGTTACGAAAACGAGATTGTGAACGGCAGGTGCGAGCTGGAAGTGACGTGTGGAGATGCGAAAGTTGACGAGGGAGTTTGTAGGCTGGACGCCGCTGCTGCGGACTCGGCTGGTCTGAAGATGTTTGGTGCCAAGGCAGAGTTGCAGCTGCACGCGCAGAGCTACCTGCGGGAGGCCAAGCCGTACCGGTGCGCGCAGTGTAGCAAGGCGTTTGCCAACGCGTCCTACCTGTCCCAGCACGCCCGCATCCACTCGGGCGTGAAGCCGTACCACTGCGTGCTGTGCGGCCGCAAGTTCACCCAGCTGTCGCATCTGCAGCAGCACGTGCGCACGCACACGGGCGATAAGCCCTACCTGTGCCGGCACCCGGGGTGTGGCAAGGCCTTCTCGCAGCTGTCCAGCCTCCAGTCGCACTCGCGCTGCCACCAGGCGGACAAGCCCTTCAAGTGCCACTCTTGCTACAAGTGCTTCGAGCACGAGGACGCCCTGCTCGAGCACATCCCGCGACACCGTGACTCCAAGCAACTCAAGACGCACATCTGCCCCCGCTGCGGCAAGAGCTACAAGCGGGAGACATACCTGCTCAGGCACATGCAGTGGCACGTCGCCGCCGTCGCAGCTGGCCTTCCCCAGGGTACCACCGCCACCGTCGTGGCCTCCCCTACACCGGCGCCCACCGTGACGAGGCACAAGGGCGAGCCGAGGTTGCCGCACCCGTCACAGTCGCAGGGTGCGAACGCCGCCCTGGTCTACTGCAAACCCCGTGTCGTCGACGCAGCAGCCCCAGACCCAGTACGAGCCTAAGAGCGCCGCCAGCCAGCTCATCTCGCTGCACCAGATCAGAAATTTCACCTTCATGCCTCCGGTCTCCCACGTCTGACAGGAGGACCCCAATGGTGGCGGTGGTGGGCCGCCTCTGGAGACCTCCGGGCTCGTCGACGCCGACCGCAACGGGCAGGCTGTCTACCGTCTTCCACCGGCTAGACTCTCCCGGTGACCTGCGAGTCGGCAGGGCGGAGAACGTCTGCGTTAGGACTGTGCTGTCCGTGTGATGAAGTGCGTGTGTGTGTTTTGCGCACGCTTCGGCACCATCCTCAGAACGGCGCCTGTGTGGTAGAGGACAGCTCTGGTCGTATATACGCATGCGCTCGTGCTATGTCGGCGGACACGGTGGAAGATCGTCGCGCGGGCGTTCGGCCCAGGTCTACCGCACCCTTGAGACACGTCGTCGACGAGCCACCGGAGGGCTCTAACTCAGTGGAGGCAGTGGTGCGGGACTTGTGAACGTGGACTCAAAACCATTTGCGTGGCCGCCGCACTTTTTCTTCAGGCAACGCCGTGAATTTCCTTTCGTATTGAGAGCAGACATGGAAGTGCTGATCATTTTTTTATGTCCCTAGGTTTCATCCGACAAGACCGGGCCATGTCGTCTCATATCGGGCAGTGCAGCTTGCTTTATATCTTTTTCTATTCTTCCACGCCTTCGTGATCGAGTGGCATCGTTCGAGAGGCTATGCTGCTAGTCACACGGTCTGGATGCTACACATGTGTGGTAGCGAAATGCAGAACGTCTGTGCATGTTCACGGACCACAGAGGCGATATAGCTGGCCTCAAGGACCATCCGTAATAACCTCTGGGTACAGCGTTTCTGAACGGCGTTAGAGCTGCTTTGTGTCGCAAGGAGTTGCACGCGAGTATTTGTGAGCATGCAGGTAGGAAAATCTTTGCTACCATTACGTGAGGAAAGCTTAACCAGTATCAGCAAAGCCAGTTTGGATGTCTGCAAGGGGCAATGAAAGAAAGTGGGTCGTTCGTTGCTCTTGTAAGCTGGCGCTACCATCATCTGGGACAAGCACTCTTGCAAAGTGTGGCAATTATAACTGGAGACAGTAGTTTAAAGATGCTGTTGTACTACAAAAGCCCATTGGTTTGACCATACCCGATTGAGAGAAGACGTCAAAGAAAACGCAGTCCCGAAATAATCGTAGCCAGCTAAGGCCAGCTCCGCAGAAAACCGACCTCAGTCTTTGTTGTCGAGCGCTTATTGTGCAGTCCTCAAGACCAGAGTAATATCTTGTGTACAAAAAAAAAAAAATCCTGTAATGCTACAAGTAAGGCACAAATCATTCAGCTAAAGGAGCGCTATGTTGAAGGGCGTTTCCAACTCAGCTGCGTTTAGTAATGCTTCTTGTACACATTTTCAAATTTTCGATTTCTGTCAGTGACCTGTCCGTGTTGAATGTTGGCCGTAAATAAATAGCCCTTTTCGTTGCGTGCTCGCCGCATTCTGTACCTTCTTTTAGCCTAACATTCATATTTGGATGCGTGTTTCCAATGCTTCCAGCGCCGGGATATTTAGAAGTCTTCTCTATAAATATGCTTTGGGACAAGGGAGGCGCGCTCACGCAGAAATTTTTATTTCACCACCTTTCGCGCACGTGTCGTCCCGCTCGTCTGATAGTGTGGCAAGGCATAGTTTAAGCTGCGGTTGCTTATTTCCCCCTGCGCTTTCATTTCTACACTCCAGGTTCCAACTGCGCACGTAAATAGTGTTCGCAAAGGCCGCAGTGATCCTCATTTATATTTGAACGACAACGTAAGGAACTCGCCTGGCACCCGTGCCATCGTCAGTTTGTTTTTTGTGGAGAACTTTCCTCTTCTATTTTTGTGAATATTTTCCGCCATATTGTGTCGCATACTGTGCTGAAATATTTTAGTTACAAACCTTTTCAATTCTCCCGCTAACCGAACACAAGAATCTCGTCAGGGTGTGCCATATGTGGTGCATCGAAAATGCGTTGTCCTTCTGGTCCCAAGCAGTGCAGCAACAGGGCTCGACGGCGGGTTACAGGCAGCTCCGGACGCGAGAAGAAAATTTTTGAACAGGCGTATCCAGTGGTGCCATGGTATGGCAGGAGTTCCCGGGGTGGCGAGAAAAGGCGGCGGCGGCGAAAGCGCGGCTGAAGCCATCCTTGCGTGGTATCTAATTACATCGTCGCCAGGTTGTCGTGCCTGCCGGCGTGCGACCGCGGGAATCACTCAGTTCATGCTACACGAGAACTATTCAAGCGTGCAGCTGTTTATATACAAAATCTTGGCGCCATCTGTTGATGGTCATTGACAACACTTATTAACTAACGGTACCTAGTGTTGCCCGTGAACACTACAGGCTACAGAGCAATTTCGGCCACCGGGGGATCCTTAACGGGCACTGACACTGCACAGCACACATGTCTCTCCCTTTTGCTTCCATCGAAACGCAGCCGCCGGCAGTCTGGTTCGAACCCGGGTATTCCGCCCCACCGCAGTGGTTATGACCGACTGCAGTACCGGAGTACCCGGGTTCCATCCAGACCACCGGCGGCTGCGTTTAGATGGAGGCGAAACGTAGAGGTGTGAAGCGTCTGTGTGCTGTGCGATGACAGTACAGTAATGATCTCCCGGTGGCCGAAATGACTCCATAGCCCTTCACTACGGCCTCTTTTTCTATCTTTCCTTTTTCACTCCCACCTTCCTCTTCTTACAGCGCTGTTCAGGTGTCTACCGAAAAGTGCGGCAGATACTGCGCCTTTCCTGCAAACCAACTATTATTATTAATGTTCGAATCCAGGCACTCCAGCACAGTAGTCTGGCTTCTTAATCACTGCGCCACCGCGGCGGGGCACTCTGATTAGTAGTGTCGTTCCAAGGTACCGTTCTGGCGAGGACCCTGACCATAACTACAGTGCCATAATACTACCACTGTCTAACGTCATTAACACTATTGTTAGCCACCACTACTGACTGCATATCGCATTCATTAGGGCTACGTTTATTCAGCTTTGACCAACGAGCCAGCAAACAAGACGCTCGCCTAGCGTGAGCAGTTACACCTGCCCGGACATGACGCTAATCAGGAACGGAGAGCGGGACTGGATGAACAGGATGGAAAACTTGGGGAGTGATCACTACGTATTGAGCACAACAGTGGCAGCAGGAACCTTCAAAAGAAAGATTGGCGAAGCCAAAATCATTGACTGGGAGGCCTTCCGAAAAGAAAGCGAGGGGAAACTGGGAAGTCAAGAATCCATTGAAGAATTGAAACTGGGCCTGTTCTGGTTGTTGTTGTTGTTGTGGCTGTGGGAAGAAGGAAAAGAAAATGCACTGGCCTGCTACTGGCTCTAGCTGAGCCACCTCCGCTGCCTCGTGCAGACAGAATATATTGATTGATTGATTTATAGGAAGGGAAAGGCGCAGTAACTAGCTGTCTCGCTTGTTTTCTGTGGACACCTCCACCGCGCCGTAAGAGAAGGGAGGAAGGTGGGAGTGAAAGTGGAAAGAGAGAAAGAGCAGCCGCAGTGGAGGGCTACGGAGTAATTTCGACCACCTGGGGATCTTTGACGTGCGCTGATATCGCACAGCACACGGACGCCTCTTCGTTTCGCCTCCATCCAAACGCAGCCGCCGAGGTCAGGTTCAAACCCGGGTATTCCGCCACAGTAGTCGGGTGTCTTACCACTGCACCACCCCGGTGGGGCATGGCTCCGCTGCCTCGTGTCATGCAGACAGAAGAGGGAAAGAGAAAAAGAAAAAGAAAAGGAAGAACAAGACGCGCGCCGTACAGGCGTCGTCCACCACCCAAGCGGTTGCGGGTGCAATGACGGCCTACAACCGATAAAAATTCGGTTGCTGGCTAGCCCCCGCCGCAAGCGGCGTCGACCTACCGCCCCAGCCCCGCAGTTCCTGGCCCTGTTTCCGTGTCGAATGGACGTGTCTGGGTGGTTTTCTGTCCACTTTGGTGCTTGTAATATAATGTAAATATCTGTGTCAGTTTACAGCTGTATAAAAAAACACATGTGTAATACACACACTGTGCATGTGATTGTACCCCGCCGGGGTGTGCAATGGTAAGACCCCCGACTACTGTTCCGGAGCCCCCGGGTTCGAACCCGACCTCGGCGGCTGCGTTTCGATGGAGGCGAAACGAAGAGGCGTCCGTGTGCTGTGAGATGTCAGCGCACGTTCAAGATCCCCAGGTGGTCGAAATTACTCCGTAGCGCTCCACTGCGGCTCCTCTTTCTCTTTCCATTTTCTCTCCCACCTTCCCCTCTTCCCTTACGGTGCGGTTTTGTCCACAGAAAACAAGTGAGACAGTTACCACGCCTTTCCCTTCCTATAAATCAATCAACTACTGTGCATGTGATTGCTGTATATGTTTGTGCCTATATCTACTATCAAATTATTGTACACTGTGTATAATTTCATTTACAATGTCATTCAAAACTGTATATATTATTGCGATCAGCCAATTATTATATTTTTCGGAACGTAAATAGCAAATTTTGATGTATTTCATCGACATAAGGTATGTTTTGTGCAGTGTTTCTTGTTAACCGTGTACGTTTTCAGTTTTGGTCATTCGTCCTCACACATGTCAATATATAGCGTCTAATAAAACTTTTTCTAAGCACATCGCGTGCCCCTTGTCGAACACAACCAGCGTTCCGAACGTTGAACGCATCAAAGTTCACCGCCAATAATAATATTAATAGGTTCACAGGAATAGAAAGGCGCGGTATCTGTCACACTTGCTCTGTGGACACCTAAACCGCGCCGTAAGGGAAGGGAGTAGGTGGGAGTGAAAGTAGAAAGAGAAAAAGGGGAGCCGTAGTGGAGGGCTGCGGAGAAATTTCGACCACCTGGGGATCTTTAACGTGCGCTCGCATCGCACAGCACACGGATGCCTCTTCGTTTCGCCTCCATCGAAACGCAGCCGCCGTGGTCGGGTTCGAACCCGGGAACTCCGGCACAGTAGTCGGCCGTCTTACTAATGCACCACCCCGGCGGGGCAATCCTCCGCCACTCCATAATTGGTTTAGAGGAAAGGAAAGCTGCAGTATCTGAGTACCTGTCACTCGCGGAATCTCGCTATCAAATCTCGCGGAAAAATCTTTCCCACGCGAGGTTCGCACCATGGCTTTCGACTTAATAAAATTGGTTTATGCACAAGAAGGAAAGGCGCAGTATCTTTGACACTTGTTTCTGTGAACACGTGGTCTTTTAGTGCTGCATATACCCCCTTTCTCCTAATAATAATAATAATAATAATAATAATAATAATAATAATAATAATAATAATAATAATAATAATAATAATAATAATAATAATAATAATAATAATAATAATAATAATAATAATAATAATAATAATAATAATAATAATAGGTTCACTGGAAGGGAAAGGCGCAGTATCTGTCACACTTGCTTTGTGGACACCTGAACCGTGCCGTAAGGGAAGAAAGGAAGGTAGGAGTGGAAGTGGAAAGAGAGAAAGATGGAGCCGTAGCGGAGGGCTACGGAGAAATTTCGATCACCTGGGGATCTTTCCCCGTTCTCCTATACATACATACATATATATATATATATATATATATATATATATATATATATATATATATGGTTTGTGGGGTTTAACGTGCCGTAGTGGAGGACTCCGGAAATTTCGACCACCTGGGGTTCTTTAACGTGCACTAACATCGCACAGCACACGGGCGCCTTGCTTTTCGCCTCCATCGAAAAGCTGCCGCCGAGGCCGGGATATATATATATATATATATATATATATATATATATATATATATATATATATATATATATATATATATATATATATATATATATATATATATATATATATATATATATATATATATATATATATATTTATATTTATATATATATATATATATATATATATATATATATATATATATATATATATATATATATATATATATATATATATATATATATATATATATATATATATATATATATATATATATATATATATATGTATCCCTTCTCCTAAAATAATGTTTTAAAGACAACGTGTTCCTTTATCTTCCCGAGACATGACGTTAGCGAGATTGGACGGAGGACATCCCTGAGCGGAGGAAGGGGACAAGCTGTTGGCCAGCCCAAGAAAAACAACGCAACTGGTCCTCGTCACGCGAGCTCAAGAGGTCGCCCCCGACTGGAGACCACTCTGAGGCCCGCCCCGGCCCGAAATAATTTCTTGCATTTTGTGGCAATAAAAGTTGTCACCACCACCTAAAAGCCCGATGTCTGAAGCCGAGTTTGGGTGTCCACAGAAAGTGTGACAGATACTGCGCCTTTCCTTTCCTTTCCTTTCCTGACAGCCAAGTATTAAGTCCGAAACAGATCCACCTCCGGTTGGCCTGCTCCACTGACCACGGAATTGTGTTTGCAAAACCATTTTACAAATAATGATTCGTATCCAATGCCATCTATTTTAATAAAGAATATATGTTTCATGTACATGGCACATGTTTGCTTGCCACATGTGATGTGTTTCATATATAAAGTTTCATCGCCAATAAAAGCATTACTTTAAGAAGACCGTCTCTCTGAAGCACATGCAATGTGGGATCCGGAAGGTTCCTCATTACAGGAGCCCATTGGCAACCGCCGCGGCTCGGGCTCGGTGGTCCAGGGCCTTCTGGCTTGGCAGGTCAGAGCAGCCAAGCAGGGCTGAGTCCTCCCGGTTGGGGTTGGCTTTGGGGGCGAGGTTCGGGGTTGACTGGCATGCCCATACCACGTGGAAGGTGTCCGAAGACTTCTTCGCACAGTGCGGGCATTTTCCTGTACAGGCAGGATCAGTTTTAAAACTGCCGGGCACAGCAGTGTTTTGGTGTAAAGACGGAGGAGTGTGCGTTCTACCACCTTTGTAAGGCTCTCACATGGCTTAGGATAAATTGTTATTAATTAATTAATTGGTTCACAGGAAGGGAAAGGCGCAGTAACTGTCACACTTGCTCTGTGGACACCCGAACCGCGCCGTAAGGGAAGGGAGGAAGGTGTGAATGAAAGTGGAAAGAGAGAAAGAGGAGCCGGAGTGGAGGGCTACGGAGTAATTTCGACCACCTGGGGATCTTTAACGTGCGCTGACATCGCACAGCACACGGACGCCACTTCGTTTCGCCTCCATCGAAACGCAGCCGCCGCGGTCGGGTTCGAACCCGGGAACTCCGGCACAGTAGTCGGGCGTCTTACCACTGCACCACCCCGGCGGGGCAAGGATAAATTGCACGTCCGATTTCTCGAAAAGTGAGGGCCGGATTGTGTTCGGGATCCGTATCAAAAGGGTCTGAAGGCGTTGCCCGAATGTGAGCGCGCGGGCGGCGGCGTCTGCCGTTTCATTGCCTTCGAGGCCCATGTAAGATGGGTTGGGTTGGGTTGGGTTGGGGGGTTTAACGTCCCAAAGCAACTCAGGCTATGAGAGACGCCGTAGTGGAGGACTCCGGAAATTTCGACCACCTGGGGTTCTTTAACGTGCACTGACATCGCACAGCACACGGACGCCTTGCTTTTCGCCTCCATCGAAAAGCGGCCGCCGAGGCCGGGATTCGATCCCGCGTCCTTGGGAACAGTAGTCGAGCGCCGTAACCCCTGCGCCACCCCGGCGGGGTCCATGTAAGATGGAGCCCGTACAACCGTTCGAGACGCGGGGGCCACGAGGTGGGCACTGTTTTGAAGGATGTCGTGCGCAGAGAGGAATGTACCCCTGTTTAACATTTCGACAGACCCCTCTCGAGTCGGTGATGATGACTCGCGAGTTCTGTACTGCGGCGGCTAACGCGATGGCAACTTATTCCGCATGTGTTATGTCTTGAGCTCGGAACGTTAGGCCATTCACCACAATTTTTTTGATGGACGACTGCGGCCGTGTAACCACCTCCCCCCTCGTGGTGAGGGCCGGAGGCATCTGCGTAGAAGATTCCGTGTTTGTTTCCATAGTGATGGGCCAGTGCCTTCGCCCGTACAAGGCGCCTGCCACTGTGGTCGTCACGTGTCATGTTGGCCGGAAGAGGGCGTACGTGCAGGGCGTATCTTCAGATTTCAGGAATGCGTGCGCGCTCTTCCGTAAGTGTTGGGTGGTGGATGTGTAGTCGGGCTAATAGGCGGCGTCCCAACAGCGTTTTTAAAAGATTTGTGTATTGATTGGTCAAGTGCGCCTCCCGGAGCTCCGCGAATGTGTTAACCATCCCCAAGTCCATGAGACGCTGGTTGGATGTGTTGATCGGGAGATCGAGGGCACGCTTGTACATTTTTCTGCGAATCACTTCGAGGGCGTTATCGTCAAACCTGCGCAGGGGGAGGTAAGGAGTCGAGTAGAGGACTCGACTGGGCACGAATGCATGCGCTAACCGCGTCTGTGTACCGTAACCCCCCGCGTTTGTTGGAAACCAATTCGCATCCGGCCAACCTGGTTCCTCACCTTGCGCAGTTTTGCTAGTGTTGTATCAGCCCGTCGATGTTTGCGGATAGGGAGACCAAGTACTCTAATCTCATCGTGTTCGGGTATCGGGCCGCTGGCCAGGGATAGTTTCATTTTAGTGGTGCACTTAGGCGACGGGCGAATGTGCACAAATTTGGATTTGGACGGAGAGCATTGAGCCCCGCCGGGCTGGTGCAGTGGTAAGACGCCCGACCACTGTGCCTGAGTTCCCGGGTTCGAACCCGACCATGGCGGCTGCGTTTCGATGTTGTTGTTGTTGTGGCTGTAAGAAGAAGGAAAAGAAAATGCACGGGCCTGCTACTGGCTCTGTAGCTGAGCCACCTCCGCTGCCTCGTGCGGACAGAAGAAAATTAGAGAAGAAAGGAAAGAGAAGAGGGAGAGAAAGATGCGCGCCGCAAAAACAGCCGTCGTCCACCACCGAAGCAGTGGCGGGTGCAATGACAGCCTACAAGAGAAGAGATTTATTTTTTTTCGAAGAGTTTGCCACAAGGCATAAGTTGAGAAAGGGGGAATGGGATGCAGGAGATAGAAGGTAAAAGAAGGAGTGAAGTGCAGTTGCGCTTATGTATTCGAGAAGGTTAGCACTATAGCGATTGTCCATTGTCCATTTCTCATAATCACTATCGCGATTCCACCGCAGGCCCACCTTCATGATTATCCGTTGCCTAATGTAAGTCGTTGATGGACACGTCCACAACAAGTGACGCACATCGCAGACGTCAGGTGGAGTGTCACAGTGAGGGCACCTGTCAGTCACTGGTAGAGATAAAATTCGGTGGCTGGCTAGCCCCCGCCGCAAGCGGCGTGGACCTACCGACCCAGCCCCGTAGGGCCAGGAACTGCCACCCCGCGTTTCGATGGAGGCGAAACGAAGTGGCATCCATGTGCTGTGCGATGTCAGCGCACGTTAAAGATCCCCAGGTTGTCGAAATTACTCTGTAGTCCTCCATTACGGCTCCCCTTTCTCTCTTTCCACCTTAACTCCCACCTTCCCCCTTCTCCTACGACGTGGTTCGTGGCATAGTTCAGGCGTCCACAGAGCAAGTGTGACAGATACTGCGCCTTTCCCTTCTTGTGAACCAATTATTACGGTGAGCATTGAAGGCCGCAGCGGCGGGCGTAAGCGTCCACGATCTCCGCCGCTTGCTGCATGTTGACCTCAATGTCTCCAACCGATCCGTGTTTGGCCCAGATGGTTATGTCGTCGGCGTACAGCGTGTGCTGGATGCTTCTACCTTCGCCAGCTGAGCCGGGAGTTTCATCACGGCCAGATTGAAAAGTAATGGCGAGAGGACCGAGCCCTGTGGGGTTCCTCTCGTTCCTAGTTTATATGGGCCGTGTTCTTCGTCTTGTATTCGGATGAAAGATTGTCGATCCGAGAGAAATTGCTTGACATACTGAAATGTGTTATGTGCACAGTTCGTCTGGGAGAGATGTTGCAGGATGATTTCGTGTGTGACATTGTCGAAAGCCCCCCTCAAGTCAAGCGCGAGTACTGCCTTATTGTTGAAGGGATATTCTACAGGGTTGAGAATTTCTCCGTCGAGTTGAAGCAGAACATCCTGAGCGGCCCCATGCGGGTGGAAACCGAACATGGTGTCGGCGAATGTATGCTCATTTTCCAGAAACCCAGACAGCCTGTCCCGCACCATGGTCTCCATCAGCTTTCCCGCACAAGACGGGAGGGAGATGGGGCGTAGGTTGTCTGTGTTTACTGCTTTGCCGGCTTTCGGAATGAAAGTTATCAGGGCGGTCTTTCATTCAGTTGGTAGAGGTGCCTCACCAAGCCAGATCGAGTTGATGACAGTGAGGAGAGTTTCGTAGGTGGGGTCGGGAAGATTGGCAAGCAGTTTCACAGTTATCTTGTTCCGACCCGGTGCCATTCCTCGTTTCATTTTAGCCAGGGCCGCCTTCAGGTCGTGCAACTGGAACGGTTGATCCAGATCCGCGTTCTTTGAACCTGCATACGAGTACGCGAGTCCTCTGGGGTCCTGCTTAGTGCAAAGATACTGGTCGCACAGTTTGCATGCTAATTTTGATGTATTTCCATCGAAGCTATGAATAGCTCGTTGGAGATATTTTTGTGTCTCGGCGCGGGCGTGCTCCGGCTCGACATTTGTCTGGCCGCCGTGTTGCAGGGCGCTCAGTTCGAGTCGGCGAGTTGGACCGCACACTCTGCGGCTCGCTGGGTGAGCTCGGCGGTACAAATTTTGAGCTTTCTGTTACGTTTTTGGCGGCGCCATCTGCGGACGAGGCTGTGCAGCGCTTCCCGGAAATAGTTTTTACCACCACCACCCAGAGGTGCAGAAGGTGGTTGTCCACCTCCGGAGTGGCCTCCGAGAGCTGAATTAGTGTTTTCGCCGAACGAAGGTGTGTAATCAGTCCTTGTGCCCGCGCGTGGTGTTCTTGTTCGTGGATAGAGGCCGAATTGATGTATCTTTGCCGGAACTTATTCCAGTCGGGGAGCAGAGCTTGTGCGTGGGGTCTTGCCAATGGTTTAGTCCTTATGGTAGCATTGATAAGGCAGTGGTCACTACCGAGGGTTTCCTCAGTGTTGATCCATTCTGCGTGTACAATGTTTTTGGTAAAGGTGAGATCCGGACATGTATCCCGGGTCACTGAATTACCCATCCGCATTGGATATGCAGGGTCAGTGTGAAGAGTCAGGTCCAGCGTGGACGCGAGTTCCGCTAGCTTGCTTCCCCGCTTCTCTTCACGCACGTAACCCCAAGGTGTACTGTGGGTGTTTAAATCACCCACAATCACTAGGGGGTCCTTGCCCGCAGCCTTTAGAGCGAGGCTAGAGTGCTGCGAACGTTACATTTTTGAGTCTGGGGGAACAGTAGATGTTGAGTACCTGGAGTGGTGCATCTTGTTTCTTGAGCGGTAGAAGTGTCACCATCACGTAGGAATATTCAGTGTGAAGTTCCAAGTCAACTAGATTAGCCATACAATTTTTATGCATGCAGACACAGGAAGAAGGGTCCTGCTGAAAGGTGATGTAATATGTGAGGGTGACGCCACTCCCTGGCTCCTGGAGGGCAACCACCGCGGGAAGAGGGTCGAAAGTAGAAAGGTATTGTCGGAGATCCACCCTTTTTGCGCGGGAACGAAAGCCCCGACAGTTGCACTCGACAGTTAGGACGGGGGTGGGCGAATTGGCTCTTGGGGAGCGCCTGATCTTAGGGCTGCTCGCCATGGTCATTTAGGCTGAGGAGGAGTTGTAGTGGCGCTGCTCCGGAGCCAGCACTTGCGGGAAGGGGGGCATCCTCCATACCGGAGAGCGAGAAGTTGTCGCCATCGCCTACCTCAGGGGTGCGTCTAGACGTTTTGTTAGGGCGGCCGGGTAAGGGTCTTCCGGGCCTGCGCGAGGAGCGCAAGGAATGCGCAATTTTTTGGACAATCATCGCGGGGACCGTCTCTTGCAATTTGGGATGGCGTTGACCATCATTGAAATTGGATTTTCTATGGCGACGAATCTCGCTTTTGTGGCCCCAAAGCGGACCTCGAATGCGGCCTCCAAGCCTGTTACCGCCTTCGGTACCACGAGCTCCCTCTCACATCCACGTTCACAACTAACCCATAAAGGAAGTTCAGACCGTCAAGATACTGGGTCTGTACATCAATACCAATGGCAACAACCACCTCGCCATCCAGAAACTCCGCCTCGTGAGCGAGCAAGTCGCCAGGATGATCGCCAGAATAACGACGCAGAAATCAGGGATGCTCTCCCACTGGTGCAGGCTTTCGTCGTAAGCCGCATCATCTATGCAGCACCCTACCTCTGTCTCAAGAAGTTTGACATCAAGAACCTCGACGTCATAATCAAAACAGCCTGTAAGAAGGCCCTGGGCTTCCCTCCTACGACATCGACGGACCTGCTTTTACGTCTGGGCGTCCACAATACGGTAGACGAGCTGATAGAGGCACACCTCACGGCGCAAGTGGTACGACCCTCCACGACTCTGACTGGCCGACAAGTCTTGAACGAATTGAACATCAATTGCCCCCGACAGCTAGACCCTAATAGCGACATCCCAGCCTCATGGAGAGGACAATTCAAGGGAACTTCATTGCCGAGGAATATGCACCCCGATTTTCACCAGCCAAGGCGACAAGTATGAGCGGAACCTATAAAAAGGCACTACGGCGGGTGCAAGGGCGTGTTCTATGTCGATGCTGCGGGTCCTGAAAGGGGAATGGCGGCCGTTGCGGTAGTGCACCGAAATCAAGCAGTGGACGGACTAATATTTCCCAGCCCACTGCCTGCGGAAAAAGTGGCGATTGCCCTAGCTGCAACACATAATACCTCAGAATACATTCTTACAGATTCACAGAAAGCATATCGCAATTATCTCAGGGGCAGGATTGCACCGCTAGCAACTAAAATCCTGCAAGATAGTTACACCCGTGGCTACTAACCCACGCATAAACACTTAGTATGGGTACCCTCCCCCCGGGCACCCAATACGGATCTCGTGGAACCTCCTACCCCATTGCTAACTTACACTGAAATACTTCAGCACGTAAGATTATCTCGCCGGGTCTACCCTCCACCGGCAAAGACACTAGACAAAGGGGAGAAGGTACACTTCCGCAAGCTACAGACCAACACCTTTAACAACCCCCGAAGACTACACGCAATAGATCCAGAATCATTTGACTCACAATGCAAATTCTGCGGGGAGAAGGCGGACCCGTACCATATGGTGTGGGCATGCCAGCGAAATCAGACTGTTACGATTATTAACCAGCCAACGCAGAAGGGGTGGGAGGCAGCTCTGACCAGCTCGGACGCAAGGGGTCAAAAAGAACTCGTCGAAAGAGCACGGACAGCAGCCTACGCCAATGGGGTTCCGGACTGAGGACTCTAACCGCCGCTACAATCTCCTAAACATTTTCATTAAAATATTTTTCCCACCACCAGCAGTCGAGTACCTTATCTACTTAGCCAGTAGGGTGACGTTTTCGCTACTGATAACGACGAATTAACTAGCGCCACGTCTTGGTAGATCAGACAGGTGATAAGTAAGCGACAGCGATAGCCTCCGAGAACAGGCATGAAGGCTTGTTTGTTTTTGATAAGGTCGTTGAAGGAAATAGGGTGTCTTATCACAGAAATTCAAGGCAGTTACTCGAAAACTATATAGAAAAAATTCACATTTGATTCATTTCGAATAGTTTTGAAGACATTCTAATTGATCTGTTAGGTGAATTGAATAGGACAATATCCGATTCACTATTCAAGAATATCTCTTATTCAAGCCGTCCTGTAAACAAAATAATTGAAGCCTAGCAGTGGCCCTTGCATGACACGTTTCTTTGCCGAAGGAGTTGCTGTACCTCAATTTTAAGAGCGATTATTCGACTCGTAACGCACCTAAAACAAGATTAGACGATCAGCAGTGGCTCGCTCCAAAGCGTCGTGCAGCGGGTTCCATTTGTAGCAAGTATGACATACAGCAACTTCTATTGAGCGAGTGGCACGTAGCTGCAAGAAGCGCGTAACTAAAATTGCTGTAATGTATTCTCGATTCTATGTTAAGGTAAGGCAATGTATTCTCATTTTGTATACATCGAATTATCGATATATCGAACTATTTCACAACCTTCTTCGATTTTCACATGTCCAGATTAAGCTGTGTAATAACCGACTGGCACAATACTGAAATGAATCAAGTGACGCCTATACATATCAAGTGAATTATATGGGGAATAGCTGCTTAAGATAGTTCGCTTGTTTATTATTACACTATATTATGCCTTGTTGCCAGAGTATCATTTCTGCAAAAGAAACGTTTCCATAGAATTACGTGTTTACATAGTTAAAAATAGCGTACAATAAATTATGAGCGATTTTCTCTAACCAATAGTTGTTAATCTTAAACCCACCAAGTTTCGGATCCAGCTAGGCTCCTTCTTCATGGGTGACATGGTATCGTTATCTTGGCACAGTTAGTGTGTACTAGAACTCTAGCACAGTGCCCGAATGCGCGCTTCGTGAACGTAGTTCCCTACTGATGCATACCATCCACGCTTGTTTAGCGGCCTTCAGATAATACTTCAAGCCTTCGCACAACGTACTTTAGAAGTGACGAGGACGTCCGCGGCTTTCATGCGTTAAATTACGTCCCCAGGCGAAAATTGCAGCTACACCGCCTTGATAGCGTCTGCTGAGATGAATAACGAGGCTACTGTCACCCGCAGCCGCAATGCCAAAGATTACTGGAGCACGGCAAATACGTTAGCCAGCCACTTAACAGGGCACTGCTGCGCAATATCAGCAACACCACTGGCACTGCGTCGGTAGAAGCTACACGGCATGTAGGCTCGGAATACAGACGCGGATGCAATCCCAGATTCAAGAGGCCTGGTATTGGTTCGGTTTATGGGGATTAACATCCTAAAGCAACTCAGTCTATGAGAGACGCTGTAGTGGAGGGCTTCGGAAATTTCAACCACTCTGGGTTCTTTAACATGCACTGACATCACACAGCACGAGGGCGCCTTGCTTTTCGACTCCATTGAAAAGCATCCGCCGCGTCCTTGGGCACAGCGTTCGAGCGCTCTAACCACAGCACCACCGCAGCGTACCCATTCAAGAGGCAGTAAGACGATTACTCTTTGTGGGCACGGTACTATAGTATGATATGGTGTATACAGTTTGATTTTGCAAAGCGATGCTTGGGCTACGGGAGGCGCTGTAGTGGAGGGCTCCACATTGATTTTGACTACTTGGCATTCCGCAGGCTGACATCGCACATCACACGGGCGCATACTGTTTCGCCTCAATCAAAACTTGACCTCCGCCTTGCTGCTGTACATTTATCAAGGTGCGACAGAGTGTTATAATTAGTCGCACGTACCAATACTTATGATCTTCAGTACCAAGCCTTATTTGGTGAGCATCATTCTGTGGAGCGGAAATTATTGAGTGCATTTCATTGCAATCCCTTCCACGGTTTTCTTGTTATACATTCTAATTTTCCCGCTGTTACAGCGCATGAATGAAATCGCGATTACCAAGTTCCTGTAAAGCATATTGTATAATGTGAGTGCTTAATGCAAATTGCTCATTCTTAAAATAAATTAAAAAGCATAGTGAGACCGGAGTTCAGTTTTTATTTGAATCTATATGATGAAGCATTGAGACGCGGCAAAGCACGCTCCGCTGGACGACCCCAATCCTCGGACCTCGCTGATGACGTTTCCGAATTGGACAAACAGCTTACAGTTCTGCAGGAGCAGATCCAACGTCTCTCCCAAAGACGAGCCTTGCTTGCACAATCGTCCAATCTCTATTCTGATCACATTCCTACTGCGTCTCAATCGCATGCTCCCATTTCGCTTGCGCCTTTTGAACCTCAGGCACCTGTGATGTTGTCTCGTGTGGAACTCCTCCGTTTCTTGGCACAACTGCAACTCACAAAGGTGCTAATTGCTAACCTTCCTCCTGTTTTTTAAATATGGATTCAACATTGAAGAGCCAGCGTCACGTGTTACAATGGAACTGCCGAGGTTTCGTGAACGAGGCAGGCGAGATTCGCAAACGACTGCGTCCTGCGTGGGAATTACTCCTACAAGAAGCAAATGTTTTACCCCCGCTTTCTGGCTTCATTGCCTACTTTTTGCATACATTTCAGCACTGAAAACAAATCGAATTGATTTTTATTGCGAAAGCAATACTACTCTAGGTTTCGAGCCTTCAGCGTAGAGCAGCCGGTGGCCACGTTTGAGAGCGACCGCAGATGGGGCCCCTCTTCAAGCCGTCGGGTAAACCCGATCGGATAGCCACGCCGCGCCGCACCGCAGAAGAAGAAAAGAAAAAGAGAAAAGAACAAGATGAAGAAGAAGAAAGAACAGAAAGAGAAGCTACATCGGCTTTGCTTACGCAACATATCGGATTTAACTAAACCTAAACCCCAGCTAATCGTTTTGCTCAAGCCATCAAAAATCAGTAGTAGTTTGATGCTGCCGAACCTAAATATCGAGCGTTAGCTCTGAGTTACTTAGCGATGCGGAAAGATACGTGGGTTTCATGGTTGCGCATTTTTTTTATTAATTTCTATTTTAAATACATGATCCATGTAGCACAATTTCAATCCAAATCGGCTGGGGTCAAACTTGGGGGTAGTTCAGGCCAAATTTGGAGGTCACCATCGTGTTCACTATTGTGGAATTGGGCTGGACGTCGATTTTTGTCCAAATCAGCTGAAGTCATAATTTAAGGATGGCGCAGGCCAAGTAAATCTGTTGGTCCTCATTTCGGGTTCGTCATAATCGAATTAGACTAACATAGTATTTTGGTCCAAATCGACCGAGATTTAATTTTGGAAGTTGTCTGGGCTGCATTTGGGGGTGGCCCAGACGAAATTTGGAGGTCACCATCGTGTTCGCCATAATCAATTTATGCTGAACATCGATTTTGGTCCAAATAGGCGGAGGTCAAATTTTAGAAGTGGGCCGGGCCAAATGTGTGGGTTCCAGGTCAAAATTGGAGGTCGCCATTGTGTTCGTCGTAGCCGAATTAGGTTGGACCATGGTCTTGGACATCAATATCTTGTACATATGGCGACGCGTCCGGGGAGGCATCCCTGCCACGATGATGGCGTACGTGACTAGCGACTGCGCATTCCATCGTTAGATGTGAAACCTCGGCGTCATTTGACCTTCAGAAATGGTAGCAGTAGAGCTGATGCTCTAAAATACACTACCAGCTGCACCGATCGAATCCCGGCATCATTTGACCTTCAGGAATGGTAGCAGTAGAGTTAATGCTCTAAAATGCACTTCCAACTGCACCGGATTGTGATAGCGAGGAGTCGTTGAGGATCGATAGGTATGTGTGTCAGTAGGATGCGGGGGTGTTGACGGTGGGACCAAGTTCAGCAGCTCTGAAAACAATTATTTTTTGAAGAAAGCTCCAGACTTTCAACCGCTCGACTGCATGACGAAATGGAAGCGATATAGCGGTACCTCGACCTCGTCCCTTGCCTCCCTAACAGCACCCACATTCAAGTCATCCCGAGTGCCGCCAAAAGATGGCACAGCACTCTGCTCCACACCGTTTCATGACTGTTGGTACATGTGTGGTGCCGTACTATGTAACCACTCTGTTCACGCCTACTTCTTTTGCTTTTCTGCCATTGATTGCCGCGACTGCTGATGCCATGACGCACAGCTAAACAGTGAATGTCATTCGCCAGCTCTGGCATCGAAGGCGGTGCTTTAGTCAATGGTAGGAAAGAAAATAATTTAATGCCAGCAATAGTATATGCGAGATGTGACCCATGGATCGCATTCGCTTTGACTAGACAAAAAAATGCTATGGTTTTTATTTTTTCGCTTACAAACCTTAAATTAACCCTCCGTAAGGGCTATAATGTGGTAAAAATAAAGTGAATGTGGCTGACGATATACAGTACAAAATATTCCACGCCCAGGTACTGCATTTTGTGAACGCCACAAAAGACCCGTGCGTGTGAATGAGAAACAGAAAATTTCGGAAGGATGAGTACAATCGACACTTTGGTCATGCGGTTTGCATTCATGATGGAGGAAACAATGCTTGACCATGATGGATCAGAAAAAGAAAAAGAGAGGAGGAGGAAGATGAGGAGGGAGGGGGACGCTTTGCCATTTTGCGTTTTCAATCCATTCTAGAATTGCATGCCAAGGCTTATCGGTCTGTGTTCCTCAAAGTGTCATGCTTATCCTGTTTCACTCATTTTGACTTTCAGTGTAGACCCCGGCACAGTAAAATCACTGTGTAGAGTCTTGCATATGCAGGCTTTCGCAAGACGTGCACGGCTACTGTCTGAGAAGCAGTGAGGCGGCGAAGGAAGCAAAGCAACGTACGGCCGACCAACAGTACAGACTGTTCACCTGGCGGACCCAGTACGTTTATTCAGACTGGATGCCCCGCAGCAGTAAAGCATCCGAGCTCTAAGAGGAAGTTCAGAAGAGAATGAATAGAGGAAGGGGGGCGAGAGAATAGCGGAACAGTCGCGTGTCACGTTGTCCCACACTGACGGGGGCAACTCGACGCTCCAACTCACACACGCGCTCAACTCTGGCTCGCTCTCGACAGCAGGAGTCACGCAGAGGCGGAGAGCGTGTTGTAGCTCTGACCGAACGCATAGTGGGCGGCCACTGAGCCGTGACAAAACAAACGCGCCCCGCGTGCGACGACAACGTTCGTTAGGCGGTGCAGCTTTTTGTTGTTATTGTTTTTTCAGAGACGCGGTCCCGAAGCGCCGGTGGCGTGGGCCCCCTTCATTAAGCATTTCCTTCGAGTTTATCCAGCAGCCGTGGACGTAAGGTCTCTACGGTCAACTGGCATGTTGTACGCCCGGAAGACCTTTTCGGGGCGGTGTTGCTGCACATGCATAGCCCATTGATTTGTCAGAGTTGTGGGTGGAGGAGTCCCTGATTAGTGGTGAACTTCACTCGGTGGGCTGTGGGGAGTTGCTTGCCATGTCACTTCAATCCAGGAGCTCTAGAAAGCTATCTCGCATGACGAAAAATGAACATCAACGAAGAAAAAAAAATTGTACTTGGAATTAGGGAGTAGCAAACGTGGGTGATGCCTGAGCTATAGGATGGTCACCCTAGAGTGTTGTAGCAGATGTGCAAAATATGTCATGACTCGGTGCTCTTATGCCTGCCGATTAAAATGTGTTATTTGTATTTTCGCATGCGATTTAGTATTGATACCTGTAGGCCCGGTGGATGGGTCTAGCGCTGTGTGTGCGTGGAACAAGGCTGCTAGCAGTGTTTGCAGTGGCACTGCCATAGCCCTATCCTCGGCTCAGGAGAGGGCTAAAACATGCGGATAAGTATAATGCCGACTTGTTTTCGTTTACTCTTGCGTTTACAATTCTGAATGTCCGAGAGCCGACGAGAACGCTTTTCGACTGCACTGTGCTGCGCAACGAATACGTGGAATCAATTATCGCGAGCCAACGAGACAGCAATAATCTTGCCGAACACATCCAGCTTGCCACGCGTACCAGTCCGATACCTGCACCTGCAAGCCTCACTCAAAAGCGCTTCTAAACTATACGATGCCCCCAGCCACACTCACGTCATGTGCCTGTCTACGTATACGAATTACGAAATGAGACGTCCGAGTTGTCAAATTAAACTTGGCCGCATTTCGAAAGTATCAACTATGAGAGTGAGTTCGCGGCTTTGGGGACAGTTTCAACCGTGGTAACTGCGATGTCCTCCGGCAGAGATGCGTATGTAGAGCGAAGAATACGCAGCGCTGTACAGTGTGCGTGCGGCTTCACCGCCGACTCAGCGGAGCGACGCCCAGGTAAGCATAGCGAGGGCCGCACAACTTGGCGGGCACCCCAATCAGCGATTCCTCGCTCGCTGCGTTCGCGGGCCGACCGCGACGTCGCTGTCTAACGAAGCGTGCTCGACGAAGGCGCGCACGCCCTGCGCTGCAAACTCCACGACCGTGGCCGCAGTATTTCGTGCAGCGCGTTCAGGAGCCTACACACGCGGGGGCGTGACCCCTCCACACGAACTCTCAGCAATGCTATAAATCGGCATCCGCTTAGACTGTGGCATGAAAGCACTGAAACATTCGCGTCTTCACTTAGCTTCGCGCGACAGATGTCATGCAGTGGCCATGCAAAACAATGGAAGTTCATGTTGAAAACTTTGACGACATTAACGAACCTAAGACGGAGTGGAAGCCAGCCATGCCTCTAGAGGGTAGTCAGAACGTCGTAGTTGGAGTCGGAACAGAGACGGAAGGAGGCTAGCTAAGACGATGATACAAAATGTTACATTTGGCAGCTGAGTATCGTAAGCGAAAGCAATGCGCAAGCTCTCCCTCTCGTCCTTGGATCCATCTGTTAAAGCCTGTGTCATACTAAACGCGCACTGCTCGAGGACGACGCCGAAACTTGCGCATGTGAATCTGGGCACTGCATTTTTAAACAGTCTTGGACAAAGACCAGGCGTCATCAGCGCCCTCCCATATGCCGGACTCATAATGAAGCAGCCACACCGTACGCAACGCACACGACCTTCGTAAGCCTCTCGAGGCTTTCTCAAAGGGGATGCACTCGACGACAGTGCACGCGCACTCGCTGTCCGCTTTGCGAAACACGCAGCCCTCAGTGAATCCGCAGGGGTGCATCCAACTGTGCTCACAGAGCGAGGAACCGCGACGAAGCCCGGACCTCTTCGCGGGCCACACGCACGTCCTCCCATTCCGGAATCCGCCGAAAGTGCGGGGCTCTCGCGTGGTCCGCAGCCGCGCGCTGAAGCGGGTCCAGTGCAATCACCGTGCATCGACTCATTATGCAAATTGATGGCACCTGCAAATGAAGCGCGCACCTAAGGAGCTGCGTCAAATGGCGGCGCGATTTCCATCCGTATACCTCCCTCCATCGCCACTTGGCCAAGTCGGTCGTGTAACGCCGGCCGGCGCGAGCTCCTTGAGCTGTGAGCACCGTCGTCGAATGCGCGCCTCCGGGCCCCTGTGTGGCCACTCTTCCAGGTTCTTGATTTCGACACCAGCCCTCGGTGGTTCCGGCCCTTGGATGAGCTGTCGCCAAGACTTAACCATGGCTGTCGCCGCTTGAGCGCCGTCTTCGCAATCCGAGTGTTTACGAAACTGCCCAGATGATCGTGGCGCCCACTCGTCTTGCAGCTACAACGTAAGGGCGGTAGGAGGAAAGCTTCGCGCGGCAATGGTTATGACGGGGACGGCAACGCAAGTAGAATAGCGCAGAGTATATGGAAATACTCCGTCATAATGTTGATCATCAAACGCAAATTCACATTAAAAAAAAAAATGAAAGAACTAAGGTCCATAGTTTATTGAGTTTTACGTCCTTAAACGACTCAGGTTAACATGTACACAGGATTGGAGGGCATTTTGACCACATGTTCTTTTTTTTTTTTTTTTTTAACATTCCATGAGTAGGCGAGCGCCCTAACCACTGATCCACAGAAGTGGGAGGTATAAAATAAGAACCAGTGGGAAGAGGGAACACGAAATGAAAATATCCAATCTGTCAAGTCATCCAGTGTATGTAAGCATATAAACTGCGTGCATCAGAGGAAATGTGTAACACGATTTAGGATGTCTCGTAGATGGCAGCATAGCAACATTCGTTGTCGATCGGTAAGAAAGGAGTTTCTGGACCTGCCACTAGCTGCAATGGCTTCTTGTAGGTCTTTAAGCAGGGTTTACCTGGCTGCTACCGCGTCTTTGGCACCTCTGTTCCAGCTCTACAGTGCGCTATCTTTAAGTTCAGCCACGTTCAAATGCTTTTTTTCCCTTTGTGCTCTGTACATGCACGTTAAGTTTCCCCGCTGTTTTCGCTGCTTGGCGTGCCGCACTCTCATTCGCTCTTCTTCGGGGCTATTCGGCTGCATTAACAGCGTTCTCACCTTCCTTTTCCGCTGTTGAAATATGGGAGCCTTCCTCTCTTTTCATGCTTCCAGCTTCATTGCTCAGAGACAGCCAAAAGAAACCATGGAAAACCTATCCTCACAGGCTAAGCATACACTAAGCGAAGGAATTCCCATCCATTGCGGCTAATGTGTTGCAAAACATTTTATTACCTCTGGCGAGCATGTATTTTCTAGTGACCATAACAGCTGTTCTGATCGTAGCCAGGCAGAGTATTGTTCTATTGACCAGGAGCTTTCCGTACGGCCCTGGCTACCCGGTTTCCAGTGGTGAAAAGGCGACAGGGAGTCTCTTGCAAACCGAGACTTCAGTGTCCATTTACAAATGAATACCAGGTGATTTGAACGAAAAGCAGGCATATAGTTGGGGCTCACCCACACATCGGGACCTTTTCCCTTCTATAGATGCCGTATTTCGAATGGTTAAATAAAATCCATTCTTTCACCTAAATAACCGGATAACTGCTTGCCCAGGGTGCGTCCAAATGAGAGATGGTAAATAACTTGATGTTTCTTGCTCAAAATTTCAGCCTTCTGAGCTACCTTAATGTTACTGCAGAACACGCGAGGCCATACAGCTTAACGCCATTTAGCATGCCCAGAGTGCGAACTGATGGCCACAGCTGCATAACAGTTTCAGCTATGTGGCCGTGATGCGTTTTTTTTTTAGCTTTAGTTCTGCCATGTAGTGTTGCGATATTATAAAATTATGGCGTTATTTATTTTTCTGTCATGTTCACCAACAACGTCGCCCATGTATGAAAACTCCCCTCAGGTAATGAATAAGAGAAAGAAAGGTCTAAGCAACTTCCCCTTCCTTCAGGCACAAGCGATGCCAGTAGCGATAACCGTCCTATGACAACACCCGATTTAAGGTCTATATGTGCCGGCTAAATACATATAACAAAAAATTAGCACATCACCGTGTGTCAGTCTAAAGTCTAATAAACGGCCAAACAATCACAGCCATGGTCATGCCACAGCTTAACACATCCGAGCGCGATTTTGCTTCGCTATAAGCTATGTTACATACAGACTCTGCCAGTAACGTAAGTCTGTAGATACGTGTAACTACATATTGTTAGAATGAACGCACTCCAGAGTAAATAAGCTATCGTTTGCCGTCCCCATAAGAAGATTAATACGTATTATGCGCAAAATCTGAAGCTCCCGTTCGGGTATGAATATCTCGCCATGGAAGGACAAAAAAAGGATGGAAGCAATGGGGGTATAAGGATAAAATACCCACAAAAAGAAAACACAGAATTCATACGAAAGAAACTGTTTACGAGGCTGCGCCCAATCAGGCTGTCCCACAAGGCATCACGGTGTAATAATGCACGATTCGGCGCTCTTAGCCCTGAAGAAAAGCCGATTTTAATGTAGCCTGCGCGGGTACGCCTAGCGTTTGACAAAGAGATCCAGGTCGGGCGGCTGAAGGGCAGGTACACGTGGCAAACACGGACAAAAAGCAAACGCGAATATCGGGAGGTCGGCGAACGAATCGTCCTCAACGGCGAAATGAAGACGGAACAAGGTGCATTACCCGAAAGACGTCTCTCCTCCGCCTTCACAGCCGTAGCCGCAACAAAAGCAGGAAGCAACAACAAGGATGGCGCGAAGAGGGGAGAAATAAAGGAAAAAAAAAAAAAAACAAGAGAAGGAAATAAGGAGTCTATAGGTGGAGGGAAGTGCAATGGATGTAGGGATATTTTGAAGACACGTTTGAGATTCTGCAAGGACTGAAAAGGAAAGAAAGCAAAGTGAAACTTGGGAACAGATGCGACTGGAAGCGCCAGGAAAGGAAAGGTAAGAAAGCGGAGAGAGCAGGAAGACGACTCATGACCATTCGGAAAACGGTGCGGGCCCGGATTTTAGGTGCGTTCTCCGACGGGGGCGAGAGAGCTGGAAATCTGTCGTGCAGCGCGGGCTGCAGCCGGCAGTAGCAGCAGCAGCAGGAGCAGAAGCGGCAGTAGTTCATCCGCGCAGTCCGCCGCCATACGTACTCTACGAGCGACGCCGGAGCGCTTTCCTCCGCACAGGCTTCTCGGCAGCTGCGGAGGGAGGCCCGGGAGCAACGGGGATGGGCGAGGATAAGAGGAGACGACGGCAAGTTGATGGGGAAACAAAGGAGGGAACGCCAGGGGCGAAAAGGGAAGACATGGCGAGACGGCCGCGAGATGGTGGGAGACGAAGAAAGAGGTAGAAGATGGAGGGGAGTCGCCCGAGTGGTGTGGCGTGCTCTGGGATCATTTAGGAGGAACCCAGGGGAGCGGAATCTTGGCGCGAAAGCGTCGGCAAATGCACCCGCCGCCGGCGTCGTTTTAAAACCCCCTGCGAGCGAACTTGTGCAGTGCGCTGCCAGCGCTACTGCAAAGTTTAGCTTGGTGCTCTCACGTGGCTCGGGGCCGCGAATTACGGCGGCGCGAGATGGACGGACTCCTCGCTCAGCGGAATAGAGCTTTCTTCGGCAAGAGAGAACGCAATTCCTTCCCTTTCTCGCCCATCTGCAACGTCCATTTTGTCATCTTGCTGAGGTTTGAGCACTTGAGAGTTGAGTCTCAAGGCCGCATCCGCCTGCCGTGTAGACCGATAGAACCTATGTATGTATGTATGTATGTATGTATGTATGTATGTATGTATGTATGTATGTATGTATGTATGTATGTATGTATGTATGTATGTATGTATGTATGTATGTATGTATGTATGTATGTATGTATGTATGTATGTATGTATGTATGTATGTATGTATGTATGTATGTATGTATGTATGTATGTATGTATGTATGTATGTATGTATGTATGTATGTATGTATGTATGTATGTATGTATGTATGTATGTATGTATGTATGTATGTATGTATGTATGTATGTATGTATGTATGTATGTATGTATGTATGTATGTATGTATGTATGTATGTATGTATGTATGTATGTATGTATGTATGTATGTATGTATGTATGTATGTATGTATGTATGTATGTATGTATGTATGTATGTATGTATGTATGTATGTATGTATGTATGTATGTATGTATGTATGTATGTATGTATAATAGATGCATGCATGCGTACAGCAGCATGCGTCCAAACTCAGGGCTGGCCAGCATTTCCAGCAGAATGGTGTGCACTCGAATAATTGCAGAAGTAACAAGAAAAGAAAAATCACTCTCGTGGGAAGATATCCCTGCGCTGTACGAGCTACAAATTCAAGGCTATTGTCATATCAGTTAAGGAAAAGACAAAGAATACTAGGTTCAGAAAACCAGAAAGAATGCAAATGATGTCAATAACCTAATGACAATTTTTTCCAGCTCCTACTCATACTGTATACGTATTCACTCATATGCACACCTTGTAATATACGGACTCGTATATAGTTTTGTACACATGAGCCTAATGCTAGCGGAGATCGCATCTACGTCTTGTGTCGAGCAAGCGAACCACGCACAGGTGGGAGAGGATGTAGAGGAGAAATGTGCAGACTGGCGGACTGGCGCAGATGAAGACGAATACTGCAACAGGGCTGCTGGGCCGACCAGCAGCCCTGTTTACATGGACCGGATAAGGGTGTCGAGTTGAGGAGTTAAGTGGACTCGACCCTACCGGGTTTTCATGAACCCGACCCAATGAGCGCGTCGACGAGCGTACGGTGCTGGTCGTCGAGGCATTCTAGACGAGCGTAAAGCCGATGGAAGGATGGATGGAATATAGGAGCGTCCCCTCTGAAACGGGGTGGTAGTAGTAACTATCATCCTCATTTTTCTCCCTATATCTTAATTATTGATTTAGATTGGTTAAGTAAACCATCATTCTATTTATTAAATTTTTGTTTCTACATTACTAACGTTACGTCACTTCTCTGCTTTTAAGCCACCAATCTTCCCGTCGTTTTTTGCTAGTTTCCACTGCCGGTATATTCACCCGGCCGCCGATATCTCTAAACCCCAGAGCTTCAGGAACAGTGACTGCGCTTGCATCAACTTCCGGATGGATACCATTACATTCGAGTATAATATGGTCAATTGTTTCACTGGAGTTACCACATACAGCACATGCGTCATCTTCATTGTTAAATTTCATTTTGTAGCTGCGTGTTCTAAGGCACCCTGATCTAGCTTCAAAAAGTAGGGCACTGCCTCTTGAGTTATCAAAGAAAGCTTCCTTCCTGATCTGCATTTTCCACTTTCGGTATAATTCCACTCTGTTTCTTTTCCATCGAATTTATCCCATTTTTACCTTCTGTGTTTTTTGCCTGTTGCTTAATGCTCTTTCTTTCTCCGTCCTTGTGACTAGCATACTTACTAGTTAGTTTCCTAGTTCTTTTCCTCCATTGTGAGTCAACGCTTTTTAAGTATACAGGTACCTATTTAAATACTTTAGCTGCCCATCTGTTACTGTCCAATTTCCTCAGGCGTTCCTCATATAATATTTTACTCCAAGCTTCCCGTACTTAGAAATATGCCCAGCCCATATCTCCCTGTACCGCCTCATTTGTGGTTTTGCCGTGGGCACCCAGTTCCAATTTCGTCCGACGGCTCTCTGGTTTATTTCTAATGTCGACTATACCTCTGCTTTTAGGCACAAAACCGGCATCCGGCATTATCCTGGCATTTCTTCGCCCTTTGGCCTTAAGTGATTGCTCATGCTTTCCAATGTATGCCAATCCTTCGTTTACCCATACCCTCAGATATTTATATCAGATATTTATAATCATCCTTCGGTGATTACGGCGACACCTCGTGTCGTGCCGAAGAACATGCAGACGGTACCCGATTCTAGGGTTTTTTTTTTTTTTTTTTTTTTTCCCGCGCAATTCTAGCGTTTTTCGTACTGCTCTCCTCTTCCACTGTGCCCCGACCTACCTCGGCCGCGTTTACGTGCTTCTTACAGCGGGAACGAGTTCAGTCAACCCACCCCTGCGCCGGAGTTTACTAGACTCGACCCCTCAACTTCTCGACCCGACCCGATAGAGTTTATATGAACTCTGTAACCGGTTTTCGACCTGATAACTCAGATCAACCCCCTCCTATCGGGTCCATCTAAACGCCGCTAGCAAGAAGGCAAGAGAGAATGCGTTGACCCGACAGGCGCGGCGAGTCTGCGTAGGGTGCCTAGATGCGCGTGCATCGATGCCTCCGAAGTCTGCGTATACATTTTTCTCGCCCAGCGGGTCTGGTCTAGCCAACCCACCTCCTGCAGTCGAGCTGGCTCAGCCCGACTCGAAAGTCGTTTATCTCGACAATCTAGCGTATAGACATGAAACCAAAAGCTGGTCTTCGGACCGATAGGCCGACTCGGCTCGACATTGTCGGGTTCATGTAAACTCCTGTATGTCGTGCATGTGCCGTTCCACGCCAAATGATACAGCTCCGTCAGCTGCATTGTAACATGGTCCAATTAAAAAAAGAGAGAGAATTGTGTACTGGAATTTAAAAATTAAGAGGCTGTTTAGTATGGCTTGGCGGGGATAAACATGCAGAAAACAAAGTTTAGCACTCGTTTAGCAATATTTTGCTACCTTCAGCTCCGCTTTGACACATCTTGCCATGTTTAGCTAAGCATTTAGCGGGTGCTTTATGGTCTTTATTAGGATGAAGGGGGTGGGGTCTAATTATTTTTTTAGAGCCACTGTCGCAGGCGATGAAGACGACAAAATCCGAAGAGAAGCGTGAAAGACTGGCAGCTTGTCATATAAAAAACAAAAAACGTCTACCGAGATGTCGCAGTAGCGTAACGCAGTGTCCGGTGAAGCTTATCTATTTGTCTCGGCCTGAGCTGGAAACCTCCTGGTGATAAGTTCATTTTTTTTTTTTTTTCAAGCGGTTGCTGGAACGAGGCTTGACAGCCACCTCGGTGAAATGTAAGGATTCAGGCAGTAATGCTTAAGTAATAAAATATGAAAGGTCGTCCGTTGCACGTTACCATTCAATGCTATTCATTTCATGAAGTTTAATCGTAACACTTCTTTTGGTTAGAGTACGAAATTAATCCTGTGTAGTGACGACGTTCATCTTGTTCCGGAATTATACCGTACTACCCCTTCGCTGCTGTGCGCACAGCCGTCTCAACTGAGAAGACACAGACATAGAGGAGACACAGAAGTCATAATAGGAAGCTTTAGAATAGAGGGACCGTATCGCTTAGGAGAATAGGGTAATCGCGGGTTGCGAGTGCGCATGCTCAGAATAATTGCCGCACCCACCACCCATTCATCCCAGCATTCCACGCGTGCGCCGCATCGTCTCCTTGCTATTACCCTATCTCCCTAACCCGTAGTGTCATCCTATTCTAAAACTCCCTAATAACTTTGACGGCCCTGTCGACCAAAGAAGAATTGGGCGCAGACATCATGACTGTGTTTTACTGTGTGATGGTTGGGGGCCGTTTGAATTACCCGCAGGAGGACATGTGGTTGTGACGTCACGAATCTGGGTTTTCGTTACAATGCATAGACGTTAGTTCTAACGTCTGCTCTAACTCTATCACGTTAAAAACAAACAACAACAAATGATGTCTCGTTGCATTAAGCATCATTACGCCTCGCGTCGTAAGTGGAGAGGCCGACCAAAGAAAGACCACTACAGCCTTTTTTTGCTTATCCTTCGACTACAGGAAAACGCCATCAAGTTCAGCTGCCGCTTCCAGTACAAGCATCATCAGCGCGCCCAGCGTTTCTCAGAGAAAACAGTATAAATAAACAATGTTAACACAAAGACAACAGAACAAAGGAAGAAACACTCAACACGACACTGAAGGCGTCAGTGTCCCTTGTTAAGTATTTCCCTTCTCCGGTTATTTTAGCGCTCAGCTTGTGGAAGCATGATCGAACAAGCCTATCTAAGTACATCGGTAAATAACACAAAGCTCGTAATAATAATGTAAAGGTCGTAATATCAACTTCAGTACCTGCCCTTCTGATAGGATGAGCACGTTGCTGTCAGATAGCAAACAAAGATAGCAAACGTAATAATTTTCTACTACCTAAGGTCAATACTAACTACGGGAAACAAGGCCTTCAATTTTCGTCCATATCATTTTTGAATTATTTGAATTTCGACATCAAGCAAACTAATACACTTTTTTTGATCAAGTTGAAATTGAAAAATTTTCTTCTTAATTTGTGATTTCTTTATTTATTTTTTCTGTCACGGATTTCGTAAGTGGTTTTGTACTTTCTTCTGTATTCTGTTTTTGTATCTAAATCTGTCGGCAATGCACTCTTTGCTATGTATTTCGTTAATTATTTTCAGTGTTTCTTCATAAATTTTCTTACAGTAATATTATTCTTTATGTTGCCTATCGAAATCTATTACCATGGGAGGTCCCACTTGCTGTCTTGTACCATGGGACCTCTCGCTGTATATTCTTCAAAAATAATTGAAAATATATTCAAAATATTCAAATATAATCAAAAATAAACTTTCAACTTCAACTTCAAAGTGAAAACTGATCCTGGGGAATGTTGCCGTATGTCAGAAGCAAAACGGAGCCGGCTGTCCCGGTAGTTTGGCAGAGCCCAAGGAAGAAAAAATGTCAGAGCGAGCCAGCCAGTCATTCTAGGACTCAGACAACATACGGCTTTCGTCATCCCCGCTCCCAAGCAGACCTAAGCGCAGTTCTGTAATTTTTTTTATTGACTTGTATGAAGAAAATAGAGTGATCGAGTTCTGGAAGAGCACTAAAATAACTTCACTGTATGGTAGTTTCACATCTACTTCAGCGTTTCATATTTGAAAAAACAAAAGTGAAACAAACCAATTGCGACTGACTGTATATAAACTTAATTGTCACTTATGCACGAGAAAAAAAAATCATTGTTATGAGTAAGAACATATTCTGAATCTAGAAATATTGTTTGACTAGGTTTTGTTATATATCTTAAAATAGAGCCACAACACGATTACGTTTTTGCCAATGCCCACCTGGGAGTGTGTTTGCCACAATAATGCACTAAGTATCAAAATTTTCCAAAATAAATAAAAGATGATCGAGCGCAGTCTCGGTCATTTGGCTTGAAATGGCCCATTTTGTATGTATCCCATTCACACTCAAAATGTCCTATAATTGTACGACCCAGCTCCGCGGATCAGAACAGAAGCGAGAAAACGATTTCGGTGCTCGGTGTCAGAAGTATATACCTCATCCACCGATAAAAAAAAAAAAAAGAAGAAGGAATACCAACAAAAAAGACAGTGTGAAACTGATCGTGCACTTGTACGGTAACGACGACGACGACGTCCTGTCCTTTCCCTTCCGTGTACGCCTCAGTGGGGCTCACAGCGGACGGGGTATTAAAATCACGACGTACACACCGGAAGTACCGTCGCTGTGACAATTAAGGGCGGATTTAATAACGCGACAGCGGAACGCCACGTGGAGCTCGCCGACAGCTTTCAGCTTCTCTAATGCTAGAGCCACAGAAGAAAAAAAGCATCGACACTGTTCTAAAGACCGTCTCGACGTTCCCTCCCCCCCCCCTCCCCTTTCCTTGATTTTAAAATTTTTATTTCCTCTACATCCATTTATTCTGGACGGTAGAGGCACCCCGGCATCACAGCGAAGCGGCAGGCGAGAGCGTTTTGAATGACAAGTTTCGCATTCTCTGGGCCAGCCTGCATAATATCAGCATTATCGAGCTCAAGCGCGCTATTAATTTGCGTCATACAAGCTTGCAGCACAAATGGAGGAGAAATGAAGGGAGAGGAGGATAGGCTGGGGAGGGGGCGTCAGAGGCGCCGACACCTATCACAACAATGCTGCGTCATATTGTGGAGACGGTTGCCTAACTCACGTGGGCTGAGGCACAGCAGGGGTAAAGGGTGCGATATGGCAGTGACAGGTGTACGCGCGCGCGAAGGCACGCTGCATAAAACGCAAACTGGAAGGAGGAAGCGTCGCAGAACGCGCGTCATGCGACAGCCTTCACCACGGAAAGAGAGCTAAGAAAAGAAAAGATTGAGGAAAGTGAAGGGGGGGGGGGGGGGGAGGAGGGGGAGGTTGTTTCTGTGCCACATATATATTCTTAATACAGGCGTTTGTTTGGATAACACCTGACTCTTTCCGAGTAATATTCGTTGTCTTAAAAATGTGCTTGCATTGCATGGCTTCAAAGCTGTTCCTTGGTTTTTATGCATCACCCGCCCCTCTTATTTTTCTATCCCACCCCCTCCCCCTCTCTCTCTTTCGCTATACCTGTCGCTATTCAACTTTTCTTGCGTTTGGTACTGCAGTCAAAACTTGGCTTTTTCTTTGTTGGCGTTAACTTATCTGGTGAGTGTGCGTATGCAACTTGGAAATATGCAGGTAACGGAGAGTGAGGAATGCGGAAGCAGCTGTTTAGAAGTCGGAAGAAATCTGCTTGCGAAATTGAGAAGAGCAAAAATGCCTAGTAATATACGTCTTGCTACATTGCTGCACAGGGTCAATTCCAAAGTAGAATGATTAGTGCTTAGAAGAACAGCATAGTGTGTTATAGCATCGTGTGTTATGGTAGTGGTATGCTATGATATGGTGCGATGTGGTATGGCGTGGTGCGGTATGGCATAATACGGTATGACATGGCATGATATGGCATAGCATGGTATGGTATATTATGGTATAGTGTGGTGTGGCGTGGTGGTACGGTATGGTGTGGCGTGGCACGGTGTGGAGCGGTATGGCACGGTGAGATGCGATACTGCATCGTATGGTATAATATGGAGGGCGAAAGCTTGGCTGCTTGGTTTGTGGGGTTCAACGTCCTAAAGCGACATAGGTTTATGAGAGACGTCGTAGTGCAGCGTTCCGGAAATTTCGACCACCTGGAGTTATTTAACATGCACTGACATCGCACAGCACAAGGACGCTTTGCTTGATTTTCGCCACCACCGAAAAGCGGCTTCCGCGGCCGAGATTTGATCCCGCATTCTTGGGCACAGTATTCGCGCGCCCTAGCCACTGCACCACCATGGCGGTGCGGAGGGCGAAAGATCAATTTTGACTACCAAGAAACCAGTTTCGAGAAGCTCTAACTCATAGAGTACGAAGCGGAAAAAAAAATAAAAAAGAATTGTTGGGCACAGGAGCTGTGACGTGTGAAAAAGAAGGGCCAATTTTATTTCCGTGCATGTTTGGGTTCGAGCTTTCCCGTCGAAGCTTGACTGGAAATGTCGTTGCGTTAATTAAAAAAGTGTTTTCGTCTGCGGACAGCCCCGATGACTTCTTATTCTGGCGTGCAGGGTTTAGCGCTCAAAAGTACGTCGTGATCGAAGGAGACACGAGCCTAGGGGATAATTAAAGCCCCGCCGCGCCGACAAGTAGCCGGCGTATATCAAGGATAGAACACGCGCGCGTAATAACAATGCACAGGGCACCCTGCCTAGATGAGAACAATGCTTCCTGAAGCGCACATCTTTCTTGCTTATATGAGCCCTCTAGGAACAGCCACTCTAAGTAATAATAACGCTGTTGAGCAGATGACTATATCTGAAGTAGCCGTGGACTTATGAAACTTCAATAATAGAGCAGCGACTATCAATGGGTGTTTCTGAACGGTGATACACACTGCTTGAAGCCAGCCACGTGTGTCAAGCCTGTCTGACAACTTCGTAAACAATTGGTTTAAAAACGGAGGCAATCTCCGCCTGGCTTTGGTGAAATGATGCCCCAAGTACGCCATGAAGGATTCTTAGGCGGCTCATAACAAAGCAAGCCTGACTAGGCGCTTGGATCAGAATAGGCAGCCCGCGGCTACAGCAGTGATGTCGCCCATTCAATTGTTCTCAGTTAGTCAAACAAAATGGTGGAGATTACCTTATTTGAAACAACTCGAAACTTCGAAACTACCTGTACTTTCGAAGGAAAACAAGACATACTCGAAACTACGAAACTACCTGTATTTTTGAAGGAAAATGAGACATACTCGAAACTACAAAACTACCTGCATTTTTGAAGGAAAACAAGGCATACATTATTATAATCTCCATTCATAGAGGCGATGGCGACTGAAATTAATATAATGGAATTTAGAGTACATTTTTCGTATGAACTGCTCCAGTGTCCTAAACAATTTCTTGGCCTTTCTGCGCCAATCCTCTAATAATATTTCCCTTGACATTTACGACGTCATGGCTTCTTCCGCCTCGAAGTCGAATATGTAGGCTGAACCCGTGTTCTACACTTGAAGGTTCTTGCACTCAAAAAGAATTTATTCTATGATTTACTCGCCTCACATGTAGCACCAGAAACAAAATTGGCAGGTGTTGCCCTTGTTGAGTTTTTTTTATATTGCGAAAGGTTGTTTTACTTGTTTTAATTCGATCTAACTGCTGTTTTTACATGACACTTATACAAATTCTCTGTGGCTATGGGCCTGGTACGCTGCAGTTTCAGCTGTACCTGTGGCGCCATCTGAGAGGCGCCGCCTCAAATGAAGGAGGTTTAACCGTAGTCTCAACGATCGACTAGCTACGGTACAAAGGCGCATTTGATTGCGGAGGCCACAGGTTTAACCTTATTTGTGGCGCCATCTGTAAGCCACCGTGCCAAATGCGGATATTTAAAGGGCCCCTGGAACGGTTTTAAGGGAATGTTCCAATGCAAAAAAATTCATTAGTATTAGAGTCAAATTTAAAAGCTTTGCGTGGAGCTTATAATTGGCAAATGATATTTAAAACTGCTCTTGGCGGTCGCTCGGAATCGATTAAGGCGACACATCCCAGCGCGCAAACCTAGCCGATGACGTGATCGGCGCTTGCTGTGTATGCACTATGACACCATAGTGTGCACTTATTGGATGCTCCCAAGTGACGAGTGAGGAACGGGGCCTGGTGGGGCACAGTCGCAACTTGTTCTTTGCATTTAGTTTTGTGCAATGGCTTGCGCGGAGTTGAGAGGGAGGAGAAGCAAGGGCATTCTCGACCGCCGTTACGATCGGTTCTAATGAATCTAGGTTAAAATTGTTTTGCGTTGTGAAGAGGACTGATGGGATACTATTTATCATTTTCTAGTTTTGGTAAATAACTTTTCATGGGCTATTTAGCCCTTCTTACACCTGGTTATAACCAGCGAAAGCACACGCCTTATGGTGGCTCAGATATTCTAAACCCGAGTACCTTGATTTGGAACCCAAACGGTCGGAATCCGCAGTGATTGTTTCTTTTTAATGTGAATTCACTACAAGAGGTCAGTTACCGTTCAGTCATAGGCTCCATCACTTTCTCTGTTAGTTGGCGAACTGACTAGCTCGTTGGAACCGTTATGTTAGACTATAGTTTGAATTTCCCGCGCTATGCCGCGTGGTTGCGACATCACGAAGCAGCTTAGCCAATGAGTCACGTCACAAACAAGATCGGACGAGATTCTTGGTCGGTGGTGGTGAGCGTGTGAGTGCTTTCGCTCTAAAGGCGTTACCTGCGTAAGCCATTTCGCGGCGCTAGCAAAATATTTTGTTATGGCCTAGGCCGGCGCATCCGTAACCTTCGATGGAGCTTGCTGTGCATCCGTCTCTCGTCATTCTGGCCTTGGAGCTTCGGAGCCCTTCAGCTGCTTCGGCCATCAGCCACGGGCTCCTGGCGCACATCGCCCGGTTGTGCCCTAGCCTGCTAGACCAGTTCCGGCATCGCCGCATGTTCTCACCCTGCCGCAGTACATAATTTTACACTTAAATGTGTATCTGTGCAGACGTATGTAGACGTCTACAAACCTTTGTGGCTCATGCGGGGAAGTTCAGTCCGTGGAAAAGTTTCCCCTCTCTTCCCGGTGGGGCTCACTTCAGAGAAATGCTTATTTATGAGCTCCTGTCTCAAGGTTACGGCTTCCTTATCCAATAGAGAAATTTAGCTTGCCAGAGACGTACTGATGTAGACGTATACCGGTTTACCGCACCCCTCCCACGCAGGCGCAGTGGCCGCGATTGCACTAACTCGTCAATGCGCGTGCGCAGGAGGGGTCCGGCAATCCGGTATACGTCTACGTCACTACGTCTCCGGCAAGCTAAATCTCTCCAAAGCCAGTTTTACTCTCGTTCGGGGCGAGCACCAAGGAATTTGCGCTGGGTACAATTTGTGAAATTCTTCGTGCCTGGCAGGTTTCCCTGCGAACTCATTAAAAAAATTTTCCAGATGTCTAAACATATCTGTAAAATCTTTCTTTTTCTTCAATACTGTTATGCTCTTTACCTTACTTTAAATATTCGCTCGTTTTGTATCGTTAAACTGTTTTATATTCCCGACTCAGCCCATCATTTTTTCTTAATCGCTTGTGGGAAAACCCTTAAATATACCACCACACCTTGGCCTTGGACCTGTGTACGCGTCACTTTTCCGGAAGCCAACAACAACGACAACGACAGTAAGGCTGTGCCTATTTATTAGCTTGGAGCCTAACCCAGCTTGGATTGTCTGATGTATCGACGCACTCGACGACAAGAACAGCAGCGATCACGACGAAGGCGACAGCAGGGTTCAACGGGTAGTGGCTCAGCGGAGAAAAACAGTGCGACACCGTGCGGGACAAGCGTTGCTGCTGCATGATATTCCGCGCCTAGATATGGTAAATCGTCCATCAATATTTTTTTTCTTCTTCTCTGCATTCTCGGTATGGATTTACCCATCCATTTCCTCTTTCCCTGTTTCTTTTTTCTGCGCTCGCTCTTTACTCCTGTCCATTCTCGTCGCTCACGGCGCGGCCTCAACCGACGGTCGATTTTTGCCGCCATGAGCGCTCTAATGCTTAACGCATTAAAAGGCGACTACCCGGTTCGCTTATGGCAGGCGATTACCCGACAGATGCTTTATGCCGCAGACTCCGTCGTTGGAAAAGCGCGCGGAGAAGATTGTCGGCGCGTTAAACTACTATGTTGATAAGTGTAGCGACAACGATTGGCGAAGCGGAAAGTTCAACGTTCACTCTTCTGTGGCACTACGCCGTGTACCAGACGTAGACTGTGAACGGGGTCCCTCGCAAGCGGGGAGCTAACGCATCGCGATTTACGAACGGTGTACAGCCAGCTACAAGCGAGACGCCAAGAGCGAAAGCAACAGCCGGCAAATTGATAATCCGCAGGCTGCTGCTCACACTGATGCACCTGCGTTTGTTCGCAACTGAAAGACGTAGTTAATCATTCTTTAAAGAAACGCTTCAGATTCGTATATTCCCAATAATTACCCGCAAATAATAATTGACTGGCTTATTTTAGTCTACTTGTAACTGAAATCTGATTGTTCTCGCATCGGTTTTCTTTTTTAGCTGATAGAATTGCCAAAAGTATCACCGGCTGGCGCTTATCAGTGAAATGTTTTAGCGATCATTTTTATGGCAAATTTCCCCCAGTGCGGCATAATTGACTGCCTTTCATGCGCGGGGCTACGCGAGGAAAAATTCCCATTCTATTTTGCCCCAGAGGGCGTCGAAACGGCAGTTAATTAGCACATTAGACATCGTCGTTTTACTGCACGGACATCCTTCTGCTACTACCTGATTTGGCGCGCTAATTCCGCGTTGCGTCACAAATCCACTCGTCTCTTCGTTGCTTTTCACTACCTCGTTGCTTGAACAAGCGAAGGCCCACCGTGAGAGCACGTGGGGTCTGAAAAATACAGACCGCGCTGTGCGGCTAGAGGAGCCATGCACAGTCAGTTGGCCGTCAATGGCGCTGTACGGGGTATGTGTGTGCAGAGGAGGAAAGCATTGGGAGGGGGCAAGAAACGCTCCCGCGATGTATTCCCCGCACGACGCGGCGCCGTTCAAGGCAGTCCCATTGTCTTAGGTTCGTCGCAAGCACTCCACCCTTTCAACACAGACGCCACGGGCAAACAGGAACGAGCCGAGACGGCTGCTCACCGCGCGTTCTGGGTAAGAGTAAGGAATAAGAGAGAGAGAGGGGGAAAGCGGCATGATCCCGTAGTGGCAGCGGTCCTTGCACGTGTGCCGCCCAGAGTTCCTGCGGCGGCAGTGGTGTTTGAACGGCCGGTCGCACTCGAACGATCCTGTTTAAACGGCGTTGTTCGCTTTTCGGGCAAGAAACGGAGACGATTGAGGCGAGCAATGGCGTAGAAGAGGTGCCGCCTGCGTAGAGGGCATCGGCCAAAATACTCCTTTCCCTCATTTCTCCCCTAGCCGAAAAAACATGGTCGCATCACACAGAGATGAATTGCCAGCGTCGGCTGCGGAAACGCATAGCAGTGTTGGATAGTTATCGATTAATGGATAGGCAATTAAGAACTGGCTCTGAAATATTTATATTCTTATTGCTTTTGTAGGAATGGCATTTACGCGTCGAAGCGAAAAGCGAAGCATCGGGGTCGGAACTTAGAAGGTAAAACGAAACCCATAAATATGGCCAAGAACCACAAGACTAATGACGAGAATGGAAATGACGGCATTCGGAGACAGGATGAGAGCAACACGCATTAGAAAACGCGAGCTGAGGATATTTGTGCTGCAATTGGAAAGAGGAAATAGACACAAGGTTGACGTGTAACTGAAAATGAACGCTATATATTACGGTGTAAGAGTAAGCACCACAGGAGGGATAAATATGTACGGTAGACACGAAAATGGTCCCTACTTTGTCGTATGGTTCTGAATATAAGGATTATTAATATGTATTATTCCGCATCAGGAAGGTTCTCCAGTATTACAGGCTCCGGTTCAGAGAACAACTGTAATAGAAAACGCGCCGCACAGCTGTTACGCCACTAGGCGAGGGGAAGGGGAGAGAAGGGTGGAACAATGGGATTGGAAGCCAATCCCATTGTTCTTACACACAGTGGTCGCTTACGGTGGTCGCGCTTAGGTTAACAAACTGAATTCCAAGTGAAGAAAAGCGTAGCAGGGGGCGGCAGAAAGTTAGGTGGGCAGATGAGGTTAAGAAGTTCGCAGGGGTCAAGTGGATGCAGCTAGCACAAGACCGAGCTAATTGGAGGAATATGGGAGAGGCCTTCGCCCTGCAGGAAGTATAGTCAAGCTGATGATGATAATGATGATTTTACGCAGGCGCCTTGATGTCACGTCAACCTGTTCCCTGTGCTCTTATATAAATTTCGTTGCTAAACTTCTCACAGGTAGCGCGTATCGAAATCAGCCGCCGTTACTTCTCCGAATCTGAGATGATAGACATTTTCATGGATGGTACCAGCTTCCTTTCGAAACGAGGAGGTGGCGATTGCCACCAGAGTCTGCATTATTGAAAACATATTTCATTCGAAAAATTGTCATCTTGGAATTCACCTTTGCATCTGTAGCAAATACGACCTGCAACATTCTCCCTCTCTGTCGCGTCTCTTTTTTTGATCAGCCCCCAAGGCTCAGCAACTTCAGGTGCCGTGACACGGTTCACTGTCCAAACTGTCCGAATATGCTACAGAATGCAGTAGTAGTAGTAGAAGACTTTCTTGAAGCGCAACATTTAGGCGCCTAATACATCGATGGCCTGCTGGACGAGCAGGCGCTGTTCTTCCTCACCCTCAGCACCAAGCCTGTCCACCCAGGTCCTGATAGTATGGGAGAGGGTGAGAAAGAAACCCGATTGCAATGCAACC